>NC_077233.1:164555931-164900968 GCF_027887165.1 Monodelphis domestica | reverse complement strand
AGCTGGTCTTGAAGCCAAGAAGACCTAGATTCAGGTTCTGCTTTTGACATATGTTGGTTCTATTATCCTAGACAAGTCACTTAACCTCTTACTGTCCACGACTTGTGGTGTCAAAGGCAAAGAGAAACTGACCCCTGTGGGCTGTATATTGACTTAGGAAGTCAGGAGTTAACATTATCTATGGTGTATTGTACTTTTGTTTATTTTATTAAATGTTTCCCAGTTAAGATTTAATCTAATTCTAGTTAAGAGTTTTGAAGACCACTGGCTACAAGTGAGATACTTCTGCTCTCAAAATTCATAGTTATAGAAATGGTACCAACCTATATTGCAAGATTAGTTTTCTTTACTTGGGAGGTCACTCACTACACCAGGAAATCACAATTCTATTCCCTCTTAGGATGTGGATCAGGGGAAGAACCCATAGTCAACTTGTGAAATGGTGAGATGCTAGAATAGATCTTTATGGAAGGCACATGTTTATGTGGTTTTATGTAATTTTTATGTAATAATTTTTATGTAACATTTTATGTAATAATTTATAAGGGACATGGTGGTAAATGTTTAGCAGACTAAAACAATGTATGCACAATATACTTTTAAGTTTAATCCACACTATTTAGCATTTTCTCCATTACTATTTTAAGCTTAGATAATCAACAGAACAGTAATTCAATCCTGATTTGCATAATTTTCTGATTTCTGAGGTGTAAAGACTCACAATGAAAATTTTCCTTAGCTCTCTGTCAGGAAAATTTATTTTAAGCATCTGCTAAGTAGATAGAGTGCTGATCCTGGAGGCAGGAAGATCTGAGTTCAAATGTGGACAGATACTTTTTACTAGCTGTGTGACCCTGGACAAGTGAATTAAACTCTGTTTACCTTGGTCCATTAGAGAAGGAAATAACAAAAAACTCCCATATCCTTAATAAGAAAACCTGGTGGAAAGTATTAGAGTGCTATAGTGCTATGGAGTCAGGAAGAATAGAACTCAAAGTGAATAACAAAAATGTGCCAGGCACTGTGCTAAGATGCTTAGGTTACAAAGACAGGAAAAAGATAATTCCTGCATTCAAGAAGCTTAATATCTAATGGGGACATTGACAAATAGACAAGTACTTATGAGTACTCCTAGAATCAATCCATTTCACAAATAGAGGGTATCTCAAAAATCTTGGTATAATTCTATATCTTCTAGACTATCCTATATATAAAAAGAGGAGCATTCCATTTCATAAAAGTGGTAGTTTTTGATGGGTGCTATTTTTGTTCTTTTTAGGGTTCACCATGTTACTAAATATAAACAAAGCACAAATATCCTTTTCACATCTTCACTTTCCCCACACATGAAGGCCAGCATACAATAAAGAAAAAGTTTAGAAACTTTGAAATTCATAAAATATATGTGTAATATTATGTAATATCAACATATTTCATCTTTTAAAAATTCACATTTATTTCATATTTTTTCATACAGCATTTTTGCTTAACATTGACCTACATATAGCCTATTACCATATACTTAACCCAAATTTTATAATAAGGTACTGTAAATGCCCCTTAGAAGGAAGAAGAAAAAAATGGAAATTTCTCTGATACGAAGGAAGGGCCAAAAAATTCGTGTGGGTTTTTCAGACAAGGGGGTATCACATTCCTGAAGCCCTTGATGTAGAAGGGATAACTGTGGGAAGAGAAATATATTAACTGATATTTCATACATCTCTAAATGCTTGGAATGTATAACAGATACTTAACTATTGTTGATTGATTTTTAATTTACTGTTTGTTCAGAACCTGTGAAATTCAGCATGAGTAACCCTAGAGCAATTCATGTGAAAGAAAATGTTATAAGGGTTGGAAAATTAACCAGGTAGAAACCATCGTAAGACTGGAGTAATTAACCACATCCCATAAATTATCATGTTGTGTGTAGTCTACTTGCTAACATGGTACAATCTTGGTATTTCTGTTATGCTATATGAATGCAGAAAGGACTTTTGGACTGTTGTTTTGATGCTAATGGACAGCATCTGGTGTTTTTAATTGTTACTGTAAACTGATAGCTGTGGGGAGTGAGGAACTAGAGTGTTTGCATACATGAGATTATGTCCATTTTACAGATGAGGAAACTGAGGTAGACAGAAGTCAAGTGACGTTCAAGTGATCACTCAGACAGTAAAGGTCTGAGGTAGGATTTGAACTCAAGTCTTCCTGACTCCAAGACTAGCACTCTCTTCCCTGTAGCCAAAAAAATGAATGTAGAACATGAAAATGGTTAGATTTATTATAAAAGCCTATTTGAGTATAATAAATATGTTGATTGACTATGTTTGACCCTTCAGGATATAGATCCTCCTTTCATTGAAGTCTTTCTTTTTTCTCTGCTTTCCTTACCTCTTCTTCCTTTCCTTCTCTTGTTCCTCCTCTCTTCCTCCTTGTCTTCTCTTCCTCTTCTTCATCATTAGAAGTTAGTCATCATCTACCCTCCCATCCCCCCCTCCTCCATTCCCTGCTAATGACCCAAACTTTGACTTTCATTTTAGGAGGTGTGGCTGTAATCACAGTTTAAATCACAGCCCAAGTTATGTTTCTTAAACAATATCAAGACTAGCTTCTCACAAAGGGTTAAAGAAAGAAAAATGGATTTGTTCTGCGAGTGAGCAAGCAGTCCAAAGAATATGTACTGAACAGAAAAATGAAACAATGAGCTTATTAAGAAAAAGATTTGAAGAGGGTGAAAAGTGTTAGCTCTAGTAACAGCTTTCTATGTATATTCATTGAAATGTTCAGTTAGAAAACATTCAGTGTCTCGAATCTATCCTTTTCCTGGAAATTCTCTATTTAAATAGAGAAAACCTTCAAGATTAGATTCTGCCCTGCCCCTGAGACCTTATTCCTACTTCTTTCCAAATTTGGTTCATTTAAAAAATTTAAACATTTTTTACATATTTATACAATTTGTAATAATTGTTTTCTGACATTTTAGGATCCTTGTTCTGTCACTCCTCCCCTCCCCTCCTGAGGTGACAATATGATATAGGTTGTAAATGTGTTATAAAATAAATATTTCCATGTTCATCATATTGTGGGAGAAGATCCATATGGCTTACACTAGAGAAAAATTCATGGAGGAAATAAAGTGAAGAATGGGATGCTTCAATCTGCATTCAGACTCCATCGGTCCCTATTAGGGCAGTAGATAGCTTGTTTTTGTCATGAGTTCCTTGGAGTTGGCCTGGATCTTTGCCTTGTTGGTAATAGTTAAGTCATTCAGAGTTGATCATTTTACATTATTGCTGTTATTGTGAATATTATTATCCTGGTTTTGCTTATTTCATTTTTCATCACTTCATGTCTTTCCAGGGTTTTTCCCCTCCAAATTTTGTTCCAGGTAGCCTTGCTGTCCCATATACCACCCTTATTCCAACTTCTTTTCTTTGTCCCCATCCTGTTTCCTTTGTCTATAAAGTGTTTGTTCTGCAAATGGGAGTTTGATTTTTTCTTTTTTTCTTTTCCTTTGGCAGAAAAGAGCAAGTTAGTGTTCTGTATCAGAATATCAACCTTGTGGAGCCAAGATTAATTCAGCCTTATGAACATGTTATCAAGAACTTTATCCGAGAGATCAGACTTCAAAGCACAGAGATGGAAAACCTGGCAATTGCAGTGAAAAGGTAGTAAAATGTGTGTGTGTGTGTGTGTGTGTGTGTGTGTGTGTGTGTGTATTTAATTTCTTCTGATATCATTGCTTTAAGGAATATGCAATAAGGAAACCCTTCCAACCAATTCATATTAGCAACTACTCTTCCACTTAGAGTCTTGGAGAATTTCTTGGTGTGGGGTTCAGGGAGATCTTTAGTGAGTGGCCTAGGGTCATGTGGCCCATAGGTGTCTGTCACATGTGGGACTTGAAAGTAAGCCTTCTGATGCTCCCTCCCCACCCAGGCTGGCTTTCAGTTGACAATTTTTTGGACTCCCTTTTATAGTCTGAAATCATTGAGCACCCAAAAGAGTTTTTGTTTATGTGGCTCATATCTATCAGTATTTATCACTTTGGAGATTAAGACATTTTAATATTATTGTGAAAATGGTTTTCATGTTTTGGATCACTTGAAAAACTTGTGGAGTCCACTCCCCCTCCCACCTGGGCCACATATCGATAACTATTGCCTCTCTGAAAGAATGATAAAATTGTAATATGTATCATTTTTTTTATTTTTAAAATTTTATTTAAAAAATTCATTCAAGCCTATTTAAACCTGAATTAATTAAAACAGACTGCATTATTGTAGTATGTCAGGCTATCTGAATTTCAATAGTCCAAGGTACTACTATTTGAAAAAGAATGTTAGAGGGTTTAGCTGGGTGGCTCAGTGGATTGAGAGCCAGACCTAGAGATGGGAGGTCCTGGGTTCAAATTTGGCCTCAGACACTTCTTAGCTGTGTGACCCTGGGCAAGTCACTTAACCCCCATTGACCAGCCCTTAGCACTCTTCTGCCTTGGAGTCAATACACAGTATTTATTCTAAGACGGAAGGTAAGGGTTTAAAAAAAAAGATAAAGAATGTCAGAAAGTTAGATTGGAGTCACAAACAGGTCAGGACTTCAAAGCATTGATTAAGTGCCTGGCCCTGAGCTAACTAGGAGTTGGGAATACAAAGAGGAGAAGCCCTCAAAGGCCTCACATTTTAGAGGGCTTCCATCAGTGAGTGACTTCACTGAGCTTATTCTCAACACGCTACCATATCCTGAAGTGAGACAAAATGAAGTCATATTATTCTGAGATATAAAAATAAAACTGGCTTTGAGCTACACAGAAGGTTTGTTGGAAGCAAGAGTTCAAGAGTAAAGGGTGTGTCCAACCTTTTGCAAAATTTGCAGCATCACAATGGTCTTAGTAGTTGACCCCACAAAACCTGCCTACATGACTAGTTTGGTGGGAAGTAGTAATGGAGAAAATTCTTTGTAGTTCTGCCATCTGCATTCTATCACTAACAACAAGACCCTGGGCAAATTGTTTCACTTCCTCTTTATTCATCTGTGAAATGGAGCATCTCAATAGCAGAAAAATAATAAATGTTGAATAAGTACTTATTTATTGGCACATGAACATATACCTCATGCAATTCTGGCAAGGGTCAATAATGAATTCGAAAGAAGTATAATGCTCTTATGAAGAAATATTTACTCCTCCAACTATTGTCTTCTTTCAAATTGCAGAAAGAAGAATAAGATTCTGGCCTTTTTAAAAGCTTGAAGGAAAATGGTTCTGAATGAGGAAATTGGGACTAGATGGCACTGACAGTCACAATTCTTTCAAAAAGTAATTCTGAATCAATATTAAGAGAACTGAGAATAGAAGCTCAAATTTCAAGCCAGATGTCTAGCCAGATGGTTTATACTGGGAGAAAGCAGGGAGAATTTGGGCTGCTTTGGAAGGTAGCCCTTCCCTGGAGGTATTCAAGCAGAGGCTGAATGACTGCTTGTCAGAAATGCTGTAGTCAGTAAGTTTATTAAATGCTTATTATACACCAGACCGAGACAGCTTACCGGATAGAGTGCCAGGCTTGGAGTTGGGAAGACCTGAGTTCAAATGTGACCTCAGACATTTACTAGTTGTGTTGATCCTGGGCAAGTTGATTAACCTTTGCCTTAAACCACTGGAGAAGGAAATGGTAAGCCAGTCCAACATTTTGCCAAGAAATTATATATATATATAAATGCATCCACCTGGTATATATATTCAAATAGGCTATGTGAAGGGTCTCCCAAGCTTGTTTTGGTCTATCAGCCACAGTTGGATACACTGTGCACTCACTCTACCATAGAGATATCTTTTGGTCCCATTTAGGGCAATGACTAACCCATTGACTGTAAAAAAGGAAAAAAATGGAGTGGATAAAATCAAGCTCAGAGTAGTGAGGTGGTGAAGTAAATAGTGGCAGGCTTGGAGTCAGGAAGACTTTATCTTTCTGAATTCAAATCCAGCTTCAGATGCTTACCAGGTGACCAGGTTACCAAGCGATTTAATCCTGTTTGTCTCAGATTTCTTATCTATAAAATCAACTAGAGAAGCAAATGGTAAAACATTCCAGTATCTCTGCCAAGAAAATCCTAAAAGCCGTCACGAAGCATCAGGCAAGCCGAAATGACTGAACAACTACAAGAGAATCAAGCTACAATGGCCTGAGCAGCTTGTGTGTGGGATACGTTTAAACACAGTTCTAAAACCCCATCATTTTTGGACTAAAAGTGTTATTTTAGAATTCATGTACTTCATTTATTTACTTCCCCTCATGGTATTGAACTACTGGGAACTAAATGAGACATGAAATGATTTTAAAATTAGATGAATATTAAGCATAAAGCCAGAAACATTTTCAATATTTCCTCTTCCCTGCCAGGGATTTGAAAATTTTAAAAGATGCTTTATTCTTGGCATTAAGTTAAGAATCAGACTTTGGTTAAAATGTAAACTTATCCTCCAAGATTTGGAACTTTAGAGACTATTACTAGAATTCAGTTTTATAATTTTGGGACTTCATCATTCTGTTTTCCTCTCCCATTTTTTGTTACTATTTTAACCCGTAGTATGGTTGCTATAATTGTTATAACTTGTAACTGATATCTATATCTATACCCATCTATCTCTTTATCTCTCCTCTGTTTATCTGTCTGTCTCTCTGTCTGTCTGTCTATCTATCTATCTATCTATCTATCTATCTATCTACCTATCTATCTGCTTGCTGATCTATCTGTCTGTCTGTCTATCTGCTTACTGATCTATCAGCTTACTGATCTATCTATCTGTCTGTCTGTCTGTCTACCTACCTACCTACCTACCTACCTATCTATCTATCTATCTATCTATCTATCTATCTATCTATCTATCTATCTATCTATCTATCTATCTGTCTGTCTGTCTGTCTGTCTGTCTGTCTGTCTGTCTGTCTGTCTGTCTGCCTGTCTGTCTGTCTCTCTGTCCATCTGTCTGTCTCTCTGTCTATCTATCCATCCATATTTAATTGCCTTGATTGAGGCAACATGGTGGTGAGATAGTTAGAGGGCTGGGCCTGGAGTCAATAAAATCTGAATTCAAGGCCAGGCTCCAATATTTAATAACTCTGACCCTGGTCAAAAATCATTTAATCTCTTTTTGCTCCAGTTTCTTCATCTGTAAAAGAGGAATAGCATCTACTTTCAATGTTCCTATGAGGATCAATGAGATAATATTTGTAGAATGCTTAACAGTATCTAGCACACAATTGGTGCTATGTTCTTAGCCCTTACCTCTACTGTCAATATCATAATAAAAAATGTGCTGTGCTTGAAATTTGAATCCCAGATGAAATGCTTGCCAATTAGCTGTGTTGCATTGGGCAAATCACTACAGTTCTTCAAGTCTCAGTTTTTCAATCTGTTAAATGGAGATAATAATAATAATACCTCTTTTTACCTCCCTGAGAGGGTGATTTTGAAGGAAAATGCCTTATAAACCTTAACATGCCATACAAATGTGAGGTTGTCATAATTGGTGTTTGTTACATGATTTAAAGAAACAAATGTTATACAAATTAGCTGCTAGCTCCATGGTTTTATGTTTATATAACAGGTGACATATTTCTAGGGATGGTTAGAGTTCAGGATGTGTGTGTGTGTGTGCAAATAAAGGAAATGGAGAGAGGTTCTCTTGTTGCTGTGACTTCAAATAACAAAGGTGAATTGGAGTGTGTGCCCTTTTAAATTTCAGAGCCCAGGACAAAGCAGCCATGCAGTTGAGTGAACTAGAAGAGGAGATGGATCAGAGGATTCAAGCCGTAGAACACAAAACAAGGAAAGATGTAAGTGTCAGGTATTGCCAGCACTTCCAAATGTCAATGCAGAAGACACTCCTATTCACTGCATGTACCTATCAGCATCAACACAGATACTGTCAAAGCAGATATTGCCTATCTTCTGTTTATATTAAGGATACATGCAGCCAGCTTCAAATTTTGACTTCAATAGAATTCAAAGTGGGGCTCTAAATTTCATTGTTTTGCATTGGAACTTAGCCAGCTGTTTTTCTGTCATCATAGTTTGCTGCTACTGCAGCATGAATTGAAGGGAATTATTTCTATTGAAACTCTTCTTTTTCATTAAGTTAAAAGTGGAAAGTGATGTCTCTAGATAACTTAGCAGATTTCCCCTAGAGCTTTTGTGATAACTCCACTCAGTTCCTTTTTTATCATTTTACTGGAACCATTGATTTTTCCATTGTCTCCCAGTGCATGCATTGTTGTGCAATTGTGTCCAATTCTTCATGACCCCTTAAAACAACTGTTCATGGAGTTTTCTTGATAAAGATACTGTAGTGATTTGCCTTTTCCTTGTCCAGCTTTATGTAGACAGGGGTTAAAAGACTTGCCCAGAGACATACAGCTAGCAAATATCTGAGGTCAGATTTGAATTCTGGCATTTTTGACTTCAGGTTTAATGCTTAATCTCTTGAACCATTGAACTGCCCCTCATATTGCATACTTGACTCCCTTCTAATACTTCAGATTTAAAACTCTTCTTGTTTATGGGCCCCTAACCTCCTTTCATTTCTTACTTCCTCTTCATCCCAAGATTTAAAACATTCTTTGTCATATTTCTGGAGGTTGGAGTTCACAAGGCATGTTTGTATATGGAGAATGAGAGCAGTAGCATCCCCCTCTCTCCCCTTCCCTCCCCTCACATCTCTTCCTCCTTTCCTCATTCCTTTCTCCCTCTCTGTCCCCTTCTTTCTTTTTCCTCCCTTCCCCTTTTTCCTCCATCTCCAATCTTTCACCAAGTCATTCATTCAGCAATGCTTTATTAATTGTGTTATTTATACCAGGTATTATATTCAGGCCAGGCAGCATGATGTAGTGGAAGGAACTGTATTTGAAGTTGAATCTGTAAAGGGGTAGAAAGAGTGAGGGGTTTTATAAAAGGTTGGACTAGATTATTTAAGAATAGGGTCACCGGGAATTTAATTAATTCCAAAGAGATTTATTTTAACAATTTTATTTATAAAATTTAGAAAGAGTGAAAGTAAGAAAAATCAGAGAGAGGATAGGGTAAGATATCTAGCCTACTCACTAAGTATTTTGCTCCAGCCCTGGCTTAACTAGTTATTCCTTAGCCAGAGGGGCCTCAGCCAGCCTTGAGCTAAGGACCTGGGGATGCAGAGAACCTCTCTAAAGAGGATAGGTCCCTCCTGAGGCTTGTATCTTCAGAAAATCCAAGGAAAGGGAATCAGTCTTTCACTTATCACGTGTCAGTCCAAAGGGAAGCAGTCTGAGATCTCAAGCTTGAGTTCCTTTAAAGTCAGATCAAAGACCAAAGAAAGAAGAAGCCCCTCACAGGATGTTTCTTGGCTTTTTAAAGACCATTTCTTTTTTGTCACTTCCTGTGACTTCCTTAATTTGACATGTGCAAATTATTTCTAAAGCTTTTGCTTAGGCTTGCCCAGGGGGCAATCAGTCAATTCTGATTCATCACCCACTGTGGCACACGTGGGTCACAGACATCCCCTACTCAACTGTGAGTGGGATGTGTATGCTTTGGTGATTAAATCTAAAACTGGGCAGGGGAGAGTTAATTGAATCTTCACAATCAAGGGACAGTTAATTAAATCTTCACAATCAGGGGAGAGTTCATTTAATTTTCACAATTGGGATAGTTAATTTAATCTTCACAGATTTGAGTTCAAATCTCAGCTCTGATAATTACTACCTTGTAACCTTGGGCAATGCTTGGGCTTCTCTCTGCTTCAGTTTCCTTGTGTGTAGTAAGGATAGTGAACTAGACTCCTTCTAGTTCCAAGTCTTTGCTTCTTTGATTGAAGTTTTTTTTTTTTATTTTATGCCTGTATTATGATAACATTTTTCTACCTAGACTCCTTGATTCCATCTCCATTGACTGCCTTGCTAATCTTCATCAATTACCATTTTCATCATGTCTTACTAAAAAATGTAAAATTCTGTTTTATTGTCAAGGTCAAATTCCCCTGCTTGACATTCAATGGTTTCATAAACTGACCTTACTTCTTTAGTACCCAACTTGAGACCCTTTCTCTTCCATGAAACATTGCTTTGTGATTTCATGCAAGACTGACATCTTTCTACCTGGTGTTTTAAGATAATATTATATGGTTTTGTTGTTCATTTGTTTTATAGTTCTGTCTGACTCTTGGTAACCCTATTTAGGGTTTTCTTGGCAAAGATGTTAGAGTGGTTTCCCATTTCATTCTCCAGCTTATTTTATAGATGAAGAAACTGAAGCAAACAGGGCTAAGTGATTTGCCCAGGGTCACCCAACTAATGAATATCTGAAGCCAGAGTTAAACTTATGAAGATGAGTCTTCCTGACTCTAGGCTCAGAACTCTATCTTCTTGGCTACCTAGTATCCACTCTTCATATGGTTTAGGTCTTATTTGCTAATTGCTTCATGTGTGATAATTCAGAATTCCCTTTTGGATTATAAATTCCCTGAGGACAGGAACCATCTCTTAAAGACTAAAAAATTCAGTAACTAGAAATTAAAGAGTTATCATTTTAAACATTATAGCTATAACCATTTTGGATGAAAATTTTTCTAAAATACATTCTCTTTCTTCTTGAGCAGAATATATTGAGCCTCATTTAACTTGGACTCAGGGCCATGGTTATAAACATCTATTATTATACTATGTTATAAAAGAGTAATGCTCTCAGGCCCTATTTGAAAGTATACAGAGCTATTTGATCCTCTATGAAGTGGCCCTATACTATGCTTTGCTTTGTGAATGCTCCTGTCTGCTTTTCATATGTTTTTTTGTCTTTTTCTCTCCCTATGGTATTTTTGTTTCTGTCTATGTGCCTGTGTAGTAACCTCTCTCTGTTTCTAATTTTCTACTTCTGATCTATGGAGGACCTGAAAAGAAGAAGTCAATCACATTTGTGAGAAACGTGTCTAAATGAGATTAAATAGACCCAGCGAGGGCAAGCTGCTACTCTATAATTAGAACCATTAGCTAGCTTCCTTGCATGTACTTTATGATTTCTGGTTAGGCTTCTCTGATGACTTTTTTGTATACTCCTTGATTCTTAGCTGTGCTCTACTTAAGTGAAGTTGCCAGATAGCTAAGGATTCTTTTAGAATCACCTACAGAGTAGAGCATAGTATTGGGGACATAGTAAATACTCAAAAACTTATGGGTTGGTTGTCTATTAATTTGTACTCTAATCACCTATTTTGCAAACATTAGCTTATATTTTATTTTAAGTAGGGGGAAATACAATTTTTTGTTTCAAATTGTACAGAGATTTCTGATAATGGATAACAATGCATCTTCATAAGCCTTGAGAATTCAGTATTGAAATTAACATCTGCTTAATATTTTGTCCAATATCACAATTGCTTTGCTTAACAATACATTTAGCCCTTGAGTTTCAGGCTTTTACTGTTGCTGTCTTCTCTGGGTAAGTAGCAAATACAATGAAACCCCTTTATGATTTTGCCCTAGGGACAAAGAAAATAAAATGTTTCTGGAGGGAAATAGTATAATTGGTTTTTATTGTCTTAGTTTTATGGAGATTATCTACTTTGGGACTATTGCATTGATGTTTAGAAGCACATTCTGTGATTCCCTTAAAATGTAAAATACTTAACCTTGGTACAGCACTAAGAGATTTAGGTTTTGTCATTCTGATATTTAGCCCCATCTCATTTCAAACCTTCCTTTTCCTCTACCTAGCTAAAAGGAAATACATATGAATAGATTAAGGATAATTTGCCTCTTATGAATCATTTGAAATATATCTTTTCTTTTTTTTAAATCCCCAATTCAATGTGTGCTACATTAAGTAGTTATGGCTGAATGATCCAAATTCCATACATATAAAACAAGTAGTCCTGTTTGTGATACCACCTTATTGAGGAGACTTTGTGAAGTCATTACTGAACTTGTGTCTCAGTTTCACTTGACTATGGAGTTTTCAGCAGATGCTCTATCTGTACCCTTGGAGTTCAGTAATTGGAAAGTAATTGGAAAAATTTAACCCTTAGGTTAAATTAGGAGGTTTGACAAAATAAGAGAGCAGATTTTAATAATATAAGTTTTAATGAGAGTATAGTAGAGTTGTAAATTAATATTATCCCTTTAAGCCAGAGAAAAGAAAACTAATAGCAGCTTTTAACAATTAATAATTTAGTTTAATTAAAATAGAGATAGTAAAAGAATATAGTATAATATATAGTAAAGGAGGGAAATATAGCAAAGAGGTAGAGAAAGAAAATTTCCTAATATCTATGCTAGTTATCCAATAACTCCCTATAATTACTGCCTAAAACTGCCTACATCTACCTATAACTGCCTATAACTACCACTAATAACAACCACCCCACAAAGTTCCAACCCAGTCCAGCCCAATCAAAACCAACCCAATCAGTGTTTAATCCAACCCCAATTAGATCTGTCAACGAAGACCTCCCAAAAAGTTCAAGAAAGAAAAAAAGACCTAACAGCCCAAACCAAAAGCCCAAACCCCAAAAGCCAAAAAGCCCTCTCAGTATGCTCAGGCCTGCCTTTATATTCTAGCAACTAAATGCCAACCAGCAACCCAACATACTCCTAGCAGCCAACGTCCCCACAACTGCCAGTCCTGACTATCGGCATCTGACAGACTGATCAACTGATGCTGGCTCCCTTTTCCTACCTCACTTTCTGTCTCTATTGTTTCCTGTTTCTATGGTTTCTACTTCCTGTCACTGTGGGCTAGTTAGACCCTACAAGTCTCTACAGTTAAAGGACCTCCAAGTCCCCTATTAAATTAAAAAAAAAGGAATAAAGAATTCCTTTTTAGAAAAGGGATCTATGAATAGAAAATATAGGATCATAGGTTTAGGCCTGGAAGTCATTAAGTCTATTCCCTTAATTTTCAAGCAAGGAAACTGAGGTCCATAGACATTAAATGACTTGCCCAGCAGGGGAAATCACTGAAGCAGGTTTTGAACTCATTTTAAAAAAATTAGCCCAATATTCTGGCATTCAGGTGAATGGTCATTAGTTTTAGGATATTTTCTCCATTACTAACATGCTTACCTTATAGATGCTTTCAAAACACATATACTGAAAAGTTAGGAGGTAGATTTTCATTTAAATTTCAATATGTGTTGATGGATTAAAAATAAATTTGGATAAATGAAAGGTCCTGATAATCACGTGGTAGCTAGATTTTACAGTGGATATATCACTGGGTCTGGATTCAGGATGATCTGAGTCCAAACTCAGCTTCAGACACTTAATAAGCTGTGTGACCCTTGACAAATCATTTAACCTTGTTTGTCTTCAGTTTCCTCATCTATAAAGTGAGGTAGAGAAGGGTTGTTAAGAAAACCCCAAATAGGGTCACAAAGAGTCAACACAGAAACATCTGAACAATGAATTCCCTATTTATAAAGAGGAGACAAGTATACTCTTTGCCGAATAAGTTTGTTTTGAGAATCAAATGAGAGAATCATGTAAAGAACTTGCAAATATAAAATAGCTTTTAAAATGTTATTATTATAGTTGTTTTTCAGAAAAACAGATCATGATAATGATTGTTATTTGTATCCTAATGCTAAGGATTCTGTATAAAAAGATACTCAGAAAGATAGAATAATATATTTCAAGGGAATTTTTTCCCATTCTTGCCCTTTATCATTGCTTTTGGGAGCAGGGATTTAAATTATGAATTTAATTTTTTAAGTTCATAAATTTAAAATATATATATATGTATATATATTATGAGAAGAGTTCAAGGGGTCCTTGATGCAAAAAGATAATAATTCCTGTTCTAATCTAACTCCTCTCATTGTAAAGATGAGCAACATGAGGCTCACAGAGGATATGTGACAAAATTTGAACCTTGTTCCTGTAACTAAAGAACTAATACTCTTTCTCAAGAGTAGACCCACTGGTGAAGGACCTGGGTCAAAGTGAAAAAATCCTGGATGACTCTCTATATTTCTATTTAAGCCTGTTTTTCTTCAGTAGAGTAGAACATTAGAAACAGAGAGAATTTGTTGAATTTTAAAAATCTTCCTAATTCCATGTTTTCTTGAAATCTTCTGATTATCTTATTTGGAAGGAGGCACTGTGGTACAATTAAAAACACACTGGATCTGGGAGTCAGAAGATAATGGATCTGAACTTGCCACTGGGAATTATTTGTCTCTGTGACTGCAAATAAGTCACTTAATATTCCTGGGACTCAGTTCCCCCACCTGTAAAATTGATGTTCTTGTATTGGAGGACCTCTGAGGTTCCTTTTAGTTCTATATCCAGAATCCCTATGATCCCTATGATTTGAGGAATGCTGGGAGAAAAGTTTCTACTAACTAGTGAGTGCAGGTGCTTATGATTATTAAGCCATTTAAAAAGGGGTTGTGTGTGAGGAGATCCAGAGGATTAATAACAACAATACTGGTGCTTTTAGACTTAAAAGTACTTTACAAACAACATCTCATTTTAGCCTTATAACAACTCTGGAAGGTTATCTTACCCATTTTGTAGATGAAGAAATTGAGGCAGACAGATGTAAAGTGATATGCCCAGGGTCTCAAAGGAAGTAAGGAAAGAAGGGTTTATTAAGCACCTGCTATATGCATTGTGCTAAGCTCTTTACAAATATTATTTCATTTGATACTTACAACAACCCTTGGAGCAAATTGATATTATTCCTATTTTATAGTTGAGGAAACTGAGGCAGAGATATTAATATAAAGTCATTGACTCAGAGTCACCTTTATAGTATCTGAGGCAAGGTTTGAATTCAGACAAGCAATAAGTTTCAGTGAAAGAAATGAACTACTCCTCTATTCTTAGCCAATAATGTACTATTAGGAGTCAAGAAAACCCTAGAATTAATGAGTTTTCAATGAAAATATTATATGGAGAATCCTTGCAAGTTTTGTCACAGAGGATGGTTTCCGGGTTCTGGAAACTCTAAAATCACATGGTCTGATGTTACAGCTCATTGCTCTCCAAAGTCACAGATTGTTATTTAATGGGCTGCCTTAATAGATTTTGAAATATAATTTAACAACTTTACTTAGGTGTGCACAAATCTCTCTCACCTTCTTTGCTGCCCTCCTTTTTGACCCTTCACTTTTTCATTTTGAGAGGCCTTTAAAACATGGCACATTATCAGCCTCTTTTTTTCTTTTTATTTTCTTCTTTTTTTTTGCTATGATTTAGGTTTACTTGTTCTCACTTCCTGTCTGTCAGATGACCTTCACATTCAGTTCCTCCTGCATTGAACTGTCATATTCCACATTTCTGATTTGAGAACAGCTGGGGTTTAACATTTCTTAAAAACATCTTCCCCTGCTGAATTGCTCATGGTAACACAGTGCCTTTGTCAGAGCAACTTGGTGTCAGAGTGATTTGCTATCATGGTGATAGGTGCTGGCTATTGGGATACATAATTTTGTTTGAATGTAAATATGTCAGCCCTGCAAAGAAGGTGATTACACAGCTTACTTTGAGATTCCACTGTGGTTCATTACTTGGAGCCCAGCTGAGGGCTCTGTGACCCCTCATCTGCAGGATATTTTCCTTTTAATAAACATCACTGAAATAATTGGAACCAAGAGAAGCTGGATATTGGATTTTTTTTTTTACTTGAAGGGACTATCTTTGCTTCTTCCAACTAGAATGTCTTGTAGGCTAATGATGACTCTTGCCATAATGGCCCTTTTGTTCTTGTCCAATTTAAGAAGTGTCCTAGGGAGGAAACCTTTATAACCATTAGAGAATATAAGAATATGAATATTGCAAAGGCTATACTATTATAGACCTGTAGCTGGAGGAAACCTCAAAGGTTATCTAATGCCACCCCCTCATTTTATAGTTGAGGAAAATGAGGTACAGGAAGGTTAAATGACATGACAATCAGAAGCAGGATTTTGAACCTTTTGTTCTATTACTCCAGAATTAGTTCAGTGGCTAGATCTTTGGGACTGGAGTCAGAAAGATTTGGGTTCAAATGTGGCCTTGGATACTTATTAGCTTTGTGAACTATGTCAACCACTAACTCTCTGTCTGCCTCAGATTCCTTAACTGTATAATGAGGATAATAATAGCATCTACTTCCCAGTGTTGTGATGATGAGATAATATCTGTTAAGTGGTTAGCATAGTGCCTGACACATTCCCTCCCTCCCTCCCTTCCTCCCTTCCTCCCTTCCTCCCTTCCTCCCTTCCTCCCTTCCTCCCTTCCTTCCTTCCTTCCTTCCTTCCTTCCTTCCTTCCTTCCTTCCTTCCTTCCTTCCTTCCTTCCTTCCTTCCTTCCTTCCTTCCTTCCTTCCTTCCTTCCTTCCTTCCTTCCTTCCTTCCTTCCTTCCTTCCTTCCTTCCTTCCTTCCTTCCTTCCTTCCTTCCTTCCTTCCTCCTTTCAACTGTACCATACTGCTTCACATCAATTCATAAACTACATTTTATTTCTTATAAGATACATATAGACTGTGTGCCTTAAATATTACATTGGAAGTAGACAACATGGCTTTTCCACCCTAATAGGAAGGTACCCACTATCAAATAAAGACAAGGCATGCATCCATGGAACAACTGGGGGAATTTTTGTTTCTCCATTCAATAAAATGTAGTTATTTTCCTCTGGTTTCAGAAGTACCCTATCTTTTTTCACTCCTTTTAAAAAAGCAACCACATTTTTTCTTATTTTTATCTCCCTTTCTACTCCACATTTCCTTGTACTCTTCCCCCCACCTCCTATCTCTTTTCTTCCTTTCATGACTAAATAGTGAGTTTCAAATCTTCTCTTCAGTCTTGTACATTAGAACTCCATTGCTTCTCAACAGATTTCCTCTCCTACTTTGTTGAGAAACTCAAGACTCTTTGTCATGAGCTCACTATTCTTTCCCAGTTCCATACCTCAGCACCCCTTCAGTATCCTCACTCCCCACACACACTTCTGCTTAGTCTTAGCTCCTTCTTTCAAAGCTAACTGTTTACTTGTGCTTCTGATCTATCTATTCAGAAAGCTTGGTCATCCCCTTTCTTTTTTGCTCAATTATAAGTTCTATCAACAAATATCTCCTGTCCTTAAAATGTTTCATTTGACCCTGACATTCTCTCAGTTATAATGAAAGAGCTAAGCTAGGTAGGTGCCTAGAGCTCTAGAATAAGAATCAGAAGGACCTGAGGTTGATTCTTGCCACAAAAGTATGTAACCCAGGACAAGTCATATCACCATTCTCTACATCAGTTTCTGCATCTGCAAAATGAGAATAATCATAACAGCTATCTCATGGGATTGTTGTGAGGATCAATTCAGATATGTGAAGTGCTTTAAAATAATTATATAGAATAAATAAATATTGAATAACTAAATAAATAAAGTTATATAAATACTATTTCTTCTCTTGATTCTTTCCTTTCCTCTCCCATCCTCTCCCTGTTCCTATCTTCTTTCTTCTCTTCTCCTCCTTCCTCTGCCTCCTGTCTTCCATTGTCTCTTATTCATCTCTTGTCTAGGACCAAACTTCTGAAAAAAGGAATTTCTTTCTTTACTTTTTACTCTCTAATACTTGTACTCTGACTTCTGACCCCACTACTATTTATAATTTTCTTCTTCTAGAGTTAATATTATTATTTAAGTTAGTTATCTGAGTCCTTGTGTTATGTGAATTTCAAAACTATTCCACCCTAATCAGACCATTCTTCAGAATATCTGATTTAGCTATTTCCTGATCAATAACAAGAGAGATACTTGGAATGACCGAATCAGGTCTTGGAAACTACATTTCTCCTCCCTTCTTAGTTTAACAAGATTAGGAAGGTCTGCATTAAACTCAAGATTTAATTATCTGAGGAGATGGCCTTCAACAGACATGTGCAAAAAAAGGACAGACCTATGGGTGGTCCTATGTCAATCTTGAGCCACCATTGGCACATGTGAGATGCAGGAAGTGAGGTAGAGAACAGCCTCTGGAGTTCTCGTGACTTCCTGTGGAGAGGGCTAAAGTTTAGTTCTATCCTTCAGCTCGAGCTTGGAGGAGCCCCGCAGATAGCTTCTCTATAGATTGGTCACGTGAGTGATAAGGACTGACTCTTTTCTCTGCCTTGGCTCTCCAAGGCCTTAACACCCGCTTTGGCTCAGCCTGAGCCAGAGTGGTTCTGAGTTAAACTCCTTTCCTTCTCTCCCTCTAATATTTTCTTCCTCCTGTTGTAATTAAATCACCATAAAAATTTGGCAGCTGACTTGGGTATTTTATTATTTGGGATTTCCCTTGGCGACCATTTAAATTTAGATTATTTTTCAGTCTCAACCATAATTTCACCCTTTACAGTTATAATGACTAGACAGAAAGTTTGCCTTAAAAACCAATAATTCAAGTCTTGCCTTTGACACATACCGATTGATTGTGTAACCTACTTCTCTCAGACTCTGTTTCTTCATCTGTTAAATGAGGATAATAACAGCATCTACCTTACAAAGGCTCCAATGAGAAAATATATGTAGAGTGTTTCATAAACCTTAAAGAAATAATAATTATTAGCCATTCATTTTTAAATAATTGTTTTTTTTTGGCTATATGCTGCCTAAAGAATGGGATTGTATTTTGTTTTTTTTAACTTAAGGAACTCATACATTCCTTGTCATTTAGAATTCTTCAGGCTAAAACTGAATGACCATTTGCTGAAATGTTGTAGATAGAATTCCTTTGCAATTATAGTTTGGACTGGGATGTCATTTATAGTCCCGTTAAACACCAGGATTCGGGGATTCTGCTCTTGTATAAAAGCCAAATGTTTCACAAAGGGTTTATTTATTTTAAGATTATTGAATCAGCCCTCAGACACAGCCCAAGAAGGATTGCCTCTGTGGCTTTGGTTAGGCTTTCCCTTTCCTTGGATTTCCTCCTTTTTTACTTAATTTCTCCCCATCCTTTAAAGCCTACCTTATTCTGAAAGCCTTCATAGTCATTGATTATCTTCTTCAGATCTCACATAGTCATTTATTTTATACATTTGATCAACATATCAACATATTTTCATATTTTAGTTATTAGGTATTTCTAGCTTCTATTAGATAAGTTTCATGAGGGCAATAACCATGTCTTATTGAGGCAGCCAATTGGAGCAACAGTTAAGATTAAATGGACTTGGAGTCAGAAAGACATGAATCTCTCCTCAGACAATTAGTGGGCAAGTCAATTGCCCTTTCCTGGCTCAATTTCCATCATCTGTAAAATTAGCACAGTAGTAACACTTATTTCACAGGGTTGATGTAAGGATCAGATGAGATAATGTATGTACTGTATTCTGTAAACTTTAAAGTTCTATAAATGCTAGCTCTTATTATCTAAACTTTTTATATTTCCTAATATCTAACACAAAAGGCTTTATAGAATATGAGCATATTAAATGTTTTTTTAGATGAATAGGCATTTAGCCTTATGATGGAATATCTTTTCTCCTAGGAGAAACGAAAAGCTGAAGAGGCTCTAAATGATCTCAAACGTCAGTATGAGGTAGAAGTAGGAGATCTTCAAGTGACCATCAAAAAGCTAAAAAAGGTGAGTAACCAAGGTTCTTATAGAGTTTTCTATCCCTAGCTCCTTTGATTGTCTCAGTCATCGATGGGGAATTGAAACATCTATCTATAGGAAATAAAAGTTTTTCTTTTTTAGACTTAAGGATGAAACAAAATTAAAATAGGAGGCAAAGGCAAAATGTACTATTGGGTCCATTCACCGATTTTTTTGGAAACTCAAATGTATAGGAAGATGATAAATTTTGTGGTTCATTTGGGGTCCTTTACTGAAGTGATAGAAAGGTTTATAGAGCATAGAGACTTCATTTCATTTTGCTGTTGTCTAGTCATTTCAGTTATATGTACAATTCTTCATACAAAAGATAGTTCCTGTATAAAATCCCACTTGGGATTTTCTTGACAAAGATACTGGAGTGGTCTGCCATTGCCTTTTCCAATGGAGGCTTCATACAGATTACTTCATCTCTGCTGTAGAGTAGCTCAGATTTCAAAGGGAGAAGCTTGTTTTGTTCCAGACTTATGACTCATTAGAGTCAAGAATTCCTTGTGCAGAAGAGCACTCCAGCTATAAGACTAAAAAATTGTCTAAGCCATTTTAAAGTTTGGTAACTTGAAGGCAGACAGTTAATTTGGGTCAGAGGCAGGACTTGAATTCAAGTCTTAACACCAAGGCTGGTACTCTGTCACCATTCCTGCTGCTCAAGAGTATAAAAGAGTATAACAGTATAAAAGAGACTAAGTACATCTTGAGATAGAAAATGTGTCCCATTTTAGAAGCAAAACCAAGATGGTGGAGAAGGTATAGGGACCCATTTAATTTCTACCAAGCTGCCTCTGAAAAAATAGTGCCATAATTCCTCAAAATGAATTCTGAAGCATCAGAACCCACAGAAAAAGAAGTAATGTTTCATTCCAAAACAACTTAGAAGGCTGGCATGCGTGATCTAGTGCACTAGGGTATAGGTGGAATATGGTATACCAGGGTAAGCCCTAATAAGGAAATAGGCTTTGGGCCCAACTTCAGCAGCCAAGCTTCTATAACTCTTAGTCACAGATGGGAAAGGGGGTCAGACTATTGCTTAGAAGGAGATTATATGGGTTCCTTTGTTGGCTCTGGCTACAAAACTCTTGTCACATTATCCCTAGGCAGAACCAGGTCATAGCCTGGGCATAGTCACAAGGTGAGGAGGAGCACCAGCATACACTAGCCCTTGTAGCCACAGAGGAGCAGGGGACCCTGGTCATAGTTCAAGGGAATAAAAGAGTGCTTAGTTCCCTCAAAGACCAGAGCACAGGCTGGGAGAGTATTAAACACACCTCTCCTTACATCATACCACTTTGGAAGAATTGAAAGTAGATCGATACTCAGTGCAAGCTCTGAAGGCAGCTGCACAAAGAATCTGAAGCTTGAAACAATATTCCCTTTGTCACAGTTACAGAGCTCAGCAATTAACAGAATTTTAAACTAAAATAAAAGAAAAAGGCAGGAAAATGAGCAAACAACAAGAAAAGAAACTCAACATAGAAAGTTCTTAGGGTGACAGGGTAGACTCAAACTCAGAAGAAGACAATAAAGTCAATATTGCTGCATCCAAAGCCTCCAAGAAAGAATTGCTCTCAAATACAAAATGAGAATGATACAGGAAAATCATGAAAGAGGAGTCAATATTGAAGGAATTAATATCTTAAAAACCAAAATGGACTAATTGGTAAAAAAGGCACAAAAATCTAAAGAAAAGAACACCTTCAAAAATAGACTTAGCCAAATGGAAAAAGATATACAAAAATGCATCAAAAAGAAAAAATTCTTTAAAGAAAGAATTAGCCCTTTGGAAAAAAAGAGTTTAAAAAATTCACTGAGGAAAAGGACACTTTACAAAGTAGAACTGGTCAAATGGAAAAGGAGATAAAAAGCTCACTCAAGAAAATAATGTCATAAAATTGGGATGCTCCTGTATTCCTGGTGGAGTTATGAACTGATCCAGTCATTCTAGAGAGCAATTTGGAATTATGCCTAAAGGGCTATAAAAGAATGCATCTCTTTTGTGACAGAGGTCTGATCTCAAAGCTTTGAGATCAGACCTCTGTCACAAAAGAGATGCATTCTTTGCTGAAATGTTGCTGAATCTGCTCACCTTGATGGGGGAGGGTGTGAACTTGGAAATTACTCCACCCTACTCAGACAGTGCCTTAGGGGAAGATAAAGTTGTAAACTCCTGATTGAACAATGAAAGTCCCTAACTCATACCTTATAGTAAAGCTAGAACCTTAAGCTAAGTCTATTTTTAGATCTAATACAAAAAAAGGTGTTAAGTACCTGTAAAGGTTAAATTAGTACCTAAAAAGGTCAAGTGACTTACAAAAGGCAAGCTTAACAAAGAGGTGTGAAGTACTCAGAAGATTTAATCTAACCAGAGAAGGTGAAAACCAAAGAAGGTAA
Source organism: Monodelphis domestica (assembly GCF_027887165.1). NCBI lineage: Eukaryota > Metazoa > Chordata > Mammalia > Didelphimorphia > Didelphidae > Monodelphis > Monodelphis domestica. The sequence continues at coordinate 164,878,982 of NC_077233.1, read as the reverse complement.
AAACTAAGAATGGGAGGACCTGGAAAAAAGAGTCTACTGTGATTGGTAGATGTGAAAATTTAGGGGAGGTGACATGAGAGAAAAGTTTCTTTAAAAGGAAGGGTAAAAAGTCAGTTGATGGTAATTCAACTTGGAGAGTAATTTCATTTTGGAGTGGAAGAACCCAGCTTGGAGATGGTCTTGTGGTGAGTGATGAAGACTGACTCGCTCTCCCTTAGGCTCAGGCCTAGTGGCCTAGGCCTTTTTCTACTGCTTGGCTCAGCCTGAGCCAGAGCAGTTTAAATTAATTCTCTCTCTCTCTCTCTCTCTCTCTCTCTCTCTCTCTCTCTCTCTCTCTCTCTCTCTCTCTCTCTCTCTCTCTCTCTCTCTCTCTCTCTCTCTCTCCTTCCCTTAATTCCTTCATTTTTATTAATTAAAATCTCCATAAATCCCCAGCTGATTTGGGTGTTTTCATACTTGGGAATTTCCCATGGCAACCACTTATTTAGATTTTAAATCAAAACACTAAAATGATCCTTACAGTTTTGGCGTTTACAAGGGGCCCCAGGAGACCTGGAATTTTCAGAAGCCAGAAAGTTCTGACTGAGTTTCAGTTAGCTCTCAACCTTGAGAAGCCTAGGAAGGAGGTCTGGTCAAGACTTTTCTCCTGAAGAGATACTCACCTTTTTCCTCTCCTGGTGATTGGGCATCCTTTCCCCTACCAATTCCCAACTGAAGTGATAGCTGAAGAAGACATTCAGCCTCTGACAAACTTACCTCACAGCTCTTCGTGCCCTGGGTCTGAACTGTGCCAGGTGGGCCAAGACCAGGACAAGCCAAGCCTGAATCTCTCAGGGGCCCAAAACTGCCAAGGCCTGGGTTCCCCAACTTGAGGGGGAGGAAGATATATAGCCAGTTAGAGACACCTCCCCTGGTTTCTTCACAAACATTTCCCTGCCAACCATTTCTTAGTGTTATCCCCAGCTGTGACTTAGTTATAGTAAAGTTGTCTTTTCCCCAAAGTGACTCAAGTGTGAGTGGACCAGCTTGACAAGGAGAGTAATATCCCTGAAGAGGAAGCTTTAGACACTTGTATTGGAGACTGTCAAAAGCCAGTTTGTGAGAGCAGCCATAGCTGAAGAGGGAGGACTGAAGGGGGAACTACTCAATCTCTCTGTCTCTGTCTCTGTCTCTGTCTCTCTCTCTGTCACTCAGCCAACTTTAAACATCAGTTGCCTCTCCTGGATCCTGCTTTCAGGGGAAGATATTCATTCCTCCTCTATCCCTTTTACCACCAACTAATTCCTCCTTTACACTTTTGATCTAGTAATACCAGTACTAAGTATGTATCCCAAAGAGATAAAAACAAAATGAAAAAGAACCTATTTATATAAAAATGTTTGTAGCTGCTTTTTTTATGGTGGCAAAGAATTGGAAGCTAAAAGGGATGTCCCTTAATTGGGGAATGGATGAGAAAATTGTGGTATATGATGATGATTATCATGGAATACTATTGTGCTATAAGGAATGATGAACAAGATGATTTCAGGAAAACCTGGGAAGACATATAAGAACTGATGCTGAGTGAAATAAGTAGAACCAGGAGAACATTATATACACTAACTGCAATACTGGGGAACAATAAAATGTGATAAACTTTGCTACTAACAACAATACAATGAAATATTCTAGGACAATTCTGAGGGACTTTTGAAAGAGAATACTGTCCACCACCAGAGAAAAGAACTGTTGGAGTAGAAATACAGATGAAAATATATGATTTTGTCACTTTTTATTTGGGTATATGTTTTGATTTTTATAAGAATATTCACTTACAAAAATGAATAATATGGAAATATGTTTTGTGTGATAATACATGTATAACCCAGATTGAATTGCCTATTAGCTCTGGGAGGGGAGTAAGGGAAGAAGGGAGGGAGACAATATGGGTCATCTAACTTCCGAAAACTTATGTGGAAATTTGTTATTAAAACTCAAAAAATTAAATAAAAAGAAAATCATGCCTTAAAAATTACAATCAGGCAAGTAGAAGCTAATTACTCCATGTCACATCAAGAAACAATCAAAGTCAAAAGAATGAAAAAATGGAAGAAAATGTGAAATATCTCATGGGAAAAACAACTGACATGGAAAATAAATCCAAGGGAGTTATTTTAAGAATTATTGGACTACCTGAAAGCCATCATCACAGAAAGAGCTTAGACATCATTTTTTTGAGACATTATCAGGGAAAACTGCCCTGATATTCTAGAACCAGAGAGTAAAGTCAAAATTGAAAGAATTTACTCATCACCTCCTGAAAGAGATATCAAGAGGATAACTCCCATAAATATTATTGTCAAGTCCAGGAAAAAAATATTACAAGCAGCCAAAAAGAAACAATTCACATATTGTGGAGCCATAGTCAAGATAACACAAGACTTAACAGCTTCTACAATGAAGGATTAGAGTACTTGGAATATGATATTCCAGAAGGCAAGGGAGCTAGAACTTAACCAGGAATCACTTACCCATTTCTGAGCATAATCCTTCGGGGGGGGGGGAATAATGGGTATTCAATAAAATAGAGTACTTTCAAACATTCCTGATGAAAAGATCTGAGCTGAATAGAAAATCTGATTCTCAGATATGACTCAAGAGAATCATAAAAAAGAGAAACAAGAAAGAGAAACCAAAATTTATTCACTGAGGTTAAACTGTGTTGCATCCCTACATGGGGAGATGATATATAGGCAGAGGGCAAGAGTCTGAGTTGAATATCATGGGATGTTATAAAAAACAAAATTAAATTAAGGTATGAGAAGGAGGAATGCATTTGGAAGAGAGGGGAGGGAAAATAGAATGGGGTGAATTATTGCACACAAAAGAGGCATGAAAGAAGGGAAGATGAGAGGTGAACATGTGAACCTTACTTTCATCAGAATAGACTCAGTGAGGGAAGACATACACAATCAATTGGATATAGAAATCTATCTTACTCTACAGGAAAGTAGGAGGGAAAGGGAATAAGAGAAGGAAGATAGGGCTGATAGAAAAGGGCAAACTGCAGGAGGTAGAGGTTAGAAACTAAATGGGGAAATAGGATGGAAAATAATACACAGTGATCATAATGGTGCAAAATTTGTTTACAAGTCTCTCTTATAAAGGCCTCATTTTTCAAATATGTAGAGAAATGATTTTGTAGATTTAAAAATTAATATCCAACACTTAAGTATTATAGTTATAAGATTTATTAATAATAAAATGAAGCAAAAGGAAAAATAAAAGGCTAGAGAAACAGAGAGCGCTCATCAGCCTCGCACGTGTAAAAAAGAGAGACAGAGAGAGAGGAAGGAGCCACAAAAGTATATATACACACATAACAAATGCAGATGTGAATGAAGGGAAAACGATTCTTGGGACAAGAAAAGAATTATGGGAGATGGAGTCCAAATTTGTCTAATTATACAATTTGAATATATAAGAATACAAGTCATTCCCCAGTTAATAAGTGGTCCAAGGATTTGAAGGCAGTTCTCAGACAAAGTAATTAAAACTCTCTATAATTATGCAAAAACATGCTCTAAAACACTATTACTTAGAGAAATGCAAATCAAAACAACTCTTTGGTACCACCTCACACCTATCAGATTTGAAAATTATGACAGAAAAGGAAAATGACAAAACTTGAAGGGGATATGGGAAAGATGGGACATGAATGCATCAGGGGGAATTATGAACTGTGTAATCATTCACTAGAGCAATTTGGACTTATGCCCAAAGGGCTATAAAACAGTACATACCCTTTGATACAACAATACCTATACTAGGTTTGCATTACAAAGAGAAAAATAAACCCCAAAGTGGAAGGACTTATATGCACAAAAAATATTTAATCAGCTCTTTTTAGATGAGGCAAAGATTTGGCAAGTGAGGATCTACCCATCAATTGAGTAATGGCTGAATAAGTTATAGTATATAATTGTAATGGAATACTATTGTGTCATTAAGAAATGACAAGCAGAAGGAGCTCAGAAAAACCTGGAAAGTGAAAGGAATACTTTACAATGAATAACTGTGAATAACAGCTATTCTGAGCAATACAACTACAGTACAGTAGACACAGATGTGACTCAAACTCAAAATTTCTACAAGTTTTATTCATGAATTCTTAAAGTTTTGTGAAGTTTTTTCCCCCACATGATTAAGTAGCCTATACACTCTAGGACTGATTTCTTCTGAGTTTACAAAATTGTATGCAGAGATGTGAACTGAAGACAGCTCAACCTGAAGGTGGGTTGGTAAACAGATATATTTTCTTTTCTTTTTTCAGCTGGAAGAACAATCAAAGACCTTATGTCAAAAAGAAGATGTGGCTGCATTAAAGAAAAGAATTTATGATTTATCAATAGTAAGAATTACCTTTCCTGTTTAAAGAAAGATGTCTCATGTAGGATAACCTTTTAAAAAACATACAGAGTGCTATATGTTCATGGTTATAGGAATGAAGACTTAAAAGAAAATGTATACCACATTTCTTTAAAAATTGTTCCAAGATGACTGTGAACAAAAATGCTTTTTATGTCAGGGGGTTCCCTTGACACAATCGCTTTTAGTAAAAATTGTCAATTCATCATAGGAAAAGGCACTTTTGATTTCCTTGTTATGAGAACTCCCTGCAGGAGGAAACACTTTCTACTGATGCAGGGAAATGACATCTCTGAGACTTGCATCCCTAAAAAGTTGCCTAGAGTATTGAAAGATTTAATAAGTAACTTGCTCAGGGTTATGCAACTTGCATGTATTAGGGATAAAAGCCTTCTAGGTTTAAGTTCAGTTCTTTGCCTAATGAGTCATGGTGACTATCGTCTGTACCCTAGCTTTATTTTTCATAAAACTATTGTTAATCACTTGTTGGTGAATATCTCTCTTATCATCCAAGTCACAAGTATCTAAGGGCTAGATGGTCTACACAGATCATTTTTCTTACTCCATTGAATATTTAGTAGTTGTTCTCTACAAATTAAATAATTTGTTTCTGATATAGATTTTCTTTTCACCAGTGAGTAATTTTTAAAAGTTTATCTTTTTTTCCTTTTCATGAATATGAATGTGTATGTGTTTGCATGTATAACTGGAATAATGGAAAGAATGAAGCTGACAACTTAGAGGTATTTTGAGACTGGATAACTTGAAATTTATATGATGTATCTTAATTAGGATTTTGAAAAATTTTTTACATTGACATTTAAGAAAAGCAATTTTACCCATATTCCTTTGATGTGCCACTGGATTCTTCAGAGTTTTTTCCCTCCACTTTTCCTGGGTTGAAAAACATAGTAACAAGTGAACTAAATTTTTCTTTTTCCTTTAGGAAAATCAGAAAGTTAAAAAAGATCTTTTAGAAGCACAAACAAATATAGCATTTCTTCAGAGTGAATTAGACGCCTTGAAAAGTGACTATGCTGATCAAACTCTGAATTCAGAAAGGTATGGGATTTTGTATGTTATTTTTTTAATTGGGAAAATTCAGCACGTATTTTAGTGTTGGTATGGACATACATGTGTAAATATTTTTGCACACATATTGCTTTCTGACTTTATACAGAACTATTCATTTAGATTTGTAACCCAGACAGGCCTTCCTTTAAGGAGACTTCTGATTCAAAAATATGACTTTAAAAATAACTTGGGGGGATTTATTTATTCACTTTTGATTTTTACTAAAGAGAATCTTCACTTTCCAGAAAGGGCTCTTTTTTATTTATTAAAATAAGAATTATTTTCCATCTTAGAATCAGTATTGGTTCAGAGGCAGAACAGCAATTAGGGCTAGGCAATAGAGTGTTAAGTGACTTGCCTGGGGTCACACAGCTGGCAGTATCTGTGGTCAGATTTGAACCTAGAATCTCCCATTCCTAGGTCTATTCTCAATCCACTGAGCCACCTCGTTGCCCTTCAAAGGGTTCTTTAAGTAGCTGTACTCTTAGCATTTATGAGAGTTTATTTTTTTCTCCTTTTGAGGCTGTCTCCCTATCTTGGCCAGGCTTGAAGTATTACTCATGGGCTCAGTGCCATGGCAGGTCAGCACAGAAGCCTTGATCTGCTCTGTTTCTGAACTGGGCCAGTTTTGTCCTTCTTTAGGCAACTTGGTTAAATCCCATTCCCCCACCAGTACCCAACTTGTTAGTGCCCAACTTGATGGAGGCATCCAATTACCATTAGCCCTACTTACATCTCTGAACTTAAGCAATCCACTTGAATTTTTCTAGGAGCAGGAATTCTAGAAATGCATGCAGAAATATATTCACTTGATTTTTCAAAGACACAAATTGATTATATAATAGAAGCTGAAAAATAGAATAAACTATTGGCCACTGACAATTGCAGCTCCTTTAAATGCAGGGCTATCATCTTTCTATCTCTTACTTTTCCTCAGCAGCTAGGGTATTACTTTACTATATCCCTAGCATCTGGTCAAAAATATTTCATTAAACTAAAGATAACATTTTCCTGAGATTATAGTATACTTCAACGGGAAAGTACAATTTAATGAATTAAATTGGGTTTGCATGCAACTTTTGCAGGAATTGAATAAGATACATCAGTAGTTAATTTTGCTCTAACGTTATATGCACTGATTTTTTTCTTTCCTTGCATCCCATGATTAGCTGCAAATATCCAAATAATATACAAATTGGCTTATCTTCTTTACAATTCATGGAAAGTGCTTTAAGAGCAACAATGACACCCTGTGAGTTACTAGTACCATTTCCCAAAGGATCAGGAGGATGTCCTTGTTCTTTCCGTCCAAGTACTGAATGTCTTTTCTGCTTAGTTCCTGATAACCCTGCCAAATGTGGTAGCATGATGTTCTGTCTGGATGGGTGTTAATAAGTTCAATAAATTGTTGTTAATTTATTTCCATTCTGAAGCTTAACAGTGGCATAAATTTTACATAATTAAATCTCAAAAGAATTATCATGGAGTTCAAATGTAGAAAAACAAATTAGACTCTATTCACATTGATAATTCCATATCACAAAGCAACAATTTGTCCAGAGTACTTTCTTTAAAAACAGTGTTTTGTGGTTTTTTTTTTAGTATCTTTTAAGTCAGACACAGGATTTATTAATTTAGCATGAAAAAGAAATCTATATAGTAGAGAGGTTAAATGACTTGATCAGAGATATCTACATTCAAATGATAATTTTACGTAGTTATGAAACCAAATTTTTTGACTGAAACTGATTACTTTGAGACTCCTTTTGAGAAAACTCTATTACCAGTGCCGATCAGCAACAGCTCTGTAATGTAGTCTTTGAGAGATTCCTGGGGCATTAAAAGGTTAAATGACTGACCTAAGGTTACTCAGCTACTATTTATACATTAAGAGATGGGACTTGAACACAGGTCTTCTTACTCAGAAGCCAGCTCTGTGTCAGTGTTACCATAATATAGTGGTTGGCTCATGAAATCAAGTTATCAGCTTTAATGGCAAAATTGTTCTTAAAGTGTTTGTGTTAATTCACTGGATTTATATTTATAATTAGAATAGGATTGAAGAGGAGAAATTACAGAGGGAGTAATATCAATAATTGTCAGCGGAGTCATGTGCAATTTGTTTTTCTCTCTCATAGGCTAGACTGATGTCTGTTTCAATTCATAGGGGAATACGTAGATGATGCTAGAGAGAGAGGACTTGTAGAAGAAGCAAGGGGAGCAGAAGAGTGAGGGGTGAGTTGGGATTAAGAGCACTAGAGGAAATATTAGTCATGAAGGTGGCAAAACCTTTCCCTCTCTTATTGGGGGAAAAGAAGTCATTATTGAGGAGGGGAGAGAAAGAAAAAGAGGAAAAGTGGGGAAAAGGGTAGAGACTGACATAGGGAGGGAGGAAGGGCCAGAGAGAGAGTTTATGTTAATGAACTGTCCAACTGTATGTCAGTCAGCTAAGTTGGTCATACTACTAAGTATATAAGTATATAACTATATAAGAGGAGAAGTTAGCTATACTACTAAGATCAGAGGACAAAGTGGAATGTGGGACTTGAAAGTAGAATAGGTTTGGAATAGCCAGGTTCCAATGGGGACTATAAAAAAGTCAAGAAGCATTTTGATAAATGTGAGTACTGAATTTGTGAGCATGAATTTGTAGCGAGCCTATTAAAGCTGCCTCTTTCTAACAATACTTTGTGATCTAGAAGCAGGAATAGAGAACTTTGAAATTTGAGAATTTGTCTAATATGGGACTTGGAATGAGTGTAGTTAAGACAATTAGAAAGGAGAGGTATGAATGTGAGATATTCCAGGAAAATTACAAACTAATTATTGTATCAAGGGTTACTGTGAAGTCACTAATGAATATGGGAATTGGTGAAGAGATTAATTAGAGGTTTCTCTTCTCCCACATCTAAGAGTGTGAAAATTAAATGTTTGTGAAGAGTGTATCAGATAGGAAGATTGAAGTTGGACCACACAGAGGCAACTTGGTAGCCCGGTAAATATACTGCTGGACTTGGTTGGAGTCAGGAAGACCTGAGTTCAAATCTGATATGTACTGTGTGACCTTAGGTTAGACACGCAATCCTTCATAATCTTGGTTTCCTCATCTGCAAAATTAAGGGTTTGCATCTTATGACTTCTAAAGGATTTTGCAGTTTTATATGTTTGATCCTATACATCTCTAGATTCTAGAGGATAAAGCATATGATAAAGACTTATGCAGGGTATGATTGCCAGATGTGGAATGGAGATGAAGGTCTTTAAAATTTAGAGCACTACAAGCATTTTGAGGTTAAGGTGTCAGATAGTTGATGAATTTGACATTCAAAATGAAAGAGGATGAAGGCAGCAGATGAGGTGGAGGAGAAATATGGGGGCAGGAAGTGAAATCATGAAGGAAGGTGGAGAAGGTCCTACAGGGTGGTAATAGAAATCACTGGAAATAGAGAGCTTATCCAAAAATTCTCATTTAAATGCAAAATGTAATTTTACAGGGACCTGGAAATAATCAGAGAATATACTGAAGATAGAGATTGCCTTGAGAGGCAAATTGAAATGCTTCAGTAAGTTCCTATAAATTATCTTCATTATATGCAATTTTCACTGTTCTTTTTTCATAAATGTTATGTTGTGTGTACAGCAGAATAATAGACTGAATCTTAAGGATGGAAATGCAGGTAAATATGTGTTCCTTGTCATTACATTTTATTCAGTCCAATCACTTAGCTCTTTGAGATAACTGAATTGCAAATCAAGCATTGATTTTTCAATAAATAGAGGATGGGTCTCCAAAAGTGATTGTAGGATATATCTGCATTTTTTTTCTCCTGGCACAAATAGGGTGTCTCCAAGGTCTTTGTACAGCCGAAAGTTTATTGAAGAATTCTTTACTGACCCCATTTCTCAAAAAAAAAATGGTGACAACTCCCCATGTTACAAGAGACTATTATAAAGGGTAGTTTATGAAAAGCCTATAGTTAAATATTTAAATTGTCTATATGCTGAAATGCATACAAACCTCTCTTCTAAGTCAAGCATATTATAGGGAGTTTTTCTCTGAATTCTTTTTAGGTGCATCTTTATTTTTTCAAGTGATTTTCACAATTACTTTTATCTTGAGGGCTATAAAGACAATCTACTTTGGGGACATGCGACAATAATAATAATTCATCTAAATGGTGAATTAAGTATAGAAATGAGGAGGCAAAGTTGAATGACTTCATTTAACAACAGTTTTTGGTTTTGACAGATATTTCGTTGTTTTCTTATCACAAAGTTAATCAGTTAAGCCCTGATAAGCACAGGTGATTTAGATTAGATATGCCACTGACTATGTCAGTATTAACATTTTCTTGTGACTTAGTTATATCATTTCATTAATAACATTGGTAATACTGATCCTTCTTGAAATATTTGGCATCTCTAGAAGTTACTCATCTAATAGAATGGGCATTGGGTTTGAAGTTGGAGGAACTGAGCTTGAATTCTTTTCAGCTATGCCTTTCATAAACTTTTTGACTTTAGCTAAGTCATTTATCTTCTCACTTCCATTTTCTCCCCTTTTAAAATAATGAGGTGAGGTTTGTAAGATGCCATCAATCTCTGATATTTAGCGATTCAGTAGCAATTCAGCAGAGAATTTAGCAGTTCAGTAGAGAAAGAGGACTTTGTGGATTACCATGCCATATTTTGAACCCTATCATTTGAAAAGGCAAGCATTTACATTTAAGCCTTTTAAATTCTTTTTTTTTTTTAACTACAGAACAGCCAACAGGAAACTACATGACAGTAATGATGGGTTAAGAAGTGCACTGGAAAACTCATATAGTAAATACAAGGTATGTGTTATATTTTTATAATTTATTTTGCAAGTGTCTATAGTATTCAGTATCTAGAATGCCTATCTTGGCAGAAACTTCTGGTTACTAAGAACAACATATAATAATGATATAGTTTCGCAAAAAAAAGGAAGAAAGATCTAATCTTAAAAATGGAGTTGGTTATTTTTTTCGAACAGCATTGCATGTTGTCTTCTTATATGTTATATATTTTGATCTTAATCATTATTCTTTATAAATTAATGCTTATTACAGGAGAAAATTCTGTTTTTGAGCAATCTTTTGGAATTTTATTAAGTAAATATTTGAGATTTGAGAAACATTCTCAGATCACTTTTCGTTCTCAGTTGTATAACCAGCTAGCTATGTAACTGGGAATAAGTCATTTAACCATCTGTAGGCCTTAGGTTCTTTTTCAGTAAAATGATGATGTTAAATTTAATGATCTCTAAATCTTCTTTCTGGCTCTAGCATCCTATAGCTAAAATTCTTTTTACTGCTACTTGACCAGGCCAAATCAAGCATTGATTTTTTCAGTAAGTTAATTAGTGCAGCTAACTGCACTAATTTCAATATAAAAGCACTTTGGGTCCATCTCTTCTCCAGAACAGCTTATTTTTGCTGCATAGCATGACTTTGGATTTGAATAAAAAGATCTCTCTAAAATCCACTGAGGTCTAAGAGGAAGGAGTTAGAAAGTTGGGATAAAAAGCCTTGTCAAATTTAAGACCAGAATGTGATTTGACTTAAAATTATGGAATTTAAAATTCAGTTATATCAAAAAGAAGATCTTCTTGCTTAGACCTTTTGGATTCCCTGCAACTTGCTCTTCACATCCTCCCAAGGTATTTATGGTAGCTCATATGTTATTGTTGTTTATCCAGTCATTTTTCAGTCATTTTTGACTCTTCATAACCTCATTTAGCAGCTTATTAGATGTCTGCATTTCTAATGACTCTTAAAGAAACTGTATTGTATATAGCATAGTAATACTAACTTATATGTATGTGAACTTTACTTTGTTTTGAAACCCTCACCTTCTGTCTTAGAATATGTACCAAGTGTTGGTTCTAAAGTGGAAGAGCAATACAATCTTTGCAATTGGGGTTAAGTAACTTGTCCAGGATCACACAACTAGGAAGAATCCAAAGTCAAATTTGTGCCCAGGTTCTCTCAATCCCAGGCTTGGTCTATCCATCAAGCTACCTACCTGCCTCTTACAAAGAATCTTCACATGCTAATTCATTTGATCCCTACAATAACCCTGCATAGTAGGCAGTGATATCATTATTTTGCCCCAGCGAAGTCCTAAGAAATTAGGTAATTTGCCCAAAGACAAAGAACTAGTAAATGGGAGAGTTGTAAATCAACCCATGATTTCTTCTTTCATGTTTTTAAAAATAAGCTTGCCTAATTAATGAGTGTTCTTTTTTTTTTTTATACAGCGTATACATAATATATCACCAGGGAGCACGATTTCTAGAAGCAGTCCCAAATTTAATGGTGGCCATTCTCCTCAGAATTTGCGGTATGACAGGTAGGTTCACATCTGCTCTCTTTACATTTGAATTCTGGATCCAGTTTGATAAAAAGAAGTAAAGTGTTTCACATAAGACATAGAATGACAATTTTTAATTTCATTTTTCTTTCATCATCATATTCCTTGAAAATAGAATAATGAGATTCTGAATAGAACTTCAGATTTTATCTGGCTTGTTTCATCAAACAGGTTATTTAAAAACAACCATATTTTAGCACAGTCACTGAAAGCATTCAGGATTTCTTTTGTTCTTTGAAACATTTGTGATTGCTGTTATCTGAGTATTTGGTGATTTGTTGGGTGTATATATTACCATGTTAATATTGGGGTGAGAGTCTGGACCTGTGATTTCCTTTGTTTGGGGGGACGCCCCAGGCAGAAATAGTCTCTTGGTACCAATCTTTAATCCTAAATTTTAGAGGGCTGCCCGAGGCACTGAAATTAAATGACTTGCCAATGTTCACATAGGTAGTACCTGTCTGAGGCAGGTCTTGAACCCACTTGTTCTTAATTTTAAGATTGGCTCTCAGCCTACTTCAGTAGTAACTATCATACTAGAGATAGATTCCTGTGGTGTATTGACTTAGAAAACTACAAATGAACATTATCTGTGTTACATTGTATTTTTGTTTACTTTGTTAAACACTTCCCAATTACATTTTAATCTGGTTTGGACTAGGGCTGTCAGTTTGACACCTGTGTACATCTCTTACTAATGGTGATAATAATAGTTAGCTTTTATCAAGCACCTTGAGATACATAAAGTACTTCATATTCATTATTTAATTCTCATAGGAACCCTCTAAATAGATTTGATGGATATCAATACCCCCTTTGATGAAAGAGAACACTATGGCTTAGCAACACTTGCCCACTGTCACATACATAGCTCATAAATGTCAGAGACAAAGTTTGACACGAGGGTTCTGCAAACTCCAAGCTTTTGCTTATACCGTATCGCTTCTCAATGTTCTAAGTAATGACTTCTGCTATTTAAAGGTCATTGGCATAGGAAGAAAATAAAGGAACTTTTTAAAGTTGTGGTTTCCAAATCTGAACCTTCTGAAGAATCTTGTATTTTTGTTTTCAATAGTGACAAATGAAGAGAAAATTAGGTTTTTTCCTGTGTTTTGTCAATAAAAGTCCAAATAGCATAATGAAGAGCTGGACTTTACTGAAAAACCTGAATGATAGAACAAAGGCAGGGTGGTGTCAGCTGGTTGTATTACTGGAATATCAGCCAGATTGGCAGTAGGGAGAAGCTGAAAATATTTGAGTGAGGCAGTAACATGGGCAAATTTATATGTAAGTAATCATTCTGGCACTAATAGGAAGAACAGATGAGAGAAGGGATAAAGTAGAAAAAGAGTTATCTGTAAATAAGATATAACAATAATCTTAGAAATATTGATGTGAGGGCACACTATAGGGTAGTAGAGGTAGCAGTAGGAAGAGATTAGAAGATGGATTCAGGAAATGCTAAAGATATGGAATTGATAAGACTTAGAACTTGAAAAGATATGAGAATTTGGAGATAAAAGAGAATCATTGATAACACTAACATTACAAACCTGGGAAATGGATAAAGTACTAAAGGTAAAAATGGTAAAAGCAGAAAGCAGATATAGAGGAAGAGGTATAATGAGCTTATTTTTAAATCAGTTAAATTTGAGGAGGAAGTGAGACATTATGTTGCAGTTGTAGGTCTTGAGATCAGCATTGCACACATAGATTTTGCCAAAATAATATTTGATATTTGGGAAGGGATCTCTATGGCCATCTAGAACAACACATATGAGAAAAGATTTTGAACATAATAACAATAAAGAATAACTAAAACTTAAATAGCACTTACTATGTTATAAATCATTATCTCATTTTTAAAAAGGTAGATTCTATTATTATCCTTATTTTCTAAAGGTTAAGTGACTTGTCTTGGGTCATAAAGCTAGTAAGTATATGAAACTGAATTTGAACTCAGGTCTTCTTGACTCTAAGCCTAGTGCTCTATCCACTGTGTCACCTAGGTTCCTTCATTTAAATGAAGGTGATAGTTGGAGCTGTGAGAGTGAAAGAGATTGCTAAGTGATAGTTAATAAAAGATAGGGTTCCTTTGAGGAATATATACATTTATAGAGTTGAAAACAAGTTGAGGAGGCAGTAGAAAGAGAAGGCAGAGAGGTAGGAGGAAAAGTAGAAGAATACAATGCTCAAAAGCCACAAATAATGAAAATAGTCAGTAGAATGGTTGATGAACTGTCAAAACTTGTAGGAGTGAGAAATATTACTGAACCACTGATTCTGGTATTAGGAGGTCCCTGCTAAAAACTTTCAGAACTTTACCGTGCAATAGTACAAGTAGAAACCAGGTTAGAGGGATTTTCATAGAATTATTTCGTTTAATACAATAACTCTGTGGGTTAAGAATTACACAGGTATTAACTACTCTTTTTACAGATACAAATGAGGCTAAGAATGATACTAAATGATTTATCCTTGGTAATTCTTAAAAGTCATGGGTGAGATTGATATTCTGACTCCAAGTCAAGTGCTGTATCCACTATCCATTAATGCTCTATTCAATATCTGATCCACCTTTAAAGACAGAGAGGATTATTAGCTTGCAGAGCAAAACACCAGCTCTTTTATAGATGAAACTGTGAAGACACTAACTAGATGAAAAATAGATTTCTAAATGTTGCTATAGAATACTTTTCTTATTTCATTATTTTGACTCATATATATGTACTTAATAAATGGACCATCTGATGAAGTGTAAAGAGCAGATTGGAAAGAACTTCTCACCTCACCTAACCCCTAACCACCCAGAAGAGTTTCCTAGGGTGACACACTTTTGAAAGAACCAAAGGTTTTGTTTCCAGAGTATGTCAATCAGTAGAAGGAAGCAAAGGATGGGGAAAAACAAATCCCATATAGCATTTTGGCTCCCTAAAAGGCTACCAAGATTGATACCAGCTACAACTGGCCCATATGATTGCTCTCTTTTATATATCTTTATGACTAGATTTGGGGTATATATTGAGGACATTCTTGTGGGCAGCTAGGTGGTGCAGTGGATAGATTATTGGTCTTGAAATCAGGAAGACTCATTTTCTTGAGTTCAAATCCAACCTCAGACATGGACATAGCTGTGTGACCCTGGACAAGTCACTTAACCTTGTCTTCCTCAATTCCTCATCTATAAAAGAAGTCATAGAAAAAATGGGAAACCATTCTAGTATCTTTACCAAGAAAACCCCAAATGAGGTCACAAAGTGTTGGACACAACTGAAAATGACTGAACCACAACACATGAATGTATGGGTTCCCATTAATAAATGTATTTAATTTATCTCTTTATTTTTGTACATCCACAATTTGATAAGTATATCTTCAGTGAGTTCTTCAGACATAATAAAGCTTTCAACACAACAGGACTTCATACTGGAGCACTGTAGTAATGTTGGCTTTGCTCATTAAAAATCAGTTGCTTTAGTTACATTTCATATTTAGATAGTGTGTCCATTCCCACATTACCTTTCTGGGTAGCTTAAAATTTTATTAGATCCACAAAAGTAATTTCTATTCACAAAGTTTGTTTTTCATCTTGCTTATTTCTGCTGGTCTTACTTCTCTATCCTGAACTGTCCCCTACCAGGTATCTAGGATGGATTGATGAGTGGCATCAAGAAGACCTAAATTCAAGTCTGGCTTTAGACATCAATGAGCTATGTCATTTAACCTCTTTTCCCTCAATTTGAACCTCCTACCCATAGGGAAATTGTGAGGATCTAATAAATGAATACTGTATTTAAAAAGCACTTAGCACAGTTCCTAGCACATAATAGGTGCTTAATAAGTGGTTGTTTTCTCCTTTCCTCCCAATTACTCCTTCCCATATATTAGAGAGGGAAAAAGTGAGAAGGTGACTGCTTGTGTTTGACACAATCCTCCCTAGAATCAGACACCCATGAAAATTAGTGAAATGAAAATAGTGGTGAAGAGTGGCAAAAATCTTGTCTCATGCTTATTAGGGCCTCTGGCATTTTTTTAAGGTTTAAAGCTTGTAGGGCAGGTTCTTATTTTCATGGCTTTCTAAATAATTTACATGCTTGGTATGATATAAATGTTCTTGTATCAGATGCTTTCACTGAGAGGCAGCATGATGTATGAAAAAGATCCCTGGATTTAGTTAGAGAATCTTAAGTGTAAGACCCAGCTCTAGAAATCTGGAATCTTCAAGAGCCAAGTTAATCCAATAAGCATTTATTAAGTACCCACTGTGTGCAAGGCAGCCATGTAAGTGGAAAGATCACTGAAAGGAGACTTAACCCCAAGCAACTAAAAACTGGTATTGATCTTAGTGGAGATGATTGCTACACTTAATACTGTGTTTGAAACATAGTAGGTGCTAAATAAATGCTTAATTTTTTTTTTTGACGGAATGGTAGGACACAAATAGAGGATAATGTTGTATACATTTGTGATGTCAGAAGTGATTATTCTATTTGATGTTTTTGTTGAAAAGGCTTTTCTTTCTTAAAAAAGCAAGGTCTACTGTAGAAAATAGGAATGGGAGTAGGTGGGCAGGAAGTTTCTCCAGAAATGAAAAGTGATCTAAAAAACAACAGCAGCAAAGAAGCATCAAGAAAACTTATTTTAAGGGGCAACTAGATGGCTTTATGGAAGATAGCAAAATCTATAGATGGGAAGTCCTGGGGTTCAAATTTGGCCTCTGATACTTCTTAGCTGTGTGATCCTGGGCAACTCACTTAACCCCAATTGTCTAGCTCTTACTGCTCTTCTGCCTTGGAGCTGAGACTTAGACAGAAGGTACAGTTTAAAAAAAAACCAACTACTTATATCTAAAAAGGAAAATAGAAAAATAGAAGTGTTATATTCTTCAAAGGTGAAATTACAGGGGCAGTTGGGTAGCTCAGTGGATTGAGAGCCAGGCCTAGAGATGGGAGGTCCTGGGTTCAAATATGGCCTCAGACACTTCCCAGCTGTGTGACCCTGGGCAAGTCACTTAACCCCCATTGCCTTGCCCTTACTACTCTTTTGCCTTATTCCACGACAGAAGGTAAGGGTTTAAAAAATGTGAAATTTCTTTCTTGGTATTGCTTAGCCTGTTTTGAGCATTCTGAACCCTTCAGTAAACCACTTAACCACTTTCCTGTTTATCATCAGGTCATCACGTTCTTCCTACATGGATGAGGATTGTGATTCATTAGCCCTCTGCGATCCAATGCAAAGGATAAGCTGTGAGGTCGATAGCCTGCCCGAGAGCTGCTTTGACAGTGGCCTGTCTACTTTGAGAGATCCTAATGAATATGATTTTGAGGTGGAAGACAAGCATCAAAGGAATTTTCAAAGGTCACAGTGCACGCAGGAGAGCTTTGGGGGTGATGCATCTGATACAGATGTAAGTCCTGGAAATCATTGATCTTCTAAGACCTTTGATGAAAAGAAAAATTAACCCCCTGTTTGAAATTAACTAGCTTCAAGATTCACAGGAACCAAAGGGGTTTTTAATGAAGTTATAAATGTTAAACAGGATCAATAAAACAATATACTTTCCCTTCCTTGGCTTAAGAAGGATTTCCTTAGTGGATTGGCACAGCTGAGCATCCTTTCCTCCCTTACTAGATTTGCACATGCTGAGTAATGGCATCTGATGCATTTTGTATGGTGTACCTTTTTTGTTTAAATAAATCTTTTTCCTTTTTTTTTGCAATTTTATTTTGTGGCAGGTTCCAGAAATACGAGATGAAGAGGCTTATGGTTCTGACAGCATCAGTACAATATTAGACTGGAAACCCTCAGAATCAGTTGTTGAAGGGAGATTTGGTACTTCTGTAAGAAAGCCTATATCAGCCCTCTCACCACAGGTAGGCACTGTTTTTCTGGGAGTGTCTTCTTTTCATGCTCTCTGGTAATTTTCTCTTTTGGATAATATATAGGAATCTAAGGGGAGGGAGTAATTTTAAAATCTCATAATGACTTCTCTTTTAGGCAAACTTGGCTGATGACAACCATCAATATCCTAGCTCAGAAAAGGCATATAGAATTGTTCTTGCTGGAGATGCTGCTGTGGGGAAATCCAGTTTTCTCATGAGGCTTTGTAAGAATGAATTTCGAGGAAACACAAGTGCCACTCTGGGTATATTTCCTATTTTAACTATTGAAGAAAACGAATGCTTTTCTCTACCCCTTACTTAACTTCTCAAGGGAATCACATATGCACAAAATACATTAGACAATCCTTGAGACCCTTTTGTGTTCTCCAAAAATTTCTATGCATTGTAGAATGTTTCTTTTTTCTTTTTATCTTTAAAATTCAATTTCTATTTCACTCAGACTGAAAGCACAGAGATGACTCAGATACCCAGTCCATTTCTAAATGACATGGGAACTTTGACCTTCTCTGATTCTGACCTGGGTTTATTCAATCTTCTCTGGCAGCAAGAGGTTCCCTATTCCTTGAGGTTGACCTTATTAATTCAAAACAGTGTAGACCTCCTACAGTCTTATCCCATTGCAGCTTACAACTGTGGAGATCAAGAGATCTCTTCCAGATTCACATGGCCAGAATAGAGGTGAGGTTGACACACTTTTTACTCTTCATTATCACTTCCAGATCATTCTTCTCCTCTGTCCTCCAACCACTTATCTTCTATTATAGTTCATGAAATCCATAATATCCATTTCTATGACCATTTCCTCATCTATACATTCTTGTCTCTAAAGATTTCTTGGTTACACTCCCATATTTCTCAATGATTTTATTCCCTGACCCATGAACTCCCTCTATACACCTGTTCCTTGACATCAGACTTCAGAATGTCAGTATTCATGTTGAAGCTTAAACATAAAATTCTTCAATCCCCTCCAATTCAACAATTTTGTATTATGTTTTAGCTGTATGCCATCACCATCCTGTCTTGGGCCTCTTCACCTCTTAGAATTGCATCTTCGCATTCTAAAACTTTGAAATTCAACTCTCTGGTCACAACCTCCTTTTCTTCTAATTTTTCCTAAGCTTCCCCTTCACATTTAGCCTCTTGTTTTTCTTAAAGATGACCTCTGTTCTCTTGATTTATCCCTGCCATTTTAATCTTCATCCACCAGCTTAATTTTACTTATTTCCATTTATCAAACATTAATACAATCTGATTCTTTAATATTTATTTTCTGTGTTCCTTTAATACTTCTGACTTTCCACATATCCTGAGATCCTTTTCTGGATAATCCCTACCATCTAATTTCTCTAGTATTATTACTGGATTGCTGTGTTGCTATAAATCACATCCATTATTGTTTGAAAAATATAAATAAAAATTTAAAAAGGAGTGGAGAGAAAAGGAGTTATGGAAGGCTTAGTGAAAGACCCAGTTAAATCAGATCATTTGGGAAGCATTTAAGGATGAAACTAGGACAATAAATGAGTGAAGAAAAAAATCACACCCATTATTAATTTTGGTGCCATCAGTTAAGCCTTCACTGCTGTTGGGTAGTCATCATACTCTATTTTTATAAACTCTATCCAATTTATCATTGACTTTTCCAAACCTTTACCTCATTCTTTGATCTCAGGCAAATCCTCTATATTTCTGCATATTTGAGTAGATGACTTAGGCTTCGTCTTTATGAAGCATAATACCTTTCCTCATGTCCTTCCATATTCTTTAAAATTTCTTGGCATTATAAGTCATTTGTCTTTCTTTGCTCTAGCGATAAAAAGTTGTCCCCCATTCCATTAAATTAATTCCTTTAAACAAACCTTGAATCCTGTTCTACCTTTACTCCTCTGGGTCCTTGCTCCAATACTGGATAGAACAGTGGACTTGGAACCATAAAACATTTGAGTTTGACTCCTACCATTTTCTAGCTATTGGGATCCTGGGCAATCTCTATCTACATGAGTTGTGTATTTTTTAAAACAATCTAACATGTATGTGGTTTGTGTATAAGTGTACATATGTGTTATAATTTTTGATCTCAAAAATCTTTTCAAGCTAAAAATTCTATGGTTTCTCTTAGGTTTATGTAGCCATATGCTTACAAATATTCTTGAGTTTCTTAATCATAATTCATCTTATTATTATTCAGTCTCTCTTTCTTACTTTACTTTGTTAAAATCTTGAAAAAGTTTTTCGTTTTGTGTTTTCCCTTCACTACTCATTCTCTCACTAACCTCTTATAACTGGCCTTTCACAACATCAGCTTTAATTTTTTCAATATCATCAAGTTAAGTGGTGTCCTAATCATCACTCCCAGAGGCCTTCATTTCAACTCTCTGTAGCATGTCATAATTTTAAACCTTTCCCATCTACTATATATTTTTCTTTGATATCTGATCCACCATGCTCTCCTAGTTTCCCTTAAGTGTCTGCTGCTTCATGATTTATTGGTTTTGTAATTTTCTTAACTGCTTGCAGTTGGCAATTATTAAGATTCTTTTCTCTCTGTTGATACTCTTACTTACCCATCTTTTTTATTCCCATTACTTCAACTCTTATTTCTATACAGGTGTTTCCCAAATCTGTGTTTTGGACCCTTTATATATAGCTCTGTGTTGATCTGCCTATAAAATAGTTCCACTATCTCCTCAAATTCTGCATGTTGAAAACTGATCTTATGTTTCCTCAAAATTTGTGCATCCTTTGAACTTTATCAATCTATATTGTATTTTTTGAGTAGGATAAAGTTTCTACCAATTCCCAAGGCTAACATTTCATTTCATTTATGGCATTTTAATTTTTAATTCAAGTGGTTGGGATGTTGTATTAGTGGAAACAAGCCTGAAGAGTCTAGCTCCAGATTAACTAATTATATTGGAACAGAAAAATCTTTTTTGTCTCTTAGCCATAGAATATATTCTTGCCCAAGCCAGTCTTACATCAGAATGAGAAATGAGTCAAGAATGTGGATGGCTCACTGCATATTCATTATCACTATTGGAAATATATCTCCATAAGTGTTCCATACTGATTAGGTGGAATGGGTCATCTTGATGAATGATTTCAATATTTTACTTCCACAAAATATTTGGGTGATATGAGTTCCTATCACATTTTTTAAAAAGAATATTTTATTTTCTCTAAATACACATAAAAACTATTTTTAATGTTCTTTTAATTTTTTTGAATTCCAATATCTCTCCTTCTTTTCCACTCTCATTCCGTCTTACCCCTGCCCCATCCTGAGATGATAATCAGCCTGATGTAGATTTTACATATTTTTACAAATGTTAGTTATTTTGCTATCACCTCTTGAAGTAGACTTTAAAATCAAAGCAAATAGAAATATTGACTTCTTACTTTGGATCCTTGTGCTTTTTTTAAAGGTGTTGATTTTCAAATGAAGACGCTTATTGTGGACGGAGAGCGTACAGTCTTACAGCTCTGGGATACAGCTGGTCAAGAGAGGCAAGTGCCCATTCACAGACTTCCTAGCTATATGCAGAGTTCGTGATGAAAGCACAACAAATGCTTACTGGATTGTTTGCTCAAAACCCCCCACATCTTTTTACATTTTTCCAGTTTCATCACAAGTCTGGTTACTTTTTTCTCTACATTCCAGTTCTTTCTCTCTTTTCTCTACTCCTACCCTTTCGTTTTATATTTGGTAGACGAGGAGCCCTTTAGTAGCTCCTCACTTTGGTGGATTAAGAAGGTTCCAGAGTGTGTCCTTTTTTAAAACAAGAGTCAAGCAAGGTGACTTTTCCTTATGAAATGCTAATGCAGGCAGCTGCTTAGCTGTGAAAGATAAAAAATGATGTCTTTCCCATGACACAGTGAGGATTCTGACTTCACTTCATTGAAAAGAGTGAACCTTTGAGCTCTTCTCTGTCCAAGGGCAGAGACACTCATCAGCGCAGACTTAATTCTGCTGGAATTGTAATGTGTGCTCATTGCCACTGACTAAAAAGCATGAGGCACTGGCTTCTCATCCTGCAGAGCTCTCTGGGAATAGAAATCATCAGTCTCATCTGTAGCAGACTGGGCCTTTCAGAACTCTGGCTAAAAGATGGATAGCTGAGGCAGTCTTTCAAATGTCAGCTATGTCAAATCTGCATGAAATTCTGACAATACCGCCTATGGAAGCAGAGCTAAGACATGCCGCTCAGGAGCTCTCTCCCTACCACCTCCTGCTAACCCTCTTTTTCTTTTAATACTCAACACTCTTAACTTTCTCTGACTCAAACCCACTCCCCCTTCACCCATGGTATCAGGTTTATTGTGGGAGGACAAGGTGCTAAAACTCTGACCACAAGCAGCTCTGCCTATGACTTCCATTGTGATGGCCATACCCTTATCCTGGCTTTATTTTGAACGTTGATAAAGCCCTAGTACTAGCGGCTCTTTTGCAGGTGGTATGCTGCTTTTTTTAAAGTTTTCTCTGAGGAAGGCCCCCCTTTTTTTAAGATAAGAGAAGTAGACCGAACAGTTAATGAGAAATGAGAACATCTGATTAACATATCAGAATCATTCCTTGTCATATATATTTCTTTTTTCTTTAGATTCCAAAGTATAGCCAAGTCCTACTTTAGAAAAGCAGACGGTGTGCTGCTGTTATATGATGTGACCTGTGAGAAAAGCTTCCTAGATGTACGAGAATGGGTAGATATGGTCCAGGTAAGATTCAGTCAATCAACAAACATTCTTCAAACACCTGTTGTGTGCAGGCACCATACTAAGCATGGTGAATATGAAGGGAAAAAAAAAAACCTGACCATCTCTGTCTGCAAGGAATTTATATTTCCATATTCTACTGAAAGAGACTACATGCACATTCAGACTGTCCTCAAAGTCGCAGTACAGTTTTAGACTTTAATAGCTTAAATTGGGATATCCTGTGAAGGCATGCAGAAAATAAGCACAGGGCAATATTTTTAGGGGGAAGCACCAACAATAAGTCATTTAAGGAAATGAATCATTTAGGAGCTAGTACTCGAGTTGAGTTTTGAAGGAAAGTAAGGTTTCTTCTACAAGGCAGAAGTTTTTCAGGTATGTGGGCAGTCTGTTAAACTGTAGAGACAGAAGATGGAGTGTCACGGGTGAGGAAAAGCAAGGAGGCCAATTTGGCTTGAACATTGAATGGCTGAGGATCAGTGATATATACATCTAAGATGGTAGATTGGAGTTAAATGCTAAACATGGGAGTTTTTATTTGATTCTAGAGGTAACAAGAAGTCTCCGATGTTTCCTCAGTTGGGAAATGTATAGTCAGATTCGAGTTTAAGGAAAATCACTTTGGCAGCTAAATAAAGAAAGGAAAGACTCAAGGCGGAAAGCCTCAAGTAGGCATTCAGGTGAACTGTGATGAGGTCCTAAATTAGAGTGAGTGTGGAGGTGACCACATAAGTAGAAAGAAGTATATAGATGGGATATGTTGTAGAAACCCAGTGACAAAAGCAGAATATTAAAGATAACACCTAGAGAATTCTGTTTTTCAGGTTTCTCTATTAAAATATTATGTAATGGATGAGAGGGAACTATGCAGTATTCAGGGAAGACTAGCACCTTAGGTGTGAGGGCTTGCTGAGCTCTTTTCAGGACTGCTTTCCTTCTTTGGTGTCCTCCTTTCGCCCAGCTCTCACCTGTGGCTCCAAGAAGCTTTATAGCATGTGCAGCAGTCACACCCTGCTAAACCACATCTCAGCAGACAGACTAAACTAGGTTGAGGTTAACCCACAGGCTTCAAAACCATAAGTTTGTTGGGGGTATTGATCTCAGACATGTGAAAACTTCTGCTGGTAGAATGAATGGGCAGATGAAAACAATTTGTTTCAATGGCCATGAAGGCAGCCAAAGCAAGTGCTATGTAATGTTTAGAGCTTGGTCAGATATTGAGGAAGCCAAAGTCATCCACTGCATCTTGAGCTGTCATTAGTCATCTTGACTTTTGTCTTACACCTGGATTTCAGCGACTCTAGAAGAGAGAATAAAATTGATGATTTTGTGCAGTTCTGTCTTACTTAAATCCACTTTATGCATGTCAAAATAAATTACCAGTGATGTCATTTTGGTGCTTCAAGTATGAAGCCAATAATCAATGGATATGAAACTACCAAATCATATTATCAGTTAAAGGATGAGTATCAAAGTAAAGATTTTCAAGTAGTATTTATTGATATAAGTCTCTTCTACCCAGAATACTGGACAGATTCCTATTATACTTAAGATGTTGAGAACCTCTGGGAACAATTCTAAGTTTTTAGGATACACCCTTTGTATAGTCTCAAGGTGATGAAGTTAGAGTTGGAATTCAATATTATTTCTGCTATTGTTTCTTTTCATGTCAGAAAAGTGCTGCAAGTATTGGTTACCCTTCAGCCTAGTAGATGACTAACTGAAAAAGCCCTTGTAGTAGAAGCCACAAGCCCAAAGATTATTTCTCAGCAGAATGGAAAGAATATTTAGTCACACTCTGGTATTTCCAGTTATATTCATTCTTGCGGATTATAATTGCCTTCAATATTTTTATCTTAAGTGAACTAGAATCCCCATTTCAACTTACAAGCTTGTCATTTTTGTTTTCTTAGGTCCTTTCTGTTGTAAAATTTATATATATATATGTATATATGTATATACATATATACATATATATGAGGTGCTTTTTTCTGATCAGTTTGGATACACCATTAAAATTGCATCAAAAATATACCTTGAGTTCCATTTTTGGTTCAATATGATACATTTAAACAAAATGACAGTTGTTAAATTTTGGATGATAGGTCTTCTATAGTTTTTTAATAAATATCAAAGAAATTGTGTATGCATATAGAGGTTATAAAAATGGCAGGTTGTCAATAAGCATTTTCAAAGCACTATCAAACAAATGATAGAGAATAATAAAATGTATAGTTTTAATTACTTAAAATAAAATTTTCCCCAAAATTAATCCAATAAAGGTAAAGTTAAAAAGGAAAGATTATCTGGACAATATCTATGTAGTAAGTTTCTATGATAAAAGTCTCATTTCCAATATATACAAATAATTTATATTTCTAATAATAAGATAAATGGACCCCTTGATAAATAGTCTAAGGATATGAACAAGCATTTCACAAGGGAAGAAACCTAAACTATCTATAACCATTTTGAAAAAAATGTTTTATACCATTATTAATTAGACAATTAAGGCAATTCTTAGATTCCACTTCATCCCTATTAAATTGGCAAAGATGATAAAAAAAGGAAAATGCCACATATTGGAAGGGCTATGGGAACATAGGCTCATCAAGGCACTGTTGGACTTATGAATGGGTATAACTATTCTGGAAAACAATTTAATTACACACAAAATGTTAATAAAAGTTAGGAGGAAGAAAATGTGTACACTTTGGCATAGATAGGCCACTGTTAGGCATATATACAAAAGAGATCAAAGAAAGAAATGAGTGTCATACATGCACAAAAATGTTGGTAGAACCTAACCTCTCTTTGTTGTAGTAAAGAAAATTAAAAACTAAGGAATTTCCCACCAGTTGAATAATGGCTAAATAAATTGTGTAATATGAATGTGCTATAAGAAATGAGGAAAAGGTTTTGTTTCAAAGAGATAATAGAAGATAAATATGAACTAATGCCATAGTGAAGTAAGCAGAAATGGAATATCAATATTACAAAAATGAACAGTTTAAAGACTTTTTAAAAAAAGTGATGATGAATGAAATAAATGGAACCAAGAGAATAATTTATACAATTATGACAACATTGCAAAGATTGTTTTCAAAGGATCTCAGAAGAATGAAATTTCCAAGTGACCCAAAGAACAATGGAAGGTATATTTAATATCCTAGTAAGCAGAGTTCAGCATATTTACCAGGAATGATTCACATTTAAGAAGTGATGTAAAAGATGCTATCAAGACTAAGTATGTTTAGAAAAGGTCGACTCCTGTAAAGAAAATGAGGAAGAGCCTATGTATAGTCTCAGTTCAGTGAGGTTATCCATAAAGTAATGAAAGAACCAGAGGCAGACTTTGGCATGCATTAGAAAGATTTTGGATCATAATTTCATGAAAAGAAGTGGAGGAAAGTCATATGGAATTGGAAAGCTTGGAAAAACTAGGCTAGAAGAGTGGATTCAGTAGACTAATAATAAGGACCAATCAAGTATTGATTATGTAGTGAACCATAAAGTGCCTGTTGCGGGGTCACACAAGGCTAACAAAACTGAGAAGGAAATGTTCTACCCAACAGTTGTTTGAACCATGAATAAACACATGCAAAGTGGTTGAGGTCAACCAGAGTGTTTAAAACACTCCAGACATTAAATGGCTAAAGGTTTTTCCTGAATCTTAGCTGCCATCATTGTTAAATATTTACACATTTTAAGTAGGTTACCAAGTTGGCAGCACTACTGTTTCTATTTCCCCAGGCTGTGACCAGAATCTGAAATGCAATAACTTTTGATCAAAGATTACTGCCTGAATTTGTAGCTGGGGATGAAATTGGATACAATTTGACATCTGATTTTTGCATTAGAAAAATGACTGGCCTGCAGAACCATACCTCTAGCTTTTGATTTCCCAATTTGAGAGCTTTCTTTCTTACTTTATACAACTTGAATGACTTTGTTGAAGATATATTAAATTTGGCATTATGATTTATTGGAAAAGGGTAAAGAAAGCAATGTAATCACTCTGTTA
Source organism: Monodelphis domestica (assembly GCF_027887165.1). Classification (NCBI taxonomy): domain Eukaryota; kingdom Metazoa; phylum Chordata; class Mammalia; order Didelphimorphia; family Didelphidae; genus Monodelphis; species Monodelphis domestica. Next base: position 164,852,462 of record NC_077233.1, on the reverse strand, counting down.
ATGTTGATGAGTTCAAATAAATTAATAAGAATCCCATGGGAGTTGATAGGAAGTAGCCTTTGTATTTCAAATCCTTGATCAAATTTCAGCTTTTAGAATCAATCATTCATTCATCTAATGATTTATTGGTAAATTAAATATTAATGGAATTAAGCTGGGGAAGGGGGGATCATATGGAATACAAAGATGTTTATGGTGTATGTAATCTTTCATTTGGAAAAAAGTCTTATACATAAAAATAATGCAAGAAAATACAAGAAATCCTTAAGGAGTAGCATAGGAAATAGCATTAAGTAGCTAATATTTATATAGGAATTTCTATACATTTTAGTTGATATTCAAATTAAATCCTATTAGATATGAAGTGTTGGCATCTTTATCACTCTTAATTGTACATATGAGAAAACAAACATTCAGAGATTTTAGTGATAAATGATAGTACTAGAACTGGGACCTATGTCTTTGTACTCATTTTGGGCTATTACATGTCATTACAAATTTAATATTCTTTCCAGTACAACAATCTGCCTTTTGGGTTCTCTAAAAGAAGAAAAGTTCTTAGTGGATTAGGATAGTGCTAGAAGTCTTGTCAGAGGAGATAAACCACTGGCCTGGGTCTTGAAAGGTGTGCGAAGTTTAAAGAGCTGGTAGGAAGAACGTTACAAATTGGAGGTACACTGAGCAAAGCTTGCAGAAAAGGGAAAATTGCCTTCTGTTTCTCCCTCAGGGTTCCTTTTGCTACAGTATGTAGGAATGGCATCAAATGTTTGATGGCTTCCAGCCACTGGTTTTAAACTTGGTAATTGAACCATGTATCCTTTCAAATTGCCTACACTGAATTTAAGCCTACACACTATGCCAAATATGAACCTCCACTCAATGCAGCCTGTTGTCCAGCTAGGATTACCTCATTATGGCTCTTTTCTTTCTTAGATACCTGAGGCCAGGACTCTTAGATTGTTCTTAACATGATAGAAGTTGACCATATAAAACTTGTCCAGGTTTGTTGGATGCCAGAAAGTGAAGATATCCTTATACAAAAAAAGGACTCATCTATTAGCAAGTTTTGGAAGTCCTTGATTCAGCTACTCCACTGCCAATGAGAAAATCCACTGGAGGTTTTTGATGTATTCTTTATCCATATAAATCTTTAGGCAAATATTAAGAGACTTAAGAGTATGGAAAGTTGGTATGTTTGTGGGATATAGTACTACTAGCATTTTCTTCCGTCTTCTTCTAACTCTTGGTTCCCTAGATACATATAGAGTATCACAGAATTCCTGGTATGTGAGATGAGAACCATGCAGAAAAAATCCAAGGAGATTGTGTGTGTGTGTGTGTGTGATAGAGAGAGAAACATGCAGACACCAGAGACAGAGAGATAGAGACTGACAGACAGACAGACAGTGGCAGAGACAAAGAGAGAGAGCATTTGTCTATATGCATACCTACATAGTCTAGAGTGTCTCAAAAGACTTAGAGCAGTTCTACTCTATTAAAGCTTATTTAAGCTATTAGGACTTTTGGGCATCCTATACATAACCTTAGTTTGTAATCCAAGTGAAATTTATAATAAGGATGGCTAATTCCTATATACTGTGATTTCAGGATTATAAAATAATAGAGAATATATAAGTGTTTTAAGGCTTGCAAAAAGCTTTCTGTACCTCATTTTAATCCATTGTTCTGAGTATGGTTTCTATATAGGAACAAATTATGACCACTAAAGCTTCTGTTTTCTATTGGTTACTTTCCTTCTTTTTTTCCCTGTGAATCAGACGGTAGTGTGTAACTCCAGTTTCATTGATGTCACAATGTAATTGCAAGATTGACTGTTTATTACGTATTGGCATTAATGGGAGTTGCCATCTAATTACTATTGTTTCAAGCACAGGTTCCAGGTAGTAACTCGGTAAATTACAGCCTAATTTAATATTTAAATGCAGGGATTTTTCTTGCCGTAGTCCTTGCTTACTCCTTACTATGTGTTTAAAATAACAAGTTACTTTTTTAGCTGTAAATATATAATTATGCTAATGCTTGTCATTTTTATTAATGTAAAGAGTAGAACTATATATATATATGTATGTATGTATATATGATCCCCCAACACCTCCTTTTCTCTTTTATTTTTTTATTTGTAGGACGCAGCACGTGAGACAATTCCAATTATGATGGTGGGAAATAAGGCAGATCTTTTGGAAACTGCTTTGGCTGAGGGACAGAAATGTGTGCCAAAACATTTTGGAGAAAAACTTGCTATGGTAAGGTCAACAATGAATACAAATTAAGAGAGATCTTAAATCTAGATGCAGAAGTATAGATTATTTTACTCATGTAGGCCATGGTTAGGCATACAATTGTTGGAACATGTTGAATAGAACTCTGCTTATATTGCCAACAAGATGTTGAATTCAATATGTACATATGTGTATGTCATTTCAACCTGCATGAGCCCTCTGTTCTCTGAGTAGGATTTCCTATCTTTCTTGAAAATCTTTTTTTGTGTTTTGCACACCAAGGGCAGATTTCTGGTCTCTTGTCCATATAGCCATCTTGAATCAGTTCTCTATACTGGTCCATTAAAATTAAGCTCATTGAGAAGAGGGGTTGTTGCTTTATATTTTTCTTTTTTTTCTTTTTACTTCTAACAAAATGTCTTGCACATACTTAGTAAATGTTTGTTCACTGACTGATCCCTTTGTTATGTTTTAGTCTACTTAATCATAGGACCCAAACCAGGAAGTAATCTTAGGCTATCAATTAATTCATTTAACAGATTAGGAAATGGGGACCCTGAGTGGTTACATGATTTGATTCTAGTTGTTGACTAATAAGCAACATAGTGCCCTAGAAGTTCAGTATTGGGCTTTATTTAAAGTCCCAGGGTTATCTTTGACTCGTTTCTTCAGCCTTGCCATGAGCCCCCATCAGCTAATGTCCTCTCAATTCTACTTCTGTAACGTCTCTTGCATCTATATCCTCATCTTTATTCCTTACTGTCAGCACCATACTATATAGACCCTCACTTGAACTACTGAAATAGCTTCAACACGTTTATCCCTCCTCCCTTATTCTCTCTCTCCCTTCACAATCTATCCTTAATATCAATGGCAGAACAATCACTTTGTTGTTGTAGTTTTATTATGTAGTTGTGTTGGACTCTTTTTGATCCCATTTAGGGTTTTCTTGGGAAAGACATAGGAGTGGTTTACCATTTCCTTTTCCAGCTCATTTTTACAGATGAGGAAATTGAGGCAAACAGCAATAAGTGACTTTCCCAGAGTCACATAGCTAGTAAGTATCTGAGGTTAAATTTGAATTCAGATACTTCTGATTCCGGGTCTCACATTCTGTCCACTACACAACTTAATTGTCTTTGAACAACATTAACAGCTCTTTCCCCTGTAGGGAGAGATTTTATAGGAGGAGAGAGTGTGACAAGTCTGACTGAAGTCTGTCATAATTCAAGGGAGCCAAAATATAGATTCTTAATACCCTCCTGAGTATCACTGAACTGTAATCAACAGACATTTACTACGAACCTACTGTGCGCCGTGTATTAGAGATACAGATTTGAAGAATCAATCAATCTTATTGCATTCAACAACTTGCCAGCAGCAATTCCCTACCGGTTTCTTGCCTATTTACTCTGAGGCTTTGTTGGTTGCTTGTGCAGAATAACAACTGCAGATAAATCAAATACGGAGTCCAAAAATCTTGGTTGGAGTTGGGGCTCTGCTACCTAGTAGTCATTTAACCATGGACAAGAGAGCTCACCTTTTATGACCTTCATTCAGCTCCCTCACCTATAAAATGAACCTTCTGATGAGAAAAGCACTTTATAAACTATGAGTTGTAGAGAAAGTCTTAGTGCTAGGGGAAGTTATGTGGCATGGGGTCTAGAACACTTGAAATCAGGAAGACTCATCTTCATGAGTTAAATAGCTTTAGACACTTACTGTGTCACCTTGGGCAAGTCATTTAACCCTGTTTGTCCCAGTTTCTTATTTGTAAAAATGAACTGGAGAAAGGGAGAAAGAAGTGACAAACCACTCCAGTAACTTTGCTGGAAAACCCCAAATGGGGTTACAAAAAAGTCAGACATGACTGAACTGATTTAACAACAGTTTGAATTGGCACCAATTGGGATACTTTAATTTTTGTACAAGCTGTGTTCAAGACACTTTGCTAGGTTCTGGTGACATGAAGTCAGAACAACAACAACAAAAAGAGTCCCTGCCCTTAGGAAGCTTGTATTCTGTTAAATAGTAATCAATTGCTATATCTGAAAAGTCTAATTTGGATGAGGATATTGCTAAATGGGAGACAGAAACTGGAGCATTTATGCCTTTTATTATATTAACATTTAATTGGGCTTTAAAGAATGCGTAGGAATTCAACAATGCTATCAACTGCAATAAATCATTATTTCTAATAATAATTATTAGAGCCAACATTTATAGATTATTATGTCTATAAAGCACTTTATGCATATCATCTTATTTGATTGGATCCTCCTAACAACCTCATGAGCCAGCTATTCTCATCCCCATTTTATAGATGATGAAATGGAGACTGAGAGAAATTAAATAACTTACTTGGAATCACATAGCTAGTAACTATTTGACTAAGAGGTTGAACATAGGTCTTCATGCTTCTGAGTCTGGTATTCTATTCATTACTCAATTAGACTATGGAAATTTCACAAAGAGAGAACATCATAAACCAAAACAGAGATGAGATGACTCAAATGTTTGCTCAGCAGATAGAAAACACTTGAAAGCAAGGAGTGCTTGAAGGACAGTTATATAAAATAGTACTGGGAAGAGAAGGTGACATAAGTTTGGGGAAGACTGAATGATAAGAAGAGGAATTTGAGCTTTACTTACTACAAGGAAATCAATGAAAAATGTTCAGCATTGCGATGCCATGATCTGCACATAAGAAACATAATTTGATCATCAGCTACCTTATGAGAGTCAAAGCTTCCAGGAATTAAGTCCTAGTCAGACCTTATATAGAGTACTTCATTCAGTTCAGCTTAAGGACATTGGCAAGATGCAGAGAGAGGGTTCAGAGAAAGGCTATCAAGATGGAGTCTACATCATATGAGTCCTGGTTGAATGATCTCATGATGTTTAACCAGAAGAGAAACCTCAAGTATTTGACAGGCTTTTATATAGAGGAGACACTGGGAAAGAAACACATAGCGGAGTTATGCCTTGGCCTCAGGGATCAGGGAACACAAATACAGATCTTTTTATTTATATTTGTATTTGTATCACTCAGTAATGTTCTCTTTGACCCCAAAGTCAGGAATAATGGATAGAAATTGCCAAGAGACAATTGAGGCTTGATGTCTTATCTAAAAAAATAAAAACCAAATACCATACCATCTTAACAATTAAAACTGTTCCAATCAACCACCAAGGAGCCTATCATATGCTTGGTACTAGGTATTAGGATATAAAAAATGCAGTGGATGACTTTCAGAGTTTCTGGGTTCACCCTCGTTGGAGATTTGCATATAGAAGTTGGATGGTCTATATCACTTATGTTATGGTGGACTTTCTTTTTGTTCTTAGGTTGGACTAGATAGCCATCACAGTCTATTCAAACTCCTAGATTTTGTGAAAGAGCACTTAACACAATGTGACACATAGTAGGCACTTAAAAGATTGATTGATTGAAAGGTTTTTCTGCTGCTGATATGAAGGCTAGATTGTAAAGGAGAGGAGATAAGGGAGGGATAAATGTGTTGAAGCTATTTCAATAGTTCAAGTGAGGGCCTCTATAATGGTATTGGCAGTGGGAGGAAAGAAGAGGAAATGGATGCAAGAGATGTTATAAAAGTAGAATTGAGAGGACTTACTAGCTGATGGGGCACATAGCAATACAGTGAAGAAAAGAGTCAAAGCTAATCTTGAGATTTCAAACATAGGAATGCTGATGATAGAAATTTTAAAGCCCAAGAAAAAAAATCAGTAATTTTTTTCCGGTAGAATATCATCATCATCATCATTAATAGTAATAATAAAGATAATATTTTAATGTTTGCAAACCATTTTACATATATTATTTCATTTTATCATTAAGAATAATCCTTTGAAATAATGATAAAACTGAGTCTGAGAAAAATTAAGTAACTCTTCTAGGGTTTAAGTTAAGTAATTCATAAGTAGAATACTTAAATAAAAGTTAAATTACTACTCGAGCAAATATCTAAGACTGTATTTGAACTCAGATCTTTTCCTTTTGATTCTGATGTTTAGCATTCAGTCCATATAATTGTTTCTATAATCCTGATATTTCTCCCTCGCACATTCAGAGCCTTAGAAAATCTTTAGTTAATTATGAATCATCCCTTAAAAACTGACACATGAAAGCTATGGCCACATATTCAGAAAAAAAAATTACTCTAAGAATTTTTTGATTAAAATGCTAAAATTCCTAGAAAGGCATGGCCTTCTATATGACTGCTGAATGTGTTTCTTCTTCCCAGAATTATAATGCCTTATTCTGTGAAACAAGCGCTAAAGATGGCTCCAACGTCGTGGAAGCGGTTCTTCATCTAGCTCGGTAAACTTTTCCCTTGTTTTTGAAAAACAAGTGTTCAGTTGATTTTGTTTCTAGGAGTTGTTAGGTCAGACTTCTTGACCTAAACCATCCATTACAGCATTCATTTAGAAATCATTCTCCTGTTCTGACTGCAGGAGGAGTAAATAAACATGTACTTCATGTGAATAGGTAACTGGAAAATACTTTCAGTGCCAAACAAAACAGGTGCATCGGAGGTGCAGTTGACATTTCTTTAAAATGTCACTGTAAAGCTAATTGTTGACTTCTGTGACTCATTTCCAGGAACCTGATTTTGAATACAACAGTCCATTATGAATATAACCAACCATTATGACATTTTCCAGTGTTCAAAAAAATAATTTAGAACAATTTTCAGAGAACATTCTAACTAGAGGACTGAGGGGAGGAGAGAAGCCCTTAGGTATTATCTATTCTAACTTTCTCTTTACTCATTTTACCAATGATGGAAACTAAGACAGATCATTCATTGGCAGGTTGGAACTAGAATGTATATTTCCTGGCTCCCAGTCCAATATTTTGTTTCTTTCATTATCCCATTCTGTGTCCTACAGATATACAAGGTTGAAAGTATTTTGTCAAAATTACTTCTGAGTAATCCATGAAAGTAATACTAATTTTAATCTTTTTTATGGTGAGAGTGTCAGTGTTAACTTTAATAGATCTGTGTATAAATAGTTTAATTCCTCTGAAAAGTCTGGGTAGGTAACAATATTATCTGTAAGTTAATACTTTGACCCATTTCAAATTCCACTTAGTTTTGCGGAGGTGACACTTTATGCGGAAAACTTTTAAGAGATAAAAATCTGATTCATGAGCAACTCTCAAGAATTTAAATATTTTAAAATCAAAATGTAGATTCAAATATGAAATCAGGCCTATTGTTTTTAAATGGTAGACTTAACAGGATATAATTTCAGCAGTGAAGGTGCTTTGTAGGATTTCAGAGACATTATCTTTTCTATGATGAAAAACCTCTTCTGCTGATAATATATTCACAGTTTGAACAAGTTAACACATTTTAAACTGGTACTTTACTGTAAGTAGCCACTTAATCCTGACTATTTACTATTTAAAATGCTGGTCACAAACCTCTAAAGATCCATGGAAGGGACCTTTTACATCCCTTACTCCAAATTCCTGTATTTTAAAAATTAGAAAACCAAGGCCTAGAGGAATTAGTGGCTTCTCTTGGTTAATGAGAGAATTGGTGTTAGAAATCATGTCTCTTCAATTCTAATCGTAAATGTTCTGTCCACCATATCACACTATTCTCTTTGATATTGTTGAGTTTTAAAAGATCTCATGAATAGAAAAATTCTTCTTATTTTGGCATTAGCTATCAAGGTAGAAGAAATCAATCAATCAATCAATCAATCTTTATTAAGTACTTACTAGGTGCCTTGATATATATACAAAGGTCCCCAAAAGGGTAATTTTTGTTGAGCATATATTCTATTAGTAGGCTACAACGAATATGGAAATCAATACACAGCCTACAAAATAATTATGCATCAAGTAATATTATGCACTCATTTATTATGTACTCACTTTGTGTTAGACACTAAGCTACCATCTTGACTTTGCCCCTTTTCTAAGCACTTGGGATACTTATCCAAGGAAGTAAGCAAGAAGCCTGTGCTCTCAAAAAGTGGACATTGTAATGAAGGAAGACAATACTTGAAGGGGATGGGCCCAGCATGTGTGAGTTGACATAATTTGGAAATGTCTAGCAAGTGAAATGGAGGCTAGTTTCCACTCAAGTTATGCTGTAAATCTCACCTATCAGAGTCTGGGGTCCCATGGATAAAGTCCAGGTTTCCTAGGGAGAGAGAGTCATGCTAAATGCTAGATATGCAACAGCAATACAAAACAGCTGCTTCTCTCTAGGAATTGCATTCTAAAGGGAGAGACAACACATATTTTAAAGTAGAATGCATCCAAAATGAATACAGGATAATTCAGGAAAGGCGGGCGCCATAGTGAGTTTTGGATAACTACGTGACTCAGTGGATAGAGTGCTGAACAAATGTCTTGAATTCAAATAAAGCCTTAGGAATTTACTGACTATGACCCTGAGCAAGTTTCTTAACCCTGTTTGCCTCACTTCACTCATCTGTAAAATGAACTAGAGAAGGAAATGACAAATCATTCCAATATCTTGCCAAGAAAACCCAAAAAGGGGTTACAAAGAGACATGACTGAAAAAATTGAGACGACAATAATATAGTATGTTTTTGTTGAAAAGTTTATTTCTATTATAGATACATTTAATTTGAAACATTGATGGGACAGCCTACAGTAGATGCCTAGCTGACAATTTTTGATGCAGAATTAAAATTCAGGAGAGATATTAGGGCCTATCAGATAGATTTAGAGTCACCTTCCTGAAGATAATTGAATCCATGTAAGTGCAATGAGATCACCAAGGAAAGTTTAGACAAAGAAGCTGAGAACTTTGAGAAATACTTTTGATTTTTGAACAGGAGTTGTATGATGAACCAATAAGGCTTAAAAATGAACATTTGACAGGTAAGAGACCAAGAAAGGAGAAGTGTCACACAAGCCAAAGGTAGAGAGGAATATATCAGCAGAAGAAGCTTATCAAAAACATAAAAAAAATTGGAGCCATCAAAGAATTTGAAGAATAAGGGGAAAAATTCATTTTTAGTAATTAAGGTTGTCTATGTTGGAAAAATCAGTGTTAGGCAAGGGATAGTATCAAGCCTGATTTCAAGGATTTGAGAAGTAAAAGTGGAAGCAACATATGTAGTTTTCATTTCTAGGAATTTAAAAATGAAAGAGAAATGTTGTTAGAATTTTCAGGGTTCTTACTAACTACTGCTCAAATAAGCCAACATAATGTATACAAACAGAAAACTAAATTGCAGTTTATTATTCACTAGTGTGACATACACTATTAGTAGGTGATGGACTTGCATGTTTTTGCATTATTAGCAGATGAAATACACACAAAATATACATATATATACATTATACATGTATGTGCATTGCACACATACACGTACTATGTGTACATGCACACACGTGTATATATATATGTATTTGTTCATAAATATGTGGACACATGTATATATCCTCCTTGCCAGAGATGAACAAAATATAAGATAGAGATGTTTTTCTTAAAAAAGCACTTTTGTCCTGAACAAGTATAGCCCAAAGAAGGAAAATGGTATTCATTATAACAAAGGAGGATGCTTAAATGCCAAAAAAAAATATTACAATGGAAAGAATAAATCCTTGTTATCACAGGCATTTAGACTCTGCCAAAGAAAACAACATCTTCTTTATTAGTCAGTCAGTCAATAAACATTTGTTGTTTAGGGGTGTATAAGATGTTCAGGGAGGACCAGTGCCTCTGGTGAGAAAGCTCACCTTGTCCAGTTGCTCCCCCAACATTGGTGTCCACATGTCACTTAACTTTCACCTGTGGCTTCAAGAAGGCATAGCACGTGGATGATAAAGCAATCACACAGGTAAAACTATCTCAGCAGACGGGCCAAACCAGGTTGAAAGTTGCCAATGGAACTCAAAGCTATCAGTGAGTTAGGAGGCTACCTACCCCAGAATGTGGAGATTTCTTCTGCTGGAATGGGTGGATGAGAACAATTTTGTTCCAGTGGCCACAAAGGTGTTTAAAGCAGGAGCTGTGGTGTGCTCAGAGCTTGGTCAGACATTGAGAGACAAAAGTCATCTGCTGCATTCTGGGCTGTCACCAGTCATCTTGACTTCCTTTTTGCCAGTAGACATTGATGCCTCAGTAAGAGAGAGTGAGGCTGATTGTACAACTCTGCCTCACTTAAATCTGTGCACATCATTACCCATTGTCACTATTTCACTTACCCTGGCCCCAACATTGTGATGTCATTGGTCTTCTTTAAAAATGAAGGGTGAATAATACAATTTGTTTAGATGCTACTATTGCTTTATTAGATAGAAGAGGAGATGACTTCTATGAAACTGTATTTTCTTTTGTAGTCCAAAAGCAATTAGGAGGAAGGGAAGTATTGAAAGAAACATTTAGTGTCAAAGAGGTATCACTGTAGAAAGAAAAGTAACAAATATAGAACAAAGTGGAGCCAGTCATATTCTCCCCCAAGTCTACTTTCAACAGAATAAAAAGAGGAGGTAATAAGTTTGAAGGAATGGCAGGACTAAATGAAATGACATAAGGATAAAGAATTCCCAGATAGTTTAAGCACCAATAAAAGTAGTAATAATTATCTAGCACTTAAAGGCTTGTATTAGCACTTTATATCTATTACTACATTTAATCTTGATAATAATTTCATTTTCCAAATGAGGAAAGTGAGTCTGAGAGAATTTAAGTGAGTTGCCAAAGTTCAAGCAGTAAATGTTTGAGTCAGGATTTGAACTCAGTTCTTCAAAACAATGTCCAGCACTTTATCTACTGTTCCACCTGGCTGCCACTAAAATGAAAAATTGGGAGAATACAGTGTGTGTGCATGTGTGTGGGTTTGAGTATATGTGTTTTAAGAGGAGGGTGAGAATTCAATGCTAGGGGGAGAACAGGAGATAGAGAAGGATAGGATTGTGGGTACAATACAGATTAGCTTTGGCTAATAGAACAATGACTTCTTTCTCAGAGACTAGACAAAAGAAAAAAGCATGGGTAAAAATGTATATGGTTTTTGAGTTGTAGAGTAGAGGAAATCAAGGAGCTCATTATGTTTTCTCATTAAACTAGGGGGAAGGGCATTTGGCTTGGAGGGAGAAGGCTAAAGGACTTGAAGCAATGTTTGGATTAGTCTCTGTAGCAAGCATGATATCTAGTTGATCTAGTTGGCAAAATAGTATGATTCTCTCCACTAACATTTAACAGTCATAGAGGAGGAGAGGATCTGTTGAGTGACAAGATTTTAGAACTGAGTAGTCAAATATAGTAGAAAGGCAAAGGATCAAGGAATCCAAAAATATATTGTTGAAATTGTTAACCACAGCTTTAAGATCACAGAGGGAGGAAAATGAGGCCAGAACAGGAATGTGGATGAGAGATGGGAAATGGGATTAGAGATCATGGTAAAGATGATGAATTTAGGAAGACTGAGAAAAAATGAAAGATGAAAGAATAAAAGATGATTATCATAAAGGGGACTTTTAAAGTTCAAGGGCATGGAAGTAGAAAATCACTGGTGATGAATATAACTCTGTGACTGAGATGGAATAGAAATAGGGTTTGAAGGTGATGAACCTCGAGACCAGAAGGTTCAAGACAAGATTCACAGGTCTATCCAAATCTCTAAATATGAGGGGTTGTGGAAGAGAAGGAAATTGTGAGTTAGGTAGCTAACATTGCAATGACAATCCATGAGTACCTCTGATGGAATATCTTTTTACTCCTTGACAGAGAAGTGATGAATTCAGAGTATGTAATATATTTTGTATACAGCCAATAAAGACATTCAATTTGCTTGCCTTTGTGTATTTATTACAAGGAATTTGTTTTTCCTTTTTCTCAATGGGGTGAGAGTTTAGAGGGAGAAAAATAGATTTGTTAATTAAAAATCAATATAAAAATAAACTCCTTGAGAAAGGAAAAGGGAGTTACCTGAAGGTTAATCAATTATATCAACAAGGATCTGTACAAGGTAATAGAGATGTATGGTATGAGCCTTTAAAAGAGATCTATCAGTAGTCAATCAATAAATATTTACCAAGGGCTTATTTTGTGCCAAGCTCTATTCTTAGCACTGAGGATGCAAAGGAATGCAAAAGGTATTCCCTTTTCTCAAGGAACTTATAATATTTTTGGAGAGACAAAATGCAAACAACTATGTGCTATATGCAGAAAATAATCAGAGGGAAAGAACTAAAATTAAGGAGTATTGTAAACTAAAATTAAGGTTTCCTATAGAATGTAGGATTTTAGCTGGGATAGAGACAATCCAGGGAAGCCAGGAAGCAAAGATGAGGAGGGAAGAAAATTCTATGTATGAAGAACAGGCAGTGAAAATGCTTTGAGTGGGAAGATGGAGTGTTATTTAAGGAGAAAACAGCAAGAAGACTAGGATAGGAGTAAAGGGAGAGCCTGAAAGTGATAGTGGGGAACAAAGGTCCTCCCAGTTTGTTGGATGATGAAAAGAGGGATGAAAAAAAGGAAGACTTGAAAAAAGGTAGAACCAGCTCTGACTGAGAGGTTGGCCCAGGGATTTGGTATTTCCTGGAGAGTCATGCTTCCATTAATGTAAAAAATGAAAGAGTGAAACAAGTGGTGAGTTTTATTATCATTCAGAAAGGGTTCACTGAGCAGAATAGGAAGATAGAAACTAAGGAGTGGTGCTGCTGAGCTAGATGAAGTTAGAGTATAGGAGAAGCAACAGGGAACAGGAGTTTTCATTTCTACAGATGCCAACCTTGGAATGAGTTGCTTGGTATCACTATACTTCAAAGTTCTATAATGACTGAGAGCTTGCATTTGGCATTACATCTTTCTTTCTTTTCTTTAATTTCTTTCCTTCTTTCTCCCTCTCTCCTTCCTTTCCTTCCTTCAGAAAACTTCCTGCTCATCATTTCTTCTTCTTTTCTTTTTAAACCCTTACCTTCTATCTTGGAGTCAATACTGTGTATTGGCTCCAAGGCAGAAGAGTGGTAAAGGCTAGGCAATGGGGGTTAAGTGACTTGCCCAGGGTCACACAGCTGGGAAGTGTCTGAGGTCAGTTTTGAACCTAGGACCTCCAGTCTCTAGGCCTGACTCTCAATCCACTGGGCCACCCAGCTGCCCCCTCATCATTTCTTAAAGCACCATAGTATTCCAACACAATCATATACCACAACATGTCTAGCCATAAACCAAGTGTTGGGCATCCCCTCAATTTTCAATTTTTAGCCTTCACCAAAAGAGCTGTTATTGTACACATAGGTCATTTGCCTTTATTTTTATTTCTTTTGGGACATAGACCTATTAGTGCTATTTTTGGGTCAAAGGCTTTATAGCTTTGGGGACATAATTCCAAATTGCTCTCCAGAATGGTTGTATCATCTCACAACTCCACCAACAGTGCATTAGTATCCCAATTTTCCTACATCCCATCTATCATTTGTCATTTTCCTTTTCTGTTGTGTTCACTAATCCTATGTGTGAGGTAGTACTTCAGAGTTGTTTTCATGTGCATTTCTCTAGTCAATTGTGATTTAGAAAAAAAATTCATTATGACTATAAATAGCTTTGATTTTTCCTCTGAATACCATCTTTTCATATTCTTTGACCATTTGTCAATTGAGAAATTAATTGTATTATAAATTTGACTTAATCCTCACTATATTTGAGAAATGAAGCCTTTATCAGAGATAATTATTTTAATTTTCCCTTACAGTTTTCTAATTTCTTTCCAATATTGGCTGCATTGGTTTTGTTTGTGTAAAATCTTTTAAAATTTAATATAATCTGGGGGCAACTGGGTAGCTCAATGGATGGAGAGCCAGGCCTAGAGATAGGAGGTTCTGTGTTTAAATCTGGCCTCAGACACTTTCTAGCTGTGTAACCCTGGGCAAGTTACTTCACCCCATTTCTTTGCCCTTACCACTCTTCTGCTTTGGAACCAATGTACACTATTGATTCTAAGGCAGAAGGTAAGTGTTTAAAATTTTTAATATAATCTAAATTATCTATTTTACATCCTGTCATACTTTCTGTCTTGTTTGTTCATAAATTCTTACTTTCCAATAAATCTAATAGGTAAACTATTTTTCATGCTCCCTAAAAGGCAGTGTATTTTTAATTCAACTCTGCAAACATTTAAGTACCACACACTGTGGTAAGTGCTAGGGATTTAAAAAAAAGAGGGATAGGAGTCCCTGCTCTCAAGGAGATTTTGATCTAATGAAGGAGACAACATGCAAATAAATATGTACAAAGCAAGCTATGTACAGGACACATAGGTACTAATTAAAAGAGAGAAATCCCTGGAATTAACTAGGGTTAGGGTAAGTGGCTTCCTGGGATTTATAGGAAGCCAAGGAGGTCAGTACTTGGACTAGAGGGAGAAAAAGTATTCTAGGCATGGGAAACAGCCAAAGAAAAAGTGTGGAGCCAAGAAATGGGGTACAGAATGACACAGTGTCTGGAGAAGGTTACATTTGAAGACCTACTTTGAATGATTGACACCCCATCGTATAAGCAAACACCTCCTGACCCCATATATTTGACTTTTCCTTTTCCCCACAAAAAAAAAAAAAATCCTAAAACATTGAAAAGGAAAGTGAGGAAAAGTGAAAGTAGAAGAGACCTCAGCTGGGACAGACCACTGGATTCTTCCCCATTCCAGTGTACCTTCAGTCCTTGGGTGTCCCGGTAACTAAAATTGTCAATGGTCCTTCAAGACTTCAAAATTGGGTTAACTAAAATGATGGGTAGACCTCTGTACTGTACCCTGGATAGCTGAAACTGGGGGAAAACCTCTGTTAAGGGAGGCTTACTATATCTTGGTTTTGGAACAACCAGGAGCCCAGAGTCACTGAAAAGAACCTATCAAGGAGCAAGTTAAAAAGACAGGAAAGGCAGCAGGAAGCAAGCTAGGTTCTGAAGGTATGAATTAGGTTATGAATGCCAAACAAAGCAATTTATATCTGTACCTGGAGACAATAGGAAGCCATTGGAGTTTGCTGAGTAGGGTAAGGTGACATGATCAGACTTGAATTTTAGGAAAATTACTTTATTGATTAAAAGGAGAGTGGTTGCTCATCTGTGGTATATTATGTCCATTTAGAGTTGTTTAGCTATGAAACCTGTAGAAAGTTTTGGCCTTGTCCTGCTCCCCATATGTTTTTATAAGTCCCTCATGGTCACCAAAACTGTAAAGGATAATTTTATAGTTGTGACTTAAAATCTAAATTAATTGGTAGCCAGGGAAAATCCCAAATAATAAAATACCCAACTCAGCTGGAAATTATGGTGATTTTAATTAATATAGAGAGAAGGAATTAAGGAGAAGAGAGAGGGAGAGGAAAGAGTTAATTTAAACGGCTCCAGCTCAGGCTGAGCCAGGCAGGAGTTAAAGGCCTTGGCCAAAGGGGCCTCCCTGAGCCTAAGGGAAAAGGAAGTCAGTCTTGTCACTCACCAGGAGACTGTCTCAAGGAAGTTCTTGATTGAGAGCTCTCTCTTTCCCTGGAGAGGTGGATCTGGCTGATCACTTCCTGTGAGCAGCCTGGGCGCCAGTGCAAACCTGGAACTCAGCCTGGAGGAGCTCACTCACACAATAAATTGCTTACTATATTTTATCAAAAAATTAATGATTCTGGTTTATCCTGGAGCTACTCTACTTTTTCTGTTCATCTTTGATACTATTGTTCTCTAAGGATCTGAAAGAAGGAACTATAACTTAGGGCTCTGCTTCATTAATAGATTACCCTTCCTAGAGTGTTTTATTATAAGCCAGAATTAAAGAAAAGATAAGTAATGGACAAAAATTTCAAATTATTTTTTAAAGCCTTTACCTTTTGTCTTAGAATTGTTACTAAGAATTGATTTCAAGGCAAAAAAGTGGTAAGGGCTAGACTATGGGAGTTAAGTGACTTGCCCAGGGTCAGGTCGCTGGGAAGTGTCTTACATCAAGTTTGAACCTAGGACCTCCTGTTTTTAGAACTGGATCAGTACTCTGAGCCACCTAGCTTTAACCTGTCCCTAGGTTTTTTTTTTTTAATTACAATTATTTTTTTAGTGCTGTGACCAGCTCATTGATGATCATATTATTTGAGTTTAACTAGACTATTCTTTAGGAGATAGTCTTTTCCAAGTTTGGTGTAGGACCTGCCAGAGTTTGTAATTTCTTGGCATAAACTTTGAAAACAGTGACACTTCCAAACTAAAATGACATATGGGAGTAGGTCTTTAATGGAGGAAGACAGTAGAGGTCATTGAATAAGTCAATATAGTAATATGCAAATTTTTACTGAGATTTTGCTAAAGGTAAGTGCCTTCCAAAGTATCCTAGTCACCCTCAGAGAGCAGAATTTATTTGCTTTGTTTATACCATAAAAGTATGAGAGGCTGATCTTTTCTCATCTATCTATTAATATATCAAGTGTGTTTGATCAATTCCAGCCATGACTGTCTTTATTTCTTGGGAACCAACTTGTATGTATTTCCTTTAAAATACCTGGCATGCAAAGATATCTTGATAACCAGCAAATCACAACTCAAGGAGTCAGGGAACTTGTGATTCTCATATTTTAGATATTTTTCTCCTTCATATTGCACTGATTTAAGATCCCTAGGTCTGTGTTTGTTTATGTAGATCCTTTTGTTGGGGTGGGATGAAAGGTACAAAAAGTCCTTCTGCAACAGTATTATCACTAGATATGATTTCATTCGATAGTTTGTGCCAAAAACACATGCTTATCGAAATAACTAGACCTAAAAGGCAGGTGCTAAAAAATAGAGATAAAATCTGGGCTTTAAACTAGTTTACAGTTCTTCAGATGGTTACTATTCATAATTTATGACAAATACGTTCCTGTTTTATGGACCACCAACTGAATCATTCAGATAACTTTCAATTCCTCAGCCATGGAATGTACTCGTCTAATTCTCACAAGATGTTTCATGAAATGTACTCCAGAATCTGATAATTGAGGGCTTGGAGCATTTAACATTTTGAATTTGTTTTGTAAGAAACTCTGGGAATGACTGATTGAAGCTGTAATTTATTCTCTTATATTTGTTCTTGGAAACATCATATTCTAAGAACTAAATTCTTCTAGAAATGGTATTTTTAGTTGTCTGATAAGCCTTTTCCCTTAACCCTTACCCCATTTACAAGCGAATTTGTTATTACCAAAATACTATTGAAATTCGAATGTGGAGAATTCGAGGACATTTCTAGTGTTCAAATCCTACAAATTTACATATTTGTAGAGGGAAAATTTCTAAAATATGGGCCTTGCTTTTCACAATAGACTTGTTCTTTGAAGAGTTCTATGCAAATTAAATTTTTAAAGATTGAGGCATTTTAGCTATAATAACAGAACTTATAGGGAATTTTTTAATGAAGTATATTCTTATCAACTGGTTTAGCTTTTTATAAGTTAGAATTTTTAAGTACCTTTAAAATGAAGCATGCCTTTATTTCATTGGATTGAGGAAAAGAAAGTCAAGATTCCATATCTGTATATGATTAAAAAAATTGTTGAACCAGTAGCCTTCAATTTTTAAAGTATTTATTACAAACTGAGCTCTGTGTTAAATACCAGAAAAGAAGTAATCATCTCTGACATGCTCAAATCTCTATCCTTTAGAAACATTCACTGGATTGCATATTTTTAAAGCTGCTGCCCTGTAGCTCTCTCTCTTTCTCTCTCTTTTTTTTCCTCCCGATTAAATTCCAAGAAAAAGTCTATATTGCCTACATTTTCTCAAGTCACTTTGTAGTATTTTGCAGTCTGTTTTCTATCTATATGCTGGATTGAAACTGCTTTCTCTAAAGTCACTAATGATCTCTTTATTCCTAAATCCAGTGGCCTTTTCTCAGTCTTAACCCTTCATGAGGTCTCTGCAGTTTTTGACATTGTTAATCATACTTTCCTCTGGATATCATCTGTTCCCTGGGTTTTTATGAGATTACAGGTATCCTTTCCATCTAACAACTTTCTCCATTGTAGTTTTGATATATCTCAGGTCAGCATAAGAAATTCAATGG
This sequence comes from Monodelphis domestica, assembly GCF_027887165.1. Classification (NCBI taxonomy): domain Eukaryota; kingdom Metazoa; phylum Chordata; class Mammalia; order Didelphimorphia; family Didelphidae; genus Monodelphis; species Monodelphis domestica. Next base: position 164,834,187 of record NC_077233.1, on the reverse strand, counting down.
AAAATTTGGGAGGAGTTTTGCAGAACTCATAGTCAACATGCAAAAGCCAGATGATGCAACAGAAAAAGTTTAGGAACTCAGAAGTATATAAAATATATGTACAGTATTGCATAACATCAACATATTTTTTCTTTTAATACCATAAATATATGCAGTTTTTAAAAAGTTAAAATAAGTGAAAAGTTAAAGTTTGTGAAAAGACAGTGAAAGCCTGTGGACAACCCACAAAGGCTAGAAATGCAGAGATATCTTAAAGAAATGTTTAGTGACTCATAAATACATTTCAGGTCTTATAAACACCCCATAACAGAAAAAGAAAATAAAACCCTCAGACTTCTCTGGTATAAAGTGCCAAAAATTTTACATGGATTTTCCAGATTCTGGGGTTTGGAGTCATGTGCTGTACCCACAACCCCCAATTTTGCTATTATTTTCTTCCTTCCTGTTTGACCAGTTCTTCTCAATCCTCTTTACAAGAAGGCTTTACAGACTTGGCTCTAGTCTTCTTTTCTAGGCTAATTACATAATACTCCCCCTCACATACATTATGCTTTAGCTAAACTGACCCCATTTGATGTTCCCTATATATTCCACTCCATCTTCTACCTCCTTGCTTTTACATTAACTATCAACCTTTCCTTGAATACTCTTTCCTTATCTCCAGATCTTGGAACTGTTAGCTTCCTTCAAGGTTTAACTCAGAAGATCTTTCCCAAGTTTCCCAGTTATTAGTCTCCTGCCTTCCTCATCTCTATGTATTTATTTTTGATATACTCTATATTTACTCACCTGTGAATGTTATATCTTTCTAGTAGAATGTAAGCTCCTTGATGGCAGGGACTATGTGAATTTAAATGTATATTCCAAATGCCTAGGACAGTACCTGAGTCATAGTAAGCACCTAAGAGATTTTTTTAATTGATTGTCATGTAATTCATTTAAAATTTGAATGAGGAAGATAAAACAGTTGGAAAATAATCTCTAATTGCACATGATTACTGTAAGACCTTGTTTTACACAAACTCAATACAAAAGAATTTGGGTATATATAAATGGCAATTAAAAATAAAATAAAATATTTTAATTACATGCTAAATTGGCTCCATTTTTTTCCTAAGCAGTATAAAATCTTGCAGCAGTTTACCCAATCTCTCTCATTCTCACTCTGAGAAGTGTTAATGTGAATCATTACATTGTTTTGCACCAAACATTAGCTCTCCCATAAGTCTTTGTTCAGTGCTGGCTTATAACAAGTCCTGTCTGCGTCAGAGTGGTGCTTCTCTTTGTCTTATTAATTCTATTTAGTTATTAATAATGACCTCAGAGTACAAGAGTAGTTATACTGGTAGTTCTGATAAGCCTAAGAAAAGTTGTAAAGTGTCACCATATTTTTGTTTAATAAATTCTTATTAAGAATTGAATTCCCTATCATGCATGATTTTTCAGTTTATGTGAAGGGTCTTAGAATGTTTTGGTCAAATAAAATGAGGTCCTCCTGTATGTGCTAAAATGTATAGTATAGGCAATAAAATCACAGGAGGTCAATTAATGAGTTAATTAATTTATAAGTTAATTAATAAGTTGGGCTTTTGGAGAAGGTATAGGATAAGTTCTATATTAGCAAAGGGAAAGGTTTGGGATACCCAGAGAGAAGGAATGAAGGAAGCATTCCATATAGGAATAAATAAAAAGAGTAAAGCTGGTGAGGAATGAGCATAATACATTTGTAGGACTTTGAGGAGGCTAGTGTGTTATGAAGTATTTGTAATACTCGAAATGCATTTATGAGTTACTAAACTTTTTAAAAAGATATCTCTGCATTTCTAGCCTTTGTGGGTTCTCCACAGGCTTCACTTTCTTTTCACAAACTTTGAATATTCACTTATTTTAACTTTTTAAAAATTGCATATATTTATGGTATTAAAAGAAAAATATGATTATATTGTACAATTCTATACATATATTTTATGTACTTCTGAGGGTTTCTTTGAATTGTAGATAAGGCCATATAAATTAAGTCTGTTTGAGTTGATGGAAAGATCTTGAGGGCTAGGATGCAGGGTTGTTACTAGATCCCAAAGAATCAAATAGAGGAAGCTATGGCAGCTTTTTGAGCAGGGAAGTAATGCTGTGAATGTAATTTTTTTTTTCTCACTAGCAATTATAATAGGAGTAGAAGGGAAAAAGAAAGATCAGTGGTCATTCCTAAGGATGTTTGATGACTACCTTCATTATTTATGTGCTTTATGAAAATCATTTCTTTGGGCCTCATTTTTCTAATCTGTAAAATAAAGGTATTGAACTAAATTATTTTTCAAATTTTACTTGCTTAAGAATTGTATGATTCTCTGATTCTTTTTTTTTTTTGGATAATAGATCCAAACCCTCTTGCATTTTCCCCCCCTTCTTCTAACTAACTGCTTTTTGGTCATTTTATCATTGCTAACATTTCAAGCACAGCCCATGGAGAGTTAGGGAGATGCACCTGAAATCTTTCATTTATCAGTAATTCTAATAAAAGGAAATCATTGAAGCCACTATCTAAAGAGAGCTTTGTGGATTACCTATGACTTTAAATTATCTACATTTTTCCCACTGCTCAAGAGTTGGTTGGAAAGACCATCATCAGTCTTTAGATTGTAATCTGATTCTCTTTAACTATTAATTGGGGCTAAAGCTAAACTTTTCATACCAATTTTGAATTGTGGAAAAATCTAATATATGCACAAAGCACATGTAAACAAACACATGCATGTATGCATAGATGTATAGACATAGGCCTATACTTATGAGTCCATATATACAATGTATACATATATGTATAGATGTTATGTGTATGTACACGTGTGTCATATATATTAAAAGAAGTGAAAGAAAACTCCTTCCTTGATCTTTTAAAAACTTTATTAAAATAAAAAAAAAACACTGGAATTCCTTAGCTGAAATGAACTAAAAAGCCCTGCTACTCTGATTCAAAGTTCCATCCTAGACTCTGATTGGTCCTTATATAGACCAATCTGGTGCCTGGAAGTAGGGGGTGTGGTCCCTATCCCAGCATGGGAGATACCAGGAAGTAGAGGGGAGAGACTCTTGGGGCACACTGTGGGATGCAGTTCCTTTGGCCACAACATTTTAAAACCCACAATATGCTCTGGCCTTCTTTCCCCAGAGTCAGGCAGGCTACATCTCCCCTTCAGCTTTCTAGGGCATTGAAGAGTTGGGGAATCTCTTTTTCCACCACCATCAACTCACTGGCTGTCTGTCCTTCCTTTTCTCTCCCCTATTGTTAGGCCCAGATATTATCATCCTAATTCCATTTCAAATCTAACATCAGGTAGCTTTTTTACAAAGAGATATTTACTTCAAACAACAAACTACCAACATTTCCTCAGTACCTTGAGGGGTTTTCTCTTCTTTGTGCCATCTTGCTCTTTGGGTGAGTTAGCTCAAAGTTTATCTAGGTTTCCATGTATTGGATTCCCAGTTTCAAATCCCAGTGTGGCACAACTGCTAGATGATTCTTCCTCTAATATTCTCTGGTTGGGTGTCTAATAGATCACTCTTTGGTCTTCAGGGCATGAATGATCTACTACACTGTTGTGAACGTGGGTGAAAAATTGGCATGCTGAGGCATGCTCTGGACCATTTGAACTCACAGGGCCTCAGAGACTCCTCTCCCTTAACCTAGAATGGAAAAAAAATGCAAAGGTCAGGAACTAAGGCCCTTTCATTGAATATCTGACCTCAGAAGGGAAGAAGGCCCCAAGACCTCTTCTCTGTCACTGTGGTCTTTCACTGGACACCATGAGCAAAAAAATCAGTGAGATCCTCCAAGAGCAAATGATGCAAGATTGAAAATGGCTGATAGTGATTAAATACTTTGAGTGTTTCTGAAGGCAATTAGAAAGCCTTCTCTTCAATATAGAGTTAACAAACCAGAAGCAGTTAGAAAGTGTCTTCTCATGCTTCATAAACTTTCCAAGATGCTTCCCTTTCATGTCATCTCAGTACTGTTGGAAGAAAGCTCCTTAGCTTCTCCATGTGATGAGACACAAGCCTAAAGCGTTTGGTATGTGCTCCAGGTGGTCATTGACCATATATATACAAATAGGCACACACACACACACACACACAATTTTATATTTTTCATTATATTATATATATACAACATACACACTTGGCTATCTCCCACAAAACAAATTTTATTCTTTATATATGTAGATAAATATATAATATGTCTCTAAATATATGTCTATAAGCCATATCAACATATGCTCTTCATGTATCCATGCAATAAAGAAAAAATAAAATCATTTTGTATTATCATAGTTCTTTCTATGAAAAACAAAAGTATTTTTCTTATGTTTATGTGATATGAATCATATATATACATATACATACATTTTTATGTATATATGCAAATATATATGATTAACAGACAGATTTCTGTTATAGAGAGATTTTTGGGAGGTGAATGTCATGATGTCTACAAGTCATAATGCTTGTGAAAAATAAAAAAAATCATAAAATTAAAGTTAATTTACTTAACCTGTAGATTATCAATTTTCATTGTTATTTATTTATATTGCCATGTAAATGAAAGTGAATTCTGTTAACTTAGGATTTTTGTCTTCTTTTTTTTAAGGGAAGTGAGAAAAAGAGCTGATGATGATGAGTGCAAATCAATTACCAAATTGACTGGGGCAGGTGGAAAAAAGTCAGCACAGATGAAGAACTGCTGTAATGGTTAAATCAGAAATTTTGGGACTTAAGAAATCGTATTTTTCTACATCATTATTGTCATGAGTCATGGCACAGCTTAAACCGACTGCCAGAATGTCAATAGTTACATAAAATAGGTAGCCTGTGCCATGGTTTATTTCATGGTATTTCATTATGGGGAACCTCCCCCACCCCAATCTTCCCCTTCTTTTCCTTGTGATTATGGGAATCCATAGAAAGGGTTTTTTTTTTCTAATTTTTTTTTGGCCATCCGTTACATCCTGTAGTCATTTCAGTAAAGTTTTACTAGACAAATTGATTTTCAATAGCACTAAGTAACCTTACTCTCATATCAAAAGAGAAGAAACTCTTATTTAGGTAGGTTTATATAATAAATTATTTTTCCTTTACCTCTGACAATATTACTTGATGTATTTAAATAGTTAGTGTAGTGGGAAAACAAAACAAAACAAAACACCTGATTTGGGACTCATGGTTATGATCCTATCATTTGCCCTAACACTGTCTAACTGTTACTTAATGCCTTAGTGCCTCAATTTCCTCATCTGTGTAAAAAATGTAAGTGCTGGTCGAAATCTACAAGTTCCTAGCCGGTTTGATATGCCTATGACTTCATGGTTTGAAGTACAGAATGATTTATCATATCTATATCCTTTAGGACAGATATAGCTTCTAGCTATGAAGGTTCCAGCAAGTCATTATTTTGTTATAGCTATAGTATTTCTCTCACTGTTAAAAAGTAAAGAGAAGTATTTATTAAAAGTTAAAAGTGATTGATATGTCTCAGGCTATGCTATTAATTGAAAAATCAATCTTTTTATAAAAAGTAACAGATTTTTTAAAAAAGAGAATATATTTTTATTCATGGGATTTATGTCTATAGAGGAAGAAAAAAGTTATTTTGCTATACCAGAATATATTATGTTTGTGTAGTAAATTAAAGTCTTAGGTTTTAATGGAAAATATTCCAAACTACCAGCAGGTTAAATCCAATTCCTCTCTTACACTACAAACATCTAAAAAAATTATGATTTGCTAGATATATCACCCTGTAATCTAAAAAAATTGAAATAATATTTTAGAAAAACACTGTTTGGTAGATTGAACTTGTTCTTAGTCTATTAGAAAATTTTAATTGTTTCAAAGAATGATAAAGCTGAAATATTCCAATTTTAATATTATTTGAATTAGCCATGTTAAATATGAAAATATTTAAAGAGACTATATATATTAATCTAGGTATCCAAAATTGGTTCATAATGATATTTCTTATTTTAAAATGAGGTTTTAAATTTTTTTAGCATAATAATAAATTATAAATAATTCTTGTTCCCACACCAGAAAACCATAATAGAATATGTCCTGTCTTAAGAAATGAATATGGGCTTCTGGTTTCTTTGATGTCTATGAAAGGAAATAGGACAAATCCCAGTATGGAAGCTGAAGTGTTTACTTGGTAGATAAAACATATCTGATCTTATGGTCAATGAGGCTGAGTAAGACGGTCTCAAGATTTTGTTTACAATTAATCTTAAAAATCCTTACATGTAGGGGAACCAGCTATCTATAGTATTTAACTTGAACTGGAAAAGAGAAAGTGGGTCTCCATTTCAGTTACCTGCTACATAGAGCCAAAACACTAATTCAAACAGAAAATCTTACCTTGTCCTAGTTCAAGGCTTATTAATGAAATTAAAAGGAAAATAGCTTGCAGTGACAAGCAATTTTTAGTATGTTACCTAAAAAAGAAAAGCTCATAGCTTGGATTTTAATCAGTAGCAGCATAAGATTGTGGTTTTTTAAAAAAATTTTAATGTACTATTAACAGATTTCGTTCTTAAAAGATGAGTCTACTTTGAAGACAAATTAGCTAGTTAAGTTAAAATTTGTTTTTACTTAAGTTTATTTTTTTGGCATGAGCTAAAATTATCCTATTTATTAGAATAAAAATTCCAATAAATGCCAGTCTCTACTTTCCCTCTAGAAAACTTTCTTATGAACTTTTCAATCCTTAAAAATACTGTTTGGGATATATAAGTTGTGATAGGTTAAAAAGAGCACTCTGCCCTGCTATTATGTATTTTAATTTTCATAAATTAATTTTCATAAATATGCCTACCATCCTAACTTTGTAGATGATACCAAGAATTTCTACTAGATAATTTGGACTATATTTAGAATATTCTAAATTCTAAAAAACAGTGAATATTCCTTTCATGATTGAAAATGGTGCACCAGCATAAGAGCAAATTTTGGGTCAGATAAAATGCCTTATCTATGTCATATTGTTTTAATTTATGTATAAATATTTTAGTTTTTTTTTAAATGTTCTTGCTGCTATCCTTTGGCCACCTAATGGTATGACCTTCTTGTCTCTGACTGCGTTGAACAACTGAAGGGATGCATTTTATGCAAAAAGCATGTGTTAGGGCTTTGGCATACCTATGTTCATTATACCAGAAAGCTATGTAACACCCCATTTTATGACACTTATTTATTTCCAAGAGAATATCTCTTCATACTTACCTAATAGTGTGTAAATAAGATTATGTATATTATAAAGAAGTATTATTTTTCTCCTTTGTTGTTTATAGAGTCAGAATGCTCATTTATTATTAGCAAAAGTAAAATATGGCTGGAGTGCTAAATGAACAATTTGATTCAAAGTGAAATTTGGTGACATTTTTAATAATGTGATCAGAATTTGAGACTTAATAGCTATAGTTACTTTTGTTGAAATAAGACAAACAAACCAAAATTTCCTTCTTGACTAAGGTGGAAATCAATATCAGAATATAATATAGATTTGACCAGAAGTAGATGAACTAAAAATTGTTTTTACATCTAAAGACTTATTTGTTTATTGCCTTAAGAATCAAATCCAAAGTTGTGCATAATAACTTATCCTTATTTACTTTGTTTTCTTTGCAAGTTGTATACTTGGCCCTATTTATTCAATAATCAGTTTTTTTTTCCCATCCTGAATTCTGGCATTTTCAATAGGATTTAAGTTTCATTCTGGAAGATGCCTTATAAGAAGATATTTTTCAATCATTGCTTTTGGCCCCATTTTTCCAAAATGTATCTTTTTAATCATTTGATCATTTAATACTCTGATTTTCATGAATCTGAATCCTATAACTTTACTACTGAAAATTTTCATATTTGTATGGTGATCAACTTTAGTAATGTCTATTTTATACATGAATGTACATATGTATATAAGAAATTTCCTATGTTTATATGGAGCAGATCTCAGTGTACTAAGTAATCATTTTATGCATTTAATTCCTATGGTTTATATTTTTACAACCTAGACTGAATTGCTCTTCAAACTATTAAAAATTATGCCACAAAGTATACTTTTTATACTATTTCTTATCTCTGTGGAGCCACAAATATGCTGTATGTGTTGCAAATTCAATAAAGTGTTCTTAATTGGCCTTTTGAATCTTCACTTCTGCTTGATTTCTAATGTACTAATGCTCTTTCAATTCCAGGATGACCCCTCTATGAAAACATCTTATAAGTGCACTTTGAAAGCAGTGTTCATTGCTTTTAGCTAAATTGGGAATCCAGGACTAGAGATCCCTTTGCTGTGTTGGTCCCTGAGTATAAATAACCTGTTGAACAGGCTTCTGGTCAACAAGAACAGCACACACTTCAACTTGGTAGGTGATGGCCAGACATATTGCTTTCATCATGGCCCTCATGCCTGGACTTTAGAAATGATTTAATCCAACCAGCTACCCTTGTAGAATCAATTCTCCCTAGAGGGAGCATCATAAATAATAACTGACTGCTAAGAGTTGGCAGTCATCAACTGAACATTATACTTCAGGGTGGCCATTGTGAAAAGGATCAGAAGAGATGGGCTAGTTATGTTTTGAAACAAAGGTTAATAAAGGATAGCCTTTGTGTGCCATTGGTATCTATGAAACATCAAGAGAACTTCAGGAAGATGCTAGCAAATTGAGAAGGAACCCATTGAGATGTATTTTGATTGCATGAATTAATTATGTTCTACATTGTTGAAAGGAGTATACACATTGGTAAGATTACAGTTCTCTCAATGTAGTAAAGAATCATGACCTCTCACAAGTCTTATTCTCTTATCTAGACAAAACCTTTCTAGTTCCTTCAACCAATATCCATCCATTATGTTTTCAAGTTCCCTTCTCTATAAAGTGTAGGTCCTCTAGATTGTGAGATTTATCCTAAAACGGAGACCATGATTAAACATAGTACTCTACATAAGATCTAATTATAGCAATATTTTATCTCATTCTGGATTCTGTGTGTGTGTGTGTGTGTGTGTGTGTGTGTGTGTGTGTATTTGTGTTTCAACCAATGGTTCATTAATGTATAGAACTTCTTGTTAGGAAACTCTACTAATGCAGATCAGCAACTGTCCTGAGGCTTAAAATTTTAGTGTTGCCTGAGAAATACAGGTCCCTCAGATTGTGTGTCAGTAGTATCTTCCTCTGAGACCAAATCTCTTTCCACAATGCCTCTTTGCCTCTTATTTTTGCTGTTACACTACTATTAAAGCACTCTATGATTAAATTAGTGCATTTAACTGCTGTCACACTATTGTTGACTCTAACTAAATTGCTTATGGGCTTTCTCTACTAAATATTGTCTTCCTATATAATCTTTTGTTTTGGCCTCAGAGTAGAACTTTCCATTTGTTCCTATGAAATTTGAGTTTAGATTGAGCCTGTCATTCTTAACTATGGAATATTTTTAGTTTCCACTTCTGACATTGAGTTTACTAACCATCCATTCTCACTTTGAATCCTCTGCAAATATAATAATTCATATTTGCATGAATAATCATCACCACAAGCCTTATCTTTATAAAGATGTGGGAATGTGTATACAGTAAAGCTAATTAATTACACTAAGCAAGGAATAAGATAGCATGTTAAATTTTTATGGTTCACTAGGACTCAACCATTTATGCTCATCTTTACAAAAATACAATAATGTGAAAAAAAAGTTTTAAACAACACTATCCTAAAAGTCTAAGGTAATAATGTGTTGTTTATTTTTTAATTTGGGAAGATGGATCATTGAATTATGCCATGGTCCTTTTCCAGAACTGTAATGTAATACTAGGCCCCTGCTGATAGGAGGCTACAGAAATTTAGGGTCTTACGTTTTTCCATTGAAAATAGAGACAAGATTACTCATACAAGATATCCTAGGACAGAATTATTTTTTTTCCCTCAAAATAACACATTTTGGTCATTTTTACTCATGTTTTTAGTTCATTGCTTTTTTTTTTCATTTTCCCTAATACCACATTGAAACAAAGGGAAATTGTTAGTAGGTTTCAATTTCATTTCTCAATTAAAAAAATGGAAATCAGAGCTGAGCATTTCTTTAAATATACAAAGCTATAAATTCTTGAAGAAGAGGAAATCAGATGTTAAATTAAGGTAGCATGGGTGAATATTCTCCCATAACATTGTGCTCATTATACTTGGTGCTTTTGTCCTTATTTACATCTGGTTGGTATGAACAATGTCCATAGTCCATTGGTTGGGACAGCACCCATTGTTCTCTTCAAAGATGCATATCTAGTTTCTGTTCCATGGTTGATCCATTTTTAGTTTGAGAAAATTCTTGTGGTGAATTGAGTTTTAGCCCTTTCCATCAGTTATTCCACTCATCTTGTGAAGTTGGGCAAAACTCTGGTTGCTCTTTTACATAACAGTCCTTAGTAATTTTGTTTTCCACATAAAACACATCTAGTTTCTTCTATGATATGATGAAGAGCCCCTCACTATCCTTCTCATCCTTTTGTAGATATACCTTATGTTCCTTAAAATGTGGTTATTCAAAATTGAACTTGGTATTACAATTGTTGGTTAACAGTTTTTCCTGATATTGTTTAAATCTAATTCTGATTACGCACTCACAAACACAACCATTAAATAACAAGGGCAATGATGGGGGCAGGGAGAGAAGAATAATGAGAGGAAAGGGCCCAGAGTAACAATAGTAATAGCTAATGTCCATCCTATTTTAAGGTTTATGAAGCATATTTCATATGTTATCTCATCTGTTCCTTATAACCCTGTGGGATGGGTTCCTATTTTATTATCTCCTTTTTACAGATGAAGAAACTGAGCCTGAAAGCATTTAAGTGGTTTTCCTAGAATCCTTTAGCTGAGTAAGCACCTGAGTCAGGATTTAAACTGAGATCTTGATACTGCACTCTTCAGTATGTCCCTGAAGGCAGGAGGGTTGAGAGATTTGAACAAAAAACATTATTTGCATTACAAATTTTAGTTAATGCCAAATGGGTTTGTCATCTCTCTTCTGTGTATGGGACAAACCAAAGATACATAGAATTATAGCAGGAAGCTCTGGGAGGTAAGAGTTATTGTGTGGAGAAGAGTTGGCACACATTAGGGAGGAATTGAAACAATGAAAATGTGTAGGTATGCCTCTGTTACTATGTTACTATGTACTACCTTTTCTCATGTGGCATTCATTCCTGGGGATCACAGTATTGCTGGTGCAATATAGTATGAAAACGTATTCTGTGACATTCTTCTTCCTGCCAAACACTGTGGGGTAACACAATAGCTATTATTTTATACAGCTCAAAGAAAAATCTAGTAGAAGGATGGAATATGAGTGGGGAGCTCAGGCTACAGTTCTCGACTACAACTCAGCCAGGTTGAAGGTTAAATGCTAACCTATGTATTGCCACAAGAAAGGATATATAAACCTTGAGAATTTCACTTAGGAACTTAATTCAGCAGGTTTAGAAGTACTCTGCTAGAGGATAGAAATGGCTTAAAAAGGACAAAACTCTTATTTTCTGTGACCCTTGTAGGCTTAAACTGTAGCTTTTAGCTTAAATTTGGAACTCTAAAAGCTGGCATCATTTGAAAAGTTCTTTGATAACTCCCTAAGCTGATATTCAGTGATAAGGAAAACATGAACAACACATTATTTCTAAGCTTATAACTGGAGTCATCTTCTACTTAGCACAATGTAGCTATAATGGAAAGTTGCCTAGAAGGGCTTAACTAGAGTGGTGACATACTGAATTTGGAGGATCCTGACATCATCTATAGTCTTTTAGTGGCCTAGAACCCTCAGATAGAACCTATGGACCCACCTTGTTAGCAAGAAGAGATGCATAAAATAGGGAAATTATTTTCTTATAAACTGAGAAATAGCCTGGGATAGTATAGAACATCAGGAAAACTGGGTTCAAATCCCACTTCTGATGTATACTGGCAGTATGATTGGAAAAGTCACTTAACCACTCAGTATCCTAGGAAACAGACTATTAATTGCTCACATGATGCTGATCTACTGCCACAGAATTTCTTCATTAGGATTTCCTGAGACCAGTGGATTTTCTCCTTTCAAAAGGAAAGTTACCATGTGGTTGTGAGTTCCTCATCAATCTCATTTACTCTTTCTCCTCTACTTTCATTCAACCTAGGACAGCATTGTCAAAGTATTGGCACACATGCTGGACTGGCATAGGTGAGGTGCTTCTCCACTGCCTCTCTTCCCAGATCCTGAGGACATTTTTGCATGCCCTACCACTCTGTTCAGTTGCCCAAAGGGAGCACTTCCTCCTTCCACTCTCTGGGGTAACATGGAGGGACTCTCAGCTTGAAGTTGAAGTTGGGGTATGTGAACTCGAAAATGTTTGCCAACACTGACCTTAGGGTAATTCATGCTATTAGCATTGGCTTAGTTTGTGGTATTTGCAAATATTACTTGTTTTTGTTTTCTTATAATTCAAGTTACACTGTTATAGAATACAATAGAAAAAAATTCAATAATATTTAACTTATTTCCTACACTCAAAGACAATTGTTTTTCTAAGCTATTCCATGTGAAGTCTCTCAAGGTCAGCATCAAAGGACCAACAGGCAAATTAATATGTTATCTTTTCTATAGAAAAAGATATTTTTCCACCCTATCTTTCGGTGGAGGAGGGATTACATCATCATCATTATTATTACATTATAATGTTTAAATTATTAGGGAAATTTCATAAAATATTTAAAAGATAAGGATAGGTGTTTCCTGTATTTTGCAAGACTGAAAACATTTGTTAAACATGAAGACAACTTGTAGTTTGAGTGTGTTTTTGTGTATTAAAGCTCTCTAGATGTATTCAGTCTTAAGTCAATGGAGGAGAAAAGGTCTAAGATTTTATGTACAAGATGTACATCTATCAAACTGTATAAAATATTGTATCTTCTATTGTGCTGTGTTCACTGAACTGCAGTGACAGGGAGGCACAGGTGTCACTTCAGATTGTGATGAGTTTTGTATTCACATTTAGATGGTGTTCTCAAAAGCCTCACCCTCTAAAAAGGGAAGAAGTCCTTCAGGTGGTTAAAGGTAGACCTTCAGGTGGACTTTGCTTCAAAGGTCTAGGAGTTCTTTCCAGTATGCTTAAAGTGAAGATTACCAACCTTCTCCAAAGGCTGGCTCTTTATTTTATTTCCATATAAGGGAAAGAGAAAATCACCAACTTTCCACAGATTTAGAACAAGGATCTCAAAGCTCCAACCTGATTTTGGCTACTTATCATATCTTCTCTACTCCTATCCTCTCCTATAAGACATATTAGGCAATCTTTTGATCCTTTCTTCAAATAAAAAGATAAATCCAGTGGACAAATCTACCTAAATAGTAGTAAATTCATGTTCTACATTTCAAAATAAGTGTATTATAAAGATTCTGCCATAGCAGAACCTACAAAATTGCATGAGCACATAAGCTACTTGACATAAATGTCATATCCTGAACACTGGGAAAAATAAAGTACCAATTTGGCGTGTATGAAAATTTAGGGCCCATTATTCGGTAAAGTCTTGAGTCTTTGAAAAACAGACATATGTTGTATGATGAAATTATATTCTTACTTTAACAGAAATTCTCTATTTTCTATTTTTTTAAGGATGAAAGGGAATGGACAGGATTGGGTTTTAGAGAACAACATTACTAGGATACCAGAATAGTAAGTTAGGAAAGAGAAAGGAACAGAGTTTATAGTCTGACCTAGGAAAGTCATGAGGAATTGTTAGGCTCAGGACTTATGAACTAATCCTGCAACAGATTTGGTAGCAAGTTTATAGATTTTCAAAAGCAGACAGGGCTTTCAGGAAACACTGGGGAAAGGAAATACTAAATAAGCCTAAACAAATTGGCAATAATTGACATTTGGCAGTGAAAGGTTAAAATTCTCAAATAATTAAGATATAATTTAGACTCCTGCCTAGAGATAAGCAAGTTACATGTGGAAGGTTTAAAAAAAGGGTTGATGAATTCATTATAGATTGCTCAAACAGAAAAAAGAATGAAAATATAACAAAATATTTAAAAACGACTCATCTTTATGTAACTGTTATGAAAATGACAGTCTATACATTCATTGAGGACGTCTGTGCTGAAAATATGAGTCAGAAACAGGAACACTCTTACAAACTATTTTCTATAACAAATAATATCACACAACTAACTAAAATGTGTTTTGAATATAAGATACAAGTAGGGTTCCTGCTGTTTATTTTTTAATCATATGATTCAGATAAAAATACAAATGTATAGGCTGTTCAAACAATGTGTATCTTAAGCATGTTAAGATCATACAAGATTCCTTGATTGGTATTGCCACAGAAATAACTTTGTTCAACATTCTTTTATTTGCCAATATCAAGTAAAACCTAAAATAGGGATATTGATGCTCATAAAAGGAATTCATCACTATTCTAGAGGATAATTAGTTTACAAGCCAAATAGGATCCCCCATATCCCAATTGTAAAGAGAGACTTCCTATAGATGATAAGATTTTCCAGAAGCATTTTCCATGTAGGATACATTATGCTACAGACTTTTCTTAATGATGCTTGTAATTACTCAAAAGAATCCAGCCTAACAATTGAGAATATTTGTAAAACATTGGTGTTCATATCTTTTCAATCAAATGAACAAGGCTATAATCCTTGAAGAAAGGAACCATGTTTTCCACTTTGGTCTCATTCCTTCCTAGTAAACTCCAATGAGATGCCAATGTAGGGAATGTGTCTTTGTGAGCACAACCTAGGTACTTTAATAACAGTGTTTCTAAAGGAATTCCCAGTCTTGGTAACTTTTTAACTAAGTCAGGACTGGTTGGACTGTGAGCATAATGAAAAACATGGGGTGGTATGCAGAGAAAAGTCAGGCATGATATTTGGGGCTCTTGGAGCATGTATTTAGGGATATTTACATTAAAATCCTATTGACAAACCTATGGCACATGTGCCTGAGCATGTTGGAGGGAGCTTCTCCCTTCCCCTTCTTCACACTGACCTGAGGACATTTCTCATGTTACCTGCCCCTCTGTCCAGCAGCTCAATGGGAGCACTTCCTTCCTCTCCTGTCTGGGGTAAAGTGGGAGGGAGGCTCACATGTGGTGTGAGGGTTACATTTTGGGCACTCAGTCTCTTAAAAGTTTCATTATCACTGCCTTATAACATGATTGTCAAGTGGAAAATGTCTTAGGGCTACTGTCCTTGTGGAAACACTATCTCCAAAATTAGGAGACTATGACCCAATGGACCAATTAACCCTGCCATCCTTGTCACAATGAATTGAATTGTTTAATAGATTTAGTTTGCCAAGTCATTAGATCTTGGACAGATATCAGGGGAACCATTCCCCACTCTAGAAAATTTGACCAGGCACTTTAAGAGACACTATCTCTGATTTGGACTTTGGAATTAGTGATTTATTAAGTTACTGGGCCAAGTATGCAATGTTTCAGGCACTGCTAAGCACTAGAGATACAAAGAAAGGTTAAAAACCCCAAACAATTCCTGATTTCAAGAGGCTCACAGTTTAATGAGGGATACAATGCAAATAATGATATACAAAAAAACATTTATACAGGATGTTTTGGAATAGTTTCAGAGAGAAGGCACTAAAATAAAGGAGGAATGAGAAAAGTTTCTTATAGAAGGCTTTAGTGGAGATTTGAAGGAAGCCATGGAAGCCAAGAGATGGAATTGAGGAAGGAGAGTATTCCAGGCATGGAGGAGAGACAGTGGGAGACAGTAAAAATGCTTGATATTGAGAAATGCAATCTTATTTGGAAGGAACAGCAAGAGGGCTGTTGC
The DNA here is from genome assembly GCF_027887165.1 of Monodelphis domestica. Taxonomy (NCBI): domain Eukaryota; kingdom Metazoa; phylum Chordata; class Mammalia; order Didelphimorphia; family Didelphidae; genus Monodelphis; species Monodelphis domestica. The sequence goes on along the minus strand of NC_077233.1, from coordinate 164,818,290 downwards.
AACTAGAATACATGGAGAGGAATTAAGATATAAGAAGACCAGAAAAATGGGAAGGGGCTAGGTTATGAAGGATTTTTATAGCAATAAGATTTTATATATTATACTGGAGGTGATAGGTCGATACTAGAAGTAATTTGGTGGGAGGAAGGACTGACATGATTAAGTCTCCACTTAAGGAAGAACAATTTGATAGCTGAGTGGGAGATGGATAGAAATGGAGAGAGACTTGAAATAAGAAGACCAATCAGCAGGCTACTGCAAAAGTCTTGGAGCGAGGTGATGGAGTCCTGTGCTTGGGTCAGAGGAGTGAAAAGAGAATATATCAAAGATACTATAAAGATAGAGATGATGGAACTTGACTACTTATTGGATATATGGTATCTGATTGAGAAAGGAGGTGAGTTGACACCTAGGTTGGGTCTCTAAGAGGATGGTGGTACTTTTGACAGTAAAAGGGAAGTTAGGAAGAGAGGAGGAATTGGGAAGATAAAGATAATAAATTTAGTTTTGGGCATGTTGATAAGATGAGATGCCTAAGAGACAAATGGAGATGCAAGATCTGAGGTCTGGAGAAAGGCTAGAACTGGATGAGTAAATGGATTAATGGCTTTATGTAACATCTTCATAGAGATGATAATTGAACACATGGAAGCTGATGAGATCAAGTGAAATAGAATAAAGGGAGAAGAGAAGATATGTCCTTAGAGTCCATAGGGTCCCCATTGTTAGTGGGCAGGATGTGGATGAGGATCTAGAAAAGAAGCCAGAGAAAGAGTGGTCAGGAGGACAATAATGAGAGAGTAGTGTCACAAAAACCTATTCAGAAGAGAGGAAGGAGAGATGAAGGGAGAAAATATGGAGGGGGTAAAATAGAACAGGTGGAAGTGAAAGTTGCTTGCTTGTAAACAACAGGCCAGCAATACTCTGATGATAACTGGAGGTCCTAAGAGGGCCTACACGAAGTCCTCATTGGGGTAAAAAGACAATGAGAATCATAAGAAAGATGGACAAATCAGAGGGACCAAAGATGCAAGTGAAAATCAATGGCAACTTTTTTGTGGGGAGTGAGGATTTTTGTAACCTGCTGGATTACTACCCAAATTTTACATATCCATGGTAACAGATAAATATTTACATGGTAACAGGTAATGGTTAACAGAGAACCTCCCATCTTGTATGTGGATTGGAGGATGATGATACCTTCTGTATGGGGGTTGGAGGATTTGAGGGTATTCTTGGGTTGCATGAAAACACATGCAAGAACTTTTTGGGATATGTCCGAGGTAGAGAAGGGTAGGGATTTTCTGGCTAAGGGTCTCTGGATCTGCAATCAAGGGTCCCAACACTTGCTAATTTGTAATTATATATTTAGAAAAGCCTTTGCATATGCTTTCACTCAGAGACTGAATTAATTGGCAAAAATCCAAAGGGGTTTAGATACAGAAAAAAGATCTCATACACTAAAATATCCACTCTTGTTCTCTTTACAATAGCAAAGAATTGGAAATGAAGTAGGTGCCCATTGATCAGGAAATGGCTCAACAAACATGAATGTAATTGAATTTTATCATGTTGTGTGAAATGATAAATAAAAAGAATTTAAAGGAAATGGGATACATAAATAAATGTAAAGTGAAGTATGCAGAACCATGAAAACAATATGTACAATGACTACAATAATATAAATAGGGATAGATGTAATAACCAATGAAACAATGCTATGTATTTATAATGATCAAACATGGAAATGAGAAAATGTACCTGTTTTCTTTCTTTTTTCCCTTTCATTTTGCTTTCCTCCTGAATGGGTGGGGACCTCTGAGTGCAGAACTTTGCACATACTATGATGTTTGGTTGAGGTATTTATTAGTTTAGTTGAACTGTTTCTTAAATACTCTATTTTTTACTTTGCTACTTGTGAAAAATAACTTTTGTTATTTGTTACTCTTATGTGGCCAAGGAGAGACATGTTCAGAAATGGAGGATATGAAAACCAAAATATTTCAATAAAAATTATTGTTGTTGTTTTATTGCAATTCCTTGGAAATAGGGAACATTTTTTTTTGCAGGGAAAAAAGATCTGGAATACAGCAATGTTGTAATGCAGCTCTCCTCTATCCCCTATTCCCAAATTGTGATTACATATATAAATATATACATATATATTTATATATATTTAAAACCTAGCTCAACTCATGTTTTAAAAGCTGGAATTTTGATTACTCAGGAAAGCAGCAAAATGGAAACAGTTAAGTGTACAGGAATTTCCTATCCCTGAAAACTGCTCCTGAGAAAGAATAGGAGCATGAGAAATTGGGATTATAGTTTATAGAGTTGGAAGGGTATTCAGAAATAATTTTGTTCAATGCCATAAGTTTACAGATGCAGAGACTGAGGCCCAGGGAGATGTAGCGATTTGTCTAAGGTAGGTTTCACAAAGTATCCAAGGTAGGATTTGAATCCAGGTCCTCTGACTCCAAAGTCAATTATTTTCCTTGTGCTTAGTGTTACATTCATATTTCATTTCACAATGGGCTGCTTCAGTCCACTGATTTTTTAATTTTGAAAACTGTCCTTTTGACATCCACCTGTCAAGTCTCTCCTGTCTAGAAGGCTTTATGTAACATACCATTGCTAAAACCCAGTTTGTCAGGACAAATTGCACTAGGCTTGGCATTGTTTCTATAGTGAATTAAAGAATAATGAAATGATATGAAAAGATGGAAAAGTACAAATCCTTCACAGTTTCTGAGATAAAAAAGATATCAAAGGAGAAATTTACAAATTAATATATATCTTGGAAGAAAGTATGCTATTGTAGTTATTTTATTTTATTTTTTTTTGTCTTTCTACTTACAGATAAAGTGACTCAATGGCCTGGCTTCAGGGCTATCAGGTGATGGGACACAAAGGTGAAGTGTAGCACAGGTATAAATGAAGTGCCAAAGTAATTGATGTGATATGTAAAAGAACAGAGTTCTTGAGGACAAATTTTTCTGTTACTACAGAAATGGGAAGGGGGGAGGGAGAAAGAAAAGGAAGCAGAAAATATCCAGTGAAGAGAGATTAAAAGGGATTTATGAAAAAGGAGAAATTTATCTTTAGGAAATATGAAAATCTTGAGGGAGAATTAGTAGAGACACTTATGAGTTCCCCTTGATTTGATGACTCAGTTATTTGAGGAATTATTTTCAACATAGATTATCTAGGGTCATTTCTTTTCCTTAACCAGTTTTGCTTCGACTTTGCTTTTTGGCCATTTCCCATAGAATCATAAAATTTGGGTCTTTTGGGATCATTTAGTTTAATTCCCAAATTACACAGATAAGGAAATTGAGGTAAATAGTAAAGTGATTTGCTCATGGTTCCACACTTAATTAGTCACAAACCAGGGCTTGAGTAGATGACTCCTCTTATTTCTCTTTTTAAATCTCTTGTGCTTAGCACAGTGCCTGACAAATAGTTGGTACCACTTAATACGTGTTTATTGATTAATCTCAATGTTCTTATTACTTCTTCTATCTTTATGTAAATTGTAACCCTAAAACTAATAATTGTTGGATAAAGTGTCCACTGTGATCAAATTGGATATTTGTAAAACACTTAGCCCAAAGCCTGGCACATAGTGGACACTTAATAAATGCTTGTTTTTTTATCCCTTATTATTTACCAGGGACTGTGCTAAATGTTGGGGCCATAAAGACAAAAGACAAAAAATGGACAAAACATAGTCCATACTTATGAGGAGTTTACATTCTAATGTTTAGAAAGTAGAGATTTACATGATCTAAAAATACTGAGGGCCATGTTACTGAGGATCTTGATTCAGGAAAGAACAACTCAAAGAATACAACTCAGAAACTAGTCTCAAGCCCATCTAAGCAGGACATTCATTTTATCTTTCGTAGCAGTCAGAGCAGGCTGGGTAAGACAAATAATTCCTCCCTTATCCATTGCAGAAAGTGGCTCAAAGTAGTCTTTATACGTTCACCTGGAAGGTAAGAGAACCTGAAGTGTATGGATCATGTTCTTTAAGTAGCCACTGAGTTATGGTCTTGTCTTGCTCAGCTGCCAAAAAGGAGACTTTCTTTTCATTTTGAAGCACCAAGCCTTAGCAGGGCTGAGACATGCACATGTAGTTACCAAAGATCAACTGTGGAATCTTTGGTCATGCTCTGCGGCTCACTCTGTGGCTCTTTTTTCCCTTAGGAAAAAAAAATACTTTGGAAAAAATGGAGAAAAAAGTACAAAGTCAGACTCAAAGAAAACAAAAAGGAAAGAAAAGAATGTTCTTTCTCCTTTTCTCAATATATATATATATTTCTCAAAATATATATATATATTTAAACATTTTTTTCTAAAATACAAACTACAAAATAAAATTTCTCAAATACAAAGAGCCAAAATAAAGTTACATAGAAAAGAGAGTAAAAGGGAAATTAAGGCTATCACAGTCACTTCTAAGCCCCAAATCTATGATCTTATAATAATCCTATAATCTTTGATGAGGCTCTGATAATCAAGATATCTCCATATCCATATCTATATCACCTATGTGCCAAAATATAAATATGTTGACATGTATCTTAAACATACATACATAAATTCCTTATCTATGTAGTCAAGAGAAATGGCCAAAAGCAGAGAAAAACCTGGGATTTAAAGAAGATGGACCCAGGAGAGGCAGATGGAACATTTAGGAAGGTGGTGGGGGAAGGAAGAATTGAGAATTGCATGAAAGATTCAAAAGCAGAAAAACTGTTGGCCAGAGTTGGTTCTGGTCACTCTCTTACCAAAGACTCTGAAAAGAGCTAGGGAGGAGAGTTACTCTTCTAATACCATTTTACCATTTACCTGGCTGTGCTGAAGAAAAGTGTTTCTGCTCTGTACTGAAGATTACCTTGGATCATTATTTCCGAAAGGGGAAATATATTTTTCCTTGAAAGACAGTTTAATCTCACCATCTAAAAGTAGCCATTAGGGAATAGTTGGCAGGGTCTCCTTGGTCCCTCTACCCTTCTTCTCACTCTCTCACTCTGTCTCTGTCTCTCTGTCTCTGTCTCTCTCTCTCTTTATCTGTCTCTGTCTCTGTCTCTGTCTCTGTCTCTGTCTCTGTCTCTCTGTCTCTGTCTCTGTCTCTCTCTCTCTGTCTCTCTGTCTCTGTCTCTGTCTGTCTCTCTGTCTGTCTGTCTGTCTCTGTCTCTGTCTCTGTCTCTGTCTCTGTCTCTCTCTTTCTGTCTCTATCTCTATCTGTCTCTCTTTCCTTTCTAAGAAACAAATTAGATATTTTAGTTTACAGAAGACTGTCTCTAAGTTGTGTAATAGGAAGGAGGATTTCAAAGTCAAAGAAGAAAGTTGGAAGGGGTTGACACCTTCTGGTCAAGTCAGAACTCCATTAAAGTTGTCTAGCCTTGGTGGAGGAAAGAGGAAGTTGCTACCCAGTAATCAGTCCCCAAAGGTAGCTGGTTTTCTGGTCCTAGCATCTTTCAAGCTGCCCCTCTGTCTCTACCACCATTACATCTGGTTGTATGCAATACTTTGGGACGCCTCTGACTTTTCAACCATGCCCTTCAATTAGGTACCTCCCTCATACTCCCAACTTTCTTTTCAGCTTTCTTTCCTGTGTTGCCTTCCTCAATTTGATTATAAGTTCCTTGAAGGTTGGACCATCTTTTTTTGTATCTGTATCTCTGGTGCTTTATGAATGTTTATTGATTGATAGATGTACTGACAGGGAGTAAGTAGTTAGCACAAATATAGAAGACAAAGAATTGTTCCCTAGTGGCCAATAAATGGTCAAAGGATATAACAGTTCCCCAGAGAAGAATGACAACTGTTTTAACAACCATGTGGAAGACTGCTCTTCTAAAATACTGATGAGAGAATGAAAATCATTTCAATTTTGATGTTTCCTCTCACACTGTGAAAGAGAATTCTTTACTCCATTGTCTATCCTGAGTTAACACTAACTTATGTACCTCACTAGATTGTGAAGAAAAGATTAACTCTCCTTTGTCTACCTTTGGATTAAATCAACACAAGCTTGAATTAGGTGTAGGATCTTGCAAACCACTTAGTGAATTCACACCCTCAGACACTCAATCAGCCAGGATGAGTATTCACCTCTCCAGTAGGTAAATTTTAGAAAATTCACACCTTCAATGAGAACTTAACCTTCAGAAGGTGAGAAGGCCCACAGACACTGCCCCCCCTGAGTAAGGGGGGAAGTTTAACAGCTAAAATTAAAGGGTTGGACTAAATTTATGAGTGTGAATTATTATTCACTTCCAAATGATTTTTAATGGTAATTTATTTACAAAATGAGAAAGAATGAAAGTAAGAAAATCAAAAAGAGTAGATACTTTCTCTGGCCTGATTTGAACCAGGCAGGGCTTAAGAAGCCCAGCAAAAGGGTAAATTAACAAGGGTTTCAGCCACAAGGCCTCCTCTGAGGCAAGGGGCCTCTCAGGAGGTTAGTATCTCCAGAACAAGCCAGGGAAAGGAGTCAGCCTTTTTCCCTCACCCATGTGGTAAATGCAATAGAAGCAGTCCTCAGCCAGAGCTTCTCCAAGGTCAAGTTGAAGTTGAAAGATATTGTCACAGAAAGTTCTTAGCATTTTTAAAGATCATTCCTTTTCGTCATTTCCTATATCGTCCTTCCATTTTATGTGGACTAATAACAGCTAAAGCTTTGCTTAGGACTGCCCAGGGGCAGTCATTGGGTTTCGATTCATCACCCACTTTCACATGAGTCATAGACCTCCCCCACTTAAGGATAAGCAGGGTGTATATGATTCTGGTGATTAAATCTAAAAACGGGCAGGGGAGAGTTAATCCCATCTTCACAGCTGGGCAGTGATAGACAATTTGGAAACTGTGACTGGCCCCTGTGAAGAGGGGAAGGGACAAGAATCCACCACAAAAGCCACAGAATCCTTTGGCTTGAGGCAGATTGTCTTTGAGAAGATAGTCTGAAGACTGTCTTCTGGAGATAGTCTCCTGACTAAGGAGAGTCTTTGAGTGAGCTTCACTGGAAACTGTTGTTTGGATCATGGGCTTGGAGCTCAGATTCAATTTAAACTCTGACTCTTGGACTACTTTGTTGGGTGTGTGAAAATCTGACTCCTTTCCTAGTTTCCTAAGAGACTAGCTTCCATCTTGGAGGAGGCCATGTGGTTACTCACTACCAGTCCTCCTGGCTGAGGACTAGTAGAGGTATTTTCTCTAACCTCCTTCACATTTCTCTACATTATTGTTTCCCCTCTAATTTGGTAAATAAACTTCTGACTTGAGATGTAATAATTTTGGTGATCATGTTATTTCATATAATTTAAGTCCAACCATTAAATTTAACAGTTATAACACTCATCAAAGTGTTTATGATGATGAAATAGGGAGAATAAGTTAGGAAGGGCCTATGGAAAGAAAGACAGAGGTATGGATTAATTTTAGCATTCTGGAAAGTGATTTGCATTGCCCATATTCTTCACCCCAGAGATCCCCTAAGCATGTCAAAGAGAGAAAAAAGGGGTCCCATAAATACTAAATTATCCACAGAACCAGAAACAAAATAGGTGCTTGTTAATTGAGGTAATTAAAAAACTAATTGTGGTATGAGAGTGTAATGGATTTTCATTGCTTTGTAAGAAACAACAAATGTGAAGAATTCAGATAATCATGAGGTTGATATAATCTGATGCACACTGAAGTAAGCAGAACAAAGGAAACAATACCAACAATAATTACAACAATAGAAACAGAAAAACAACAAAACTGACTAAACACTACACAATTATAATGACCAAAATTGTCCTCAAAAGAAGGGATGAAAAAGTGTATATCCATCCCTTCTTTGTGGAAGTGGGAGACTATGGATATGGAATATCACACACATTGTTGGACTTGTTTGATGCACTGGTTATTTTCTCTAAACTGCAAACTTAAAGCATGTATACGTGAATAGAAGAATATCTTCTTCCTTAGACTCCTTGAATGGAAGTAATTTTTCTTTTCTTTCTATGCCTTCACTTAGCAAAATGCCAGCACATAGTAGGCACTTAATCATTTAAATAGTTTCTTCCTTCCCTCTTTCCTTCCTCCTTCCTTGGAAACACTCTCTGGGTAGGGTACGAGGAAGAAATATATTTAGAAATGAAAGAAATATAAGAACAAAAGATATTTCTAATTAAAAATTTATTTTAAGCAATGGAATCTTTCCTGTCTTCAATGTGACCTCTTTGAATTTCATTCTCTCAAAAGTTTTGATTTCACATCAAACTGTGTTTAACTATAAACCTTGTTTATCTAATATTAACTTCTACATGATGTCATCCTTTCCCCTCAAGATTCCCATTGTTTCTTCTATATTTAATTTAGGGCTATGCACACAGGTGTTACTTACTAAATATTTATTGTATTGGGTTGTTAGCTCTGATGTTGATAGAACTTGTTCTCTTCCAGATCTAACATGATCCAATTCTAAGATTCTGTGAATACCAACGTGACCAGATGCAAAAAGGTCAGATAGAAACCATAAAAGGGTTTAGAGAAACATAAAATTCTTAGGGCAAAACATAACAATTTATTTAACATTTATACAATGACTTAACATTTGCAAAACACTTAGATATCTTATATGATCCTTGAAAACTATAAGGCAGGTAAAAAAACTTATTGAACTTTTATTTTTTTTTTCCTGCTTAGACCTATGCTTTGATTGATGAAGATCTATACCCGGGTGGGAACTTTCTCTACATATCTACTCCTTTATAATTTGCAGTCTTAGAAAGTTGCCTGGGACACTATTAAGTGATTTGCCTGGGATTTGGCAGGGCTTCAATCCACTTATTTCTGATTCCAAATCTGGATTTTTATTCACTATATTATTGTGTTTCATTGCTGGCTTTATCATTCCTATTTTATAGATAATGTGTGTTGTATAAGGTGTTCAGGAAAGACTAGTACCTCTAGCGTGAGGCTTGCTAAGCCCTTTTCAGGGTTGCTTTTCAGGTTTGCTTTTGTCCTTTGATATTCCTCTGCCATCCAAGTCTAATCTGTGGCTCTAAGAAGCTGTTGCATGCACAGGGCCCACAACCTGGTAAAACCATTTTGCCAGACATGGGTTAAACTTGGTCAAAGGGAACCAACATACCTCAAACCTATCAGTAAACTAGGGGGTTGTCTATCCCAGGCATGTGAAGATTATTCCTTGTGGGAACAGGCAGAAGAGAACAATTTGTTCTAATGGCCATGCAGGTGGTAGAAGGACAGGCACTGTGGAGTGCTTAGAGATTGGTTAGGCAGTGAAGATGCCAAGGTCATGTACTACATCTTGAGCCATTATCAGTTATTTTGACTTTTTTCTTGCCACTGGACTCCAATGAGTTTGAAAAAGAGTGAGGTTGATGACTTCGTGCAATTCTGCTGCACTTAGATCCAATTTATGTGCAAAATGTTGATTGTCATTTTGCATCAATTTTCATTTTGGTCCCAACAACGAACAGATCAGGAAATGGAGGCTCAAAGAGATTAATTGATTTGCCATTATGCTTGCTGGTGTTAGAGGCAAGATTCAAGATTGAGTTTTTCTCAGCACAATAGTCTTTCATTGCCCCTCTACCTCCCCACCTTTTCTGAGTTTATTTTCCATGAACTGAATCAGGGTATAAAGAATCTAAAGCAGTTAGACCTGGCAAGAGAGCAACAGAACATTTTAGTTCCTTATAAGAAGATATCTTAAAAATGTTCTCTCTGTTATGGCATCTATTACCATAATTTTAATAAATAATGACCACATTTTCCTGGCACATTTAGGTCATTCATGTAAGCATTACCCTTCTGGAAGGACATGTTCTCTTAACAAGGATTATTAGAATCTATATATGATTTTTAACTTCTAAAGAACTGGGTCTGAAGTCAAGAAACCTGAGTTCAAATTTAGCTTTAGACACTTATAAGCTATACAACTAGGGGCAAGTCATTTAACCTCTGCCGACCTCAGTTTCTACAACTGTAAAATAGGGATAACAATAGGACCTGCATCCCAGAATTGTTGTTAATAACAAATAAGATAAAATTTATAAAGCCCTTAGTGAAGTGACTGGCACAAACTAGGTTGTTGTTGTTGTTGTAGTTCAGTTACGTCCAACTCTTTTTGACCCTGTAGTTCTAAATACTGTCCATGAGGTTTTCTTGGCAAAGATGGTGGAGTGATCCACAATTTCCTTCTTCCATAGATTAATGCAAACAAAGGATGAGTCTGAGGTTGGATTTGAACTTGGGCCTTCCTGATTCCAAGCACAGTGCTCTATCCACAGAGCAACCTAGCTGCTTTCAGTGGGTGCTTAAAAATGTTGATTCTTTCCTTTCTTCCTTCTCACTCAAATAGAATTTTTGCTTTGCAAATTTTGCCCCTTAATTTCTTGATCTTGCTCCTTTGTCCTTTACTGGGAACCTAGGGCATTAATCCAAGAAATAACTACCACATTATTAGGAATGCCCAGAGACTAGGGCAGAATTTTATATAAAGCACTTTCTTGAAGCTTATAGTGTTACATAAATTTGAGCTATAACCATCAGGAGGAGTGCCTTGAACATAGTTAGTGGGCAGTGTTTGTTGAACCAAATATAATAAATAAGAGCTCACATTTATTTGATGCTTTACAGTTTCCTCACAACAAGGCTTTAAGGCAGGTAGGGCAACTTGTGATTATTCCCCTCATTTTGTGGAGGAAAGATTCCCAGATTGGTGAAGGGATTTGCCCAAAGTCACACAGCAAAGTCAATGTGACTAATACTTTGAATTTGGTACTCCAAGTCCACAACCTCATAGCACCCTTTGAAATATAGATTCTAAGGGGACCCTGTTCTTGGTAGGAAATATTTTAATTTCTTCTTGCAAAAGTGGCAGAGGCAGTCAGGTGGCACAGTGAATAGAGCCCTGACTTTGTAGTCAGAAAGGAACACATGAATTCAAATCTGGCCTCAGACACTTGCTAGTTGTACGACCCATGGCAAGTCACTTCATCTCTGCCTCTATTTCTCCTACATTTTTTGTTGTTGTTCAGTTGTTTTCTCAGACATATCTGACTCCTCATGACTTCATTTTGGGTTTTCTTGGCAAAGATACTGGAGTGATTTGCCATTTCTTTCTCCAGTTCATTTTACAGATGAGGAAAGGGAGGTAAATGGGATTAAATGACTTGCCCAGGGTCACATGGCTAGAAAGTTTCTGAGACCAGGTTTGAATTTATAGAGAAGAGTCTTCCTGATTCCAGGCTTAGCATTACCTTCCTTTGACAGTAAAATGGGGCTGATCATAGCACCTAGCTCCAAGGGTTGTTTTGAGGATCAAATAGGATAATATTTGTAAAACATTTGATAGTTTTAGGTGCTTAATAAATGCTTATTTCCCTTCCTTCTTGAAAACTAGAGTTTGGGTTTTTTTTTCCTTTAACTTGTCTATCTTAAATCAGAATAATTATTATCCACACTGGATAGATCATTGCCTTCTGGAAAGCTAAATTCTCTTCCACCATCATACAGAACATCTTCCATTTATGTAAAGTTTCGAAAGCTCTAGCCTCCTGAAAGGACGGCCCCCATCGTCCCTTGTGTTAATGTTAGTTGGTTTCTTTTCCTTTCATGAATAAGTTGGCCTTGACTGCAACTCAGACAAAGAAAGACCTTGTCAAGAGAAACACTTTTGTAAGTGGCTTCCCTCAAAACAGGGACAATAGTTCCCCGTGGATCCTGTCACATTTTACCTTTCGCGGAACTCAGCAAGGCAGCAGCCTCGTCAGCGGCTTTGTCTTCTGCTTTCTCCTCGCCTCCCTCCCCCATCAGGACTTCCCCCTCGACGGTCTTCTAAACGGAGAGCCAGGTTCATTTGGGAACACGCTTTATTTTTACAATCAAATCAGAGCTCAGACCATATGGAGCTGTTCAGTCTTTTCTACCGATCAATTCTAAATGATTTTCTGTCATTGCAATTCAGGCTACAAATCAAATCTAACCTTTGTAATGAAAAGAACTATGTGGAGAGAACAGAATACTTATGTCTCTCCAAGGAGCCCCCATAGGCCCAGGTTAAGAAAGAAAATCTCAACAATGCCTCTGGTTCATCTTTATTTAAAGTCCGTTTTGTGAAGGGCGAGAGCAATAATGATTTACATTGAAGACATACCTCTTTTATGCTTAAATTTTATTTTCCACTAAATCGTATTTTTAGAGTTCCACATTTAGGTTTTAAGTTAAATTAGATGAAAAGAAGCTTTTTTAAAAACAAACAAACAAACAAACAAACAAACATTTTTTTTTCTCTCAAATGATTTGTGATGGGGTCAAATTTCCCAGCAAGTCAACAGATGTTGATTTGCCTGTTTTGTCCTACGGTGAAATAATACTGCCTTCACACCTCCAGATGGCAGCCGAGGCCAAGAGAACACTTGGGTGAGCTTAGCACCCTGTCCCCTCCCCCTCTGGCTTCAGGAGAACAGGTTGGGTTGGCAGGAAGGGAAAATAGTCATTAAAAAAATAAGTACAATCACAAGAAAGAGGTTATTATAGTGCCCCATTCACGTGGCTTTAGTTAAAGAATCCCCCCCCCCCCTTTTCTTTCTCTCTTTTTTCTTTTTGGAGGAGTTTATCACTCAGCTGTGAAAATGTACTTTAGGTGAAAACTGACACACTAGGGTCTCCACCTTGGAGCCAATTTATTTCTACTTTATTTGGTTTCAATAGGTTGGGGCTATTTGAAAGTACAGTACAAAGAAGCAAATAGATGTTTTTGTAGCTACAGACACTTCAAGACTATCTTGACCTGATAATATGGATTATGACCAAAGAGACATTACCACCTCCTTGCTTGTCTCAGAATTGCATTTTTACTTTTTTTTTTAAGACTCCTGTATGAATAGTAGATCTTTCCTGGTCCCCTCTCCATGTTTCCAGTTATTAGTAGTCTCCCTATTCCCAAATTACTCTGTTATTTACTTTTCATGCTCTGTAGAAAGAGTGCTAACAATGCAATGATCTAGGACAATCCAGAGGAATTTAGAGAAAGAACACTACCCACATCCAGAGAAAGAATCATGGGAGTAGAAACACAGAAGAAAAACATATGATGGATCACATGGGTCGATGGGGATATGATTGGGGATGTTGACTTAATGATCACTCTATTGCAAAAACTAATAATATAGAAATAGGTTTTGAAGAATGATAAACATAAAACCCAGTGGAATTGCTTGTCAGCTCTGGGAGTGGGTAAGAAGAAAAGGAGGGAAAGAACATGAATCATGTAACCATGGGAAAATATTCTAAATTAAATGAATTAACTATATTTTTTAAAAAGAAAGAATACTAACTTGTATTCATAAAGAGTTTTCTCACTTAGGAGTTCCCTTTATCAATGAAATAACTGGTCCATTCTTTATCTATGAACATATCTTACCTATCTAGAAAGCTGTTGTTCTCTCTAAGAAAATGGAAAGTCATTGAGTCAGTGGAGTAGAACGGAAAGAACCCAGGCTTTGGAGCAATCAACAAGTATTTATTAATTGGCCTTTGGGTGCCAGGCACTGTGTCAGAGGCTATGAATTTAAATCCCATTTCTATTATTTACTTCCTGTGGAACCTTGGCAAGTTGTTTAATCTTTTTGGATCTCAGTTTCCTCAACTCTAAAATAAGGGAGTGGCACTAGATGGCTTCTCATATACCTTTCAACTCTGGATTCTAAGACTTTTTTTTGTATTTTTAATTTCTAGAGCCTAGCAAAGTGCCTTGTACATAATAGGAAGTTAAATGTTTTGTTGCTGTTGTCATTCAGACATCTAGGTTGAGTCCTACTCTTTGTGACTCCTTTTGGAGTTTTCTTGGAAAAGATGCAGGAATAGTTTGCCATTTTCTTCTCCATTTCATTTTACAGCTGAGGAAACTGAAGCAAACAGAGGAATGTGATTTGCCTGGGGTCACTTGGCTAGCAAGTGTCCGAGGGCTGATTTGAACTTGGGTCTTCTGAACTCCAGATCCAATACTCTATCCATTTTGCTACCATCATTTCCCAATGATATATAATAAGTGCCACTTGTATTAAATATGGGTTAACTAATCCAAAACTGATGTTGAATATAGAATAATTAATTTAAATAGTTTGAGATTTTTTTCTTTCTTCTGTGTCTTTGATTTCCTTATCTGTAAACAAGGGTATTAGAGGGTAGGTATTCTTTGTCTCTTGTAGCTCTAAAATTCTTCACTTCTATGGTAGAATAACTGAAAATCTTTTCTACAAAGCCTTCAATAATCTATATGTTTTTGATAGGACAGACTTCTTTGAGTGAATGATTATTATGAAGAAAGGCTTAGTAATTAGGTTAGCAATATATTTTAAAAGAGTACAAATTGATTCACTTGCTTTGGGATTAAATTAAACATTTTAATCCTTACTGTTTTAAATAGCCACCCACTAAATAATGGATAAAAAACTAACAGAATGAAAAAAAAAGTTAAGGATAAAACTGGTCAGTTAGTCCATTTTTTCACTTGATAGGTGAAGAAATTGTGGAGACGCCTTGCTCATGATCAAATGGTAATTGTGGTGGAGGACACAACTTTCCACATTGCTAATCCAGTGCTTACCCCACTGGTAAAGGTATCTTTTAATAACTCAGATTTTAGTAGCATTTGCTTGCTAAATGATCTTATTGGTTTGTTTAGTGATCAAATGATGAGTATTTGATTAGCTGTATGTACCTTACCTTTGTTAGTCCTACAAATATTGATGAGGCAAAGATGGCAGAAAGAATGGATTTAGTTAAGAACAACATTCATTGGGTGCTTTATTTAGGAAACAGTTTTAAGAAAGTTTCCTGGAAAAGTGAAAAGTGTGCCTATCTGAAGCTGGTAGACCTAGCATTATAGTTTGACTTCTCCTTTCCTGGATAGGTCATGTAACATTTTGGGCCTCAGTTTCCTCAGTTTCCAGAGGTCTTCTCCTCTTCTAAATCTATTATATAAATATTTATTTCAACTAAAGGAAACCTTTACTTTAAATATACATTAGTTGTTACTGTTGTTCTTGGGCTGGGCAATATGGTGCACATTTCAATGAATGAATTTCAATGGATGTCCAGGGCAGCTAGGTGGAACAGTGGATGGAGCCCTGGGGCAGGAGTCAGGAAAAATTGAGTTCAAATCTGGCCTCAGATGCTTACTAGTTGTGTGATCCTCAGCAAGTCACAACCCTATTTGTCTTAGTTTCTTCATTAAATTTGATATTAGATATGGGTTAACTCAACTGAAACTGATGTTCAATATAGGTAACACAGTAGATAGAGGGTTGGACCTGGAATCAGAATTACTTGAGTTCAAATCAATCCCCAGACACTTACTGGCTAAATGACTCTGGGAAAATCACTTAACTCTGTTTGCCTCAGTTTCTTCTTCTGAAAAATGAGTTGGAGAAGGAAATGGCAAACTACTTCAGTATCTTGGTTGAGAAAATCTGAAATGGGGTCATGAAAAGTCAGATACAACTGAAAAGACTGAACAATAACAAAATAGGATATTTGGCTTTACTTTTCCCAGGGGCAAAACCAAAATGATTTATATTATTAGTGAAGCAAGGCAACCACCATTGTTGGATTTCAGTTGAAGTCAAGAAGAATCATTCCACAACTTTCCGATGCAGCCAATTGCTAAATTCCCTAGATTTCCTCATACTTTTTTTAAAAAAAGGATCTCATACATAAAACAGAATAATTCATTTCAATCATTTCAATCAAGCTAAATACACTATATCAGTTTTATAGAATATAATAGGCATTGGCTTCATTCTATTTCTGAGCTTCCTCCCTTTCCCCCCACCCCCTTGCTTCACAAAGCCGTGTTCCTATGATTGTTTTTGCATTGCTTCAGTAACTCTAGAGCATTTATCCATGTAATAGCATGGTCTTCTGCTCCACTGCTTATATAGTCCTCATGCTTCAGTGGTTATGTTTGATAGAATTCAGACAAAAAGCTGCTTAGTATATTTTATGTATTGAAATGAATATTTATAGCAAGCAAAGATAGAAAACATTTTAAAAAAGAGATCAGGTTGAGACATAGGGCTAATTAAGCTTTAACAGAGGTATAATAAATGCATCGTATGTCTGAAAACCCCCTCTTTTTGCTACACAAGGCAGTTGTTGTACTGTCTGAAATGTGAGTGATCAGGGTCTTCCAGGTTATCTTACAGACACTTGGGCTTATTCTTGCAAATAAAGATATCTTAAAAAAAAAAAACCAAAAAAACAAACCTTTACCTTGTGTCTTAAAATCAATCCTTAGTATTAGTTCTAAGGCAGGAGAGAATGGTAAGGGCTAGGCCATTGGGGTTAAGTGACTTACCCAGGGTCACACAGTTAGGAAGTATCTGAAGTCAGATTTGAACCCAAGTCTCCCTGACTTTAAACCTGGCTTTCTATACACTGTGCTACCTAGCTGGTCAACATAAAGTCATCTTAATAAATTACATTTTAAAGGGATAGCTAGGTGTCATAGTGGAAAATATTGGGCTTGGAATTAAGAAGACCTGAGTTCAGATTTGGCCTAGGACAATTACTAGCTGTGTGATCCTGGCCAAGTCACTTTAACCCTATTAGCCTCAGTTTCCTCATCTGTAAAATGAATTGGAGAAGGAAATGGCAAACCACAGGTATTTTTGCCAAGAAAACCTCAAATGGGGTCATGAAGAGCTGGACAAAACTGAAATGACTGAACAACAAAAACATTTTAAAGATCTTACTTTGGTACAAGGAGGAGACTTTTAAGTTTACATGATGCATTCAGGTTGAGGAAGAAGGTGCTGTTAACTGCATTGTGAGATAAACCAAAGCATTTTCTATTTCTATTGATGGAAAAAAGCCTTAGCTGACCTATACTATCTCTACATTGAACCTAAAAATGAGCAAAGAAAATTGACTTTAGAACAGATTGAAAACAGTGAGGTATATTGACTTCTCTATTGTTGGATTTTTTTTGATAACTCAAATAGCTACTCAAACTTATTTTTTGAGTTAAAAGTTCTAAAATATCCCAATTTTAGTTGCTGATTAGAAATCTATTAAAATTTGCTTAATGGAAAGAGGACACAGTAGGAGTTAGGAATCCAAATTCTGAAAGCTGGCTTTGTCACTATCTGTAATGAAACATGGCAAATTGCTTTTTTTCCTTTCTCCCTCAGTTTCCTCACCTGTTCAATGAGAGGTTTAGATGAGATGCTCTCTAATATTCCTTCCAAGTCAAAAGTACTATTATTCAAACTCTGGTTGTGAGGGTAGGAAAAGCATTAGATAATGAAACTTCATCGCTGCCCTGTGACAGAGGTCTGTCTTATTATTGCATCTCCATTTTCCAGATGGGGAAACAGGGACATTGAGAGGTTAAGTGGCTTATCCAGGGTCACACATTGGATTGGTGGCAGAATTGTTAATAATATAGACTTTCAATCCCAGAGTCTTACCACGAGATTGCATTCCATCTCTCTGTATCAAGAACAAATGTCAAGAGCAGAGTGTGCTGAAAAATATCATCTCCCTGCATAAAGAGATGCCAAGGAATTTGAGATGCCTAGGAATGAGCTTAGATGGGTAAAAGAAATAATTGTTCTGTTGCTAAAAAACCCCAAATTATACATTTGGAAGACAAGTTTCTAAAAGGAAAGGACTTTGTCTATTACAACTGCAATTGTAGACTTAAGAAGAATATACCACTTAGGGAAGGCATCTAACATAAATCTTTTGGTTTTCTTATTCTGAAAAGGCCAGAAGGTTTGGGTATTATATTTTGTATTGTTTAAAGAGGTTTTATTGTTGTTATATAAGTGAATACATTTTATATTATAATAATTATATTTTATGTATATTTTAAAAAAGTAATTGAGTTGAGACAAAGGGCTAATTAAACTTTAAAAGAGGTATAATAAATGCATTTTATGATTGAAAACCCCTCCTTTTGCAACACAAAGCAGTTGTTGCACTGTCTAAAACGTGAGTGATCTTGTCCTTCAAGGTTATTGTAAAGACACTTGATCTTATTCTTGCACCTAAAGATACTTTTTAAAAAACTTGACCTTCTGTCTTAGAATCAATACAAAATGGACAAGGGACATGAATAGGCAGTTTTCACATGAAGAAATCAAAACTATTAATAAGCATATGAAAAGTGTTCTAAATCCCTCCTGATTAGAGAAACACAAATTACTACTCTGAGGTGCCACTTCACTTCTAGCAGATTGGCCAATATGCAGCAAAGGAAAGTGATAAATGTTGGAGGGGATGTGGCTAAACTGGGACACTAATACACTGTTGGTGGATTTGTGAATTGGTCCTACCATTCTGGAGTGCAATTTGGAACTATGTGCAAAGGGCTTTAAAAGATTGCCTACCCTTTGAATCAGACATACCACTGCTGAACTTATACCCCAAAGAGATAATAAGGAAAATACTTGTACAAAAATATTTATAGCCACACTCTTTCTGGCAGCAAGAAAATTGAAAATAAGGGGGGGGGGTGTCCCTCAATTGGGGAATGGCTGAATGAATTGTGGTATATGTTGGTGATGGAATACTATTGGGCTCAAAGGAATAATAAAGTGGAGGAATTCCATGGAGACTGGAACAACCTCCAGGAATTGATGCAGAGTGAAAGGAGCAGAACCAGGAGAACATTATACACAGAGATGGATATACTGTGGTACAGTCTCTATTAGCAGGAATGCAATAATCCAGGATAATTCTGAGGGATTTATGAGAAAGAATGCTATCCACATCCAGAGTAAGAACTGTGGGAGTAGAACCACACACAAAAACATAAGATCACGTGATTTGATGGTGATATGATTAGGGTTTTGATGTTAAAGGATCATGCCATTGCAGATATGAATAACATGGAAAAAGAATTTGAACAAAGATGCATGTATAAGTCAGTGGAATTGCTTGTCACCTCTGGGAGGGAGGAGCACAGAGGGGTGGGGAGAATCATGAATCATGGAATGATGGAAAATATTCTAAATAAATAAATATAAAAATAAAGAATCAATACAAAGTATTGGGCCTGAGGCAGAAGAGTAGTAAGGGCTAGGCAATTGGGGTTAAGTAACCTGTCCAGGGTCATGCATATAGGAAGTATATAAAAATACAATACAAATAATATAATGTATTATATGTTAATATAAATGAAAAAATATGAGTTCCGGTCAAGATGGCGGCTTAGAGAAAGCTAAAGTTCAGATCTCCGGAAACCCTTCCCTACCGAACTCAAACTATATGTTCCTAAGGCACCGAAATTCAAAACAAACAACAGCATAAACCCCGGGAATCCTCCTCCTGGACCTGGACCTGAATCAAAAGGTATGGCCCCCCAAAAGCCAGAACATGAGATCACTCGCACCTAAGGGGTAGGCAGAAGGAAGGTCCCAAGACCCATCCCCCCAACCCAGAGCGCTGAGTCTGAGGCAGCAGAGGGAACCTCAGAGCCTCAGGGCCGGCTATCCTGAAGGCCACTTCCTGAAAACAACCTGACCCAGTCGAGGGGGCACCCAGACAGCAGGGAAATAGAGAGAGAGACATGAGGAGCCTGTAGCCCCCTTACCAGATCCTTCCATTTGAGTCTCACTGAAGGTCCCTGCCACAGGGCATACTCAGTCTGAGGTTAATCCTATCACCAGCCCTCAGAGCTCCAGGAAGCCATGGCCCCTCCCCCCTCAGAGAGCAGGGTCCTCTGAAACAACAGTAACCATCAGGGCTGGCAAAAGGGCCTTGGGAGCTGGCTATTCTAAAGGCCGCATCCTGAAAACAACCTGACCCAGTTGCGGGAGCACCCAGACAGCAGCGAAACAGAAAGAGACGGGGGAGCCTGCAGCCCCCTGGCTGGATTCTTCCATCCTAGTCTCAAGGTCCCTGTCTCAAAGCATACTCAGTTCAACTCAGAGAAAGTTAATCTTATCAGGAGCTCTCTGAGCTCCGGGAAGCCATGGCCCCTCCCCCCTCAGAGTGCTGGCTCTCCTGGCCAGCTAAGGCACAGAAACAAACACCCCAAGGAAAGGGCCAAACCAGGCTCAGAGCATGGAAGTAAGGCAACATAGAAGCATCGGGAGGGAACTGAGGAGGGCAGTAACACGGAAACACCAACAATTCCTGGCTTCCCCAGGAAGACAGAACAACAACTGCATAGAAAGGACAATCTGCCTAGGGCTAAAACCTCTGAACACCAGACAGAGATAAGAAAAGCTAGTCGTCCCCACTCAGATAGAGATGGCAAACTCCACAGAAGCACGAAAGCACCAAAATTACAAGAAAAACAAGAAGAAGGGCTGACCTTGGACACATTTTATGGAGCAAAAATACAAAATACAGAGGAGATAGAAGAGGAAACACAAGCAAATGCTCCGAAACCTTCCAAAGGAAATGGAAACTCTCCACAAACCCATGAAGAATTTGAATCAGAAAGGATCAAAAAGATGGAAGCCTTCTGGGAGGAAAAGTGGGAAATAATGCAAAAGAAATTCATGCATCTACAAAACCAGTTTGACCAAACTGAAAAGGAAAACCAGGCTTTAAAGGTCAGAATTAGGCAACTAGAAGACAACGAGCAGGTAAAAGAGCAAGAATCAATAAAGCAAAGCCTAAAGATCAAGAAATTAGAAGAGAACATAAAATATTTCACGGTCAAGGTGACATACTTGGAAAATAGAAGAAGAAGAGATAATTTAAGAATAATTGGACTTCCAGAAAAGTCAGAAATAAACAGGAAACTCGACATCATAATACAAGATATAATCAAAGAAAATTGCCCAGAGATTCTAGAACAAGGGGGCAATACAGCCACTGACAGAGCTCACAGAACACCCTCTACACTAAACCCCCAAAAGACAACTCCCAGGAATATAATTTCCAAATTCCAAAGCTTTCAAACAAAAGAAAAAACCCAACAAGAAGCCAGAAAAAGACAATTTAGATATAAAGGAATGCCAATCAGGGTCACACAAGACCTTGCAAGTTCCACTCTGAATGATCGTAAGTCATGGAACACGATTTTCAGAAAGGCAAGAGAGCTGGGTCTTCAACCAAGAATCAGCTATCCAGCAAAACTGACTATATACTTCCAAGGGAAAGTTTGGGCATTCAACAAAATAGAAGATTTCCAAATTTTTGCAAAGAAAAGAGCAGAGCTCTGTGGAAAGTTTGATATCGAAAAACAAAGAGCATGGAATACCTGAAAAGGTAAATATGAAGGAAAGGGAAAAGGAGAAAAATGTTATCTTCTTCTTTTACTCAATCTCTCTTCTATAAAGACTACATTTATATCAATCGATGTATACTAACATGTGGGGAAAATGTCATGTGTAAATAGGGGGAAAAGAAAGACCAAATAGAATAATCTTTCTCACACAAAGATTCACATGGGAAGGGGAGGGGAAGAAAACTCCTATAAGAAGGAGAGGAAGAGAGTTTTTACTTAAACCTTACTTTCAGGGAAATCAACTCTGAGAGGGAAGAACATCCAGATCCATTGGGATCTTGAATTCTATCTTACCCAACAAGGGAAGGGAGAAGGGAAAACCAAGGGGGGAGGGGGGAGGGAACACAAAAAAGAGGGAGGGAAGAAGAGGGGGGAGGGGGAGGGAACAAAAAGGGAGGGACTAGAAAGGGAAACATATCAAGGGAGGGGACAAGGGGGACTGATTTAAAGTAAATCACTGGATTAAAAGGTAGAGCTGAAGAAGAAAGGTTAGAATTAGGGAAGGATATCAAAATGCCAGGGATTCCACCAGTGACAGTCATAACTTTGAACGTGAATGGGATGAACTCACCCATAAAACATAGATGAATAGCAGAATGGATTAGAATCCAAAACCCTACCATATGTTGTCTTCAAGAAACACACATGAGGTGGGTAGACACCCACAAGGTCAGTATTAAAGGATGGAGTAAGACCTTCTGGGCCTCAACTGACAGAAAGAAGGCAGGAGTTGCAATTATGATATCTGACAAAGCCAAAGCAAAAATAGGCCTGATCAAAAGGGATAGGGAAGGTAATTAAAAGGGACTTTAGATAATGAGGAAATATCACTAATCAACATGTATGCACCAAATGGTATAGCATCCAAATTCTTAATGGAGAAACTAGGAGAATTGAAGGAAGAAATAGACAGTAAAACCATATTAGTGGGAGGCTTAAACCAACCATTCTCAAATTTAGATAAATAAAATCCAAAAATAAATAAGAAAGAGATAAAAGAAGTGAATGAAATCTTAGAAAAATTAGAATTAATAGACATATGGAGAAAAATAAATAGGGATAAAAAGGAATACACCTTCTTCTCAGTACCACATGGCACATTCACAAAGATTGACCATACATTAGGTCACAGAAACATGGCACTCAAATGCAGAAAAGCAGAAATAATAAATGCAGCCTTTTCAGATCACAAGGCAATAAAAATAATGATCAGTAATGGTACATGGAAAACCAAATCAAAAACTAATTGGAAATTAAACAATATGATACTCCAAAATCTTTTAGTTAGAGAAGAAATCATAGAAACAATTAATAATTTCACTGAGGAAAATGACAATGGCGAGACATCCTTTCAAACCTTTTGGGATGCAGCCAAAGAGGTAATCAGAGGTAAATTCATATCCCTGAGTGCATATATTAACAAACTAGGGAGAGCAGAGATCAATCAATTGGAAATGCAAATAAAAAAACTCTAAAGTGATCAAATTAAAAAACCCCAGCAGAAAACCAAACTAGAGATCCTTAAAATTAAGGGAGAAATTAATAAAATTGAAAGTGATAGAACTATTGATTTAATAAATAAGACAAGAAGCTGGTACTTTGAAAAAACAAACAAAATAGACAAAGTACTGGTCAATCTAATTAAAAAAAGGAAGAAAAGCAAATTAACAGCATCAAAGATGAAAAGGGGGACAGCACCTCCGATGAAGATGAAATTAAGGCAAGCATTAAAAATTACTTTGCCCAATTATATGGCAATAAATACACCAATTTAGGTGATATGGATGAATATATAGACAAATACAAACTGCCTAGACTAACAGAAAAAGAAACAGAATTCTTAAATAATCCCATATCAGAAAAATGAAATCCAACAGGCCATCAAAGAACTTCTTAAGAAAAAATCCCCAGGGCCCAATGGATTCACCAGTGAATTCTATCAAACATTCAGAGAACAGTTAATCCCAATACTATACAAACTATTTGACATAATAAGCAAAGTGGGAGTTCTACCAAACTCCTTTTATGACACAAACATGGTACTGATTCCAAAACCAGGCAGGTCAAAAACAGAGAAAGAAAACTATAGACCAATCTCCCTAATGAATATAGATGCAAAAATCTTAAATAGGATACTAACAAAAAGACTCCAGCAAGTGATCAGAAGGGTCATCCACCATGATCAAGTAGGATTTATACCAGGGATGCAGGGCTGGTTCAATATTAGGAAAACCATCCACATAATCGACCACATCAACAAGCAAACCAACAAGAATCACATGATTATCTCAATAGATGCAGAAAAAGCCTTTGATAAAATACAACATCCATTCCTATTAAAAACACTAGAAAGCATAGGAATAGAAGGGTCGTTCCTAAAAATAATAAACAGTATATATCTAAAACTATCAGCTAATATCATCTGCAATGGGGATAAACTAGATGCATTCCCAATAAGATCAGGAGTGAAACAAGGATGCCCATTATCACCTCTATTATTTGACATTGTTCTAGAAACACTAGCAGTAGCAATTAGAGAAGAAAAAGAAATTGAAGGCATCAAAATAGGCAAGGAAGAGACCAAGTTATCACTCTTTGCAGATGACATGATGGTCTACTTAAAGAATCCTAGAGATTCAACCAAAAAGCTAATTGAAATAATCAACAACTTTAGCAAAGTTTCAGGATACAAGATAAACCCAGATAAGTCATCAGCATTTCTATATGTCTCCAACACAGCTCAGCAGCAAAAACTAGAAAGAGAAATCCCATTCGAAATCACCTTAGAGAAAATAAAATACCTAGGAATCTATATCCCGAGACAAACACAGGAACTATATGAACGCAACTACAAAACACTCTCCACACAACTAAAACTAGATTTGAGTAATTGGAAAAACATTAACTGCTCATGGATAGGATGAGCCAATATAATAAAAATGACCATCCTACCCAAACTCATTTATCTATTTAGTGCCATACCCATTGAACTTCCAAAATATTTCCTTACTGATTTAGAAAAAACTGTAACAAAGTTCATTTGGAATAACAAAAGATCAAGGATATCCAGGGAAATAATGAAAAAAAAAACCACAAATGATGGGGCCCTTGCAATCCCAGACCTTAAACTATATTACAAAGCAGCAGTCATCAAAACAATTTGGTACTGGCTAAGAGACAGAAAGGAGGATCAGTGGAATAGACTGGGGGCAAGAGACCTCAGCAAGATAGTATACGATAAACCCAAAGATCCCAGCTTTTGGGACAAAAATCCACTAATCGATAAAGCTGCTGGGAAAATTGGAAGACAGTGTGGGAGAGATTAGGAATTGATCAACACCTCACATCCTACACCTAGATAAATTCAAAATGGGTGAATGACTTAAACATAAAGAAGGAAACCATAAGTACATTGAGTAAACACAGAATAGTATACATGTCAGACCTTTGGGAAGGGAAAGAATTTAAAACCAAGCAAGACATAGAAAGAGTCACAAAATGTAAAATAAATAAGTTTGACTACATCAAATTAAAAAGCTTTTGTACAAACAAAACCAATGTAACTAAAATCAGAAGGGAAACAACAAATTGGGAAAAAATCTTCATAAAAACCTCTGACAAAGGTTTAATAACTCAAATTTATAAAGAGCTAAATTTATTATACAAAAATCCAAGCCATTCAACAATTGATGAATGGGCAAGGGACATGGATAGGCAGTTGTCAGATAAAGAAATCAAAACTATTAATAAGCACATGAAGAAGTGTTCTAAATCTCTTATAATCAGAGAGATGCAAATCAAAACAACTCTGAGGTATCACCTCACACCTAGCAGATTGGTTAACATGATAGCAAAAGAAAGTAATGAATGCTGGAGGGGATGTGGCAAAGTAGGGACATTAATTCATTGCTGGTGGAGTTGTACACTGATCCAACCATTCTGGAGGGCAATTTGGAACTATGCCCAAAGGACAATAAAAGAATGTCTACCCTTTGATCCAGCCATAACACTGCTGGGTTTGTACCCCAAAGAGATAATGGAAAAATAGACTTGTACAAAAATATTCATAGCTGCACTCTTTGTGGTGGCCAAACATTGGAAAATGAGGGGATGCCCTTCAATTGGGGAATGGCTGAACAAATTGTGGTATATGTTGGTGATGGAATACTAATGTGCTAAAAGGAATAAGAAAGTGGCGGAATTCCATGGAGACTGGAACAACCTCCAGGAAGTGATGCAGAGTGAGAGGAGCAGAACCAGGAGAACATTGTACACAGAGACTAATACACTGTGGTATAATCAAACGTGGTCGACTTCTCCATTAGTAGAGGTGTAATGTCCCCAAACAATCTGCAGGGATCTAGGAGAAAAAACACTATTCATAAACAGAGGACAAACTGTGGGAGTAGAAACAATGAGGAAAAGCAGCTGCCCAACTACAGCGGTTGAGGGGATATGACAGAGGAGAGACTCTAAACAAACACTCTAATGCAAATACTAACAATATGACAATGGGTTATAATGAAGAACACATGTGATACCCTGTGGAATCATGAGTCTGCTACGGGGGGTGAGGGGTGAGGAAAAGAAAATGATCTTTGTGTTTAATGAATAATGCTTGGAAATGATCAAATAAAATATTATTTAAAAAATAAATGAAAAAATATATAAATTGTTTTTCTTAAATAAAACACTGGCAAAGATAATGAGAAGTCTTTTTTAGGTGTATTATTCTAAATAGTAGTATAAGAATAGAGACTGGACTATTTCATAGTATAGAAAACTCCCATATGCAATTTTTGGTCTTTGTGATTGGTTTAGAATGTGGTGTCAAAGTAAAAAAGAAATGGATTCTGACGAGCTGCATATTGACTTAGAAAACCATAAATTAAAATTATATATATTTGGTGCAGCTAAATATTATCATGGATAGAGCACCAAGGCCTAGAATTGAGAGAACCTGTGTTCAAATCTGGTCTCAGACATTTCCTAACTGTGTGACTCTGGGCAAGTCACTTAAAATGAATTGCCTCGTTCTTGCTGATTTTCTTTCTAATAATTGATTTCAAGAAGGAAGGGTTTAAAATTTTTATGTTATATTTTTATTTCTTTTATATTTTGATCTTTATATTTCTTTTATATGCTAATTATATCCTATATTTTATATTATTACATATTACATTTTATATGATTTCTTTCCCCTGCCTCCTTCATGTCAGTG
Organism: Monodelphis domestica; assembly: GCF_027887165.1. Classification (NCBI taxonomy): domain Eukaryota; kingdom Metazoa; phylum Chordata; class Mammalia; order Didelphimorphia; family Didelphidae; genus Monodelphis; species Monodelphis domestica. Next base: position 164,791,786 of record NC_077233.1, on the reverse strand, counting down.
ACTTTGACATCTCTAATTTAAAACACTAAGAAGTTAAGTGACTTGTCTAGGATAACATAGCCAGTAAATGTCAGAGATAGAGCTTGAACCCTGTTCTTTCTGGCCTATATGCTATATTGTCCCTCAGACAATAATATAAAATAAAAATATTTTTGTTTCCTTATTCTATACAACAGAATTTCATGAAGATATAATTTGAAATCTAAACTGATTTTCCGGATTATTCAAGAAATATTGCATGCATGTTTTAAATTAACCTTACAAGATTCTTAATATTGTATTGAAATGTTAAAAGGGGTTGAGAGTGTCTATAAATTAATACCTGGAAAGAACATTTGACCTTAGCTCTTTTAGCTAAATATGTGAATGTGTCTAAAAAGACTACTCCATAACGTACTAGAGAAGAGGCAGGATTTTGTTTTTATATGCGTCTTTTTAGGAGCAGCTTGATGGTGCAGTGGGTAGATCACTAGACCTATAATAGGAAGATCTGAGTTCAATTCTGGATTCACACACTTAACTAGCTGTGTGACTCTGGGCAAGTGACAACTTCTTTTACCTTCAGCTCCTAATCTGTAACATGGATACAGACTGGAGAAGGAAATGGAAAAGCCCTCTAGTATTTTTGCCAAGAAAATCCCATGGACAAGTCCATGGGATCACATAGAGTCAGATATGACTGAATAACTGAACCAGAAAATAATGTCTCTTCAGGGCCATTAAAAAAAAAAAAAGGCTTCCATGTTAACATGGCTGCAGTCTAGACATGTATGGCTTCCTCTCCCCAGCACCGAACGCAATAGACTACCTCAAAAGAGCATAAAAATCACCTTTGGAAGAACAGAGGGACTCTCCAGTACCCCCACAGAAATGAAGGTATGTGGGGCTTGAAAATTTCCACACTATAAGGAGGAGGAAAAGCTTGCACAAAAACTTGAACTGAGCCGCCCCTCCCCCCCCAAACCAGAGTAAGGTATCAGAGCGCTCACTGGGACAGCAAGTGAATGAGGAGCTTCTCTGTCTCGGGGGGCACACCAGGATCCTTGGGATCTAAAGACTGCAAGGAAATGACGTCTCAGGGAGGTTTCACGGGGAAAATCCAGAGCTGAGTAAAGGGGCAACCTCACTGAGAGGCTGCACTGAGCAAAGGGGTGGCCGTGCTGAGAGGCTGAGCTGAGCAAAGGGGTGGCCGCACTGAGCACAGGGGCCTGCACTCTAAGAAACCTCAGAGGCTGGGAAGAACTAGTCTGAGGCAACCTAAATTCACAGAAAATGCGCCCATATCACCCAGACCCCAGACCAAAAAGGAAAGGGGAATAAAACCACCAAAGGGATAGCTCACATGGCCCAAAATCAAGCCTCCAGGAAGAAAGGGAAAAAAGGTGACTATTGAAATCTTTTATGGCAGGAGTACCCAAGGAAAAGAAGAGAAAGAGGATGAAACCCAAATAAAATCAAAACATGCCTCACAAAATGGAAATTATCCATAAGCTCTGGAAGAAATCAAAGTGGAGCTTACCCAAAAGATGGAAACCTTCTGGAAAGAAAAATGGGAGAAAAAGATCAGCAGTCTGATAGGCAAGATTTCACAATTGGAGAAAGAGCTGGAAGCATCTAATAGAAGGGCAGACAAAGCTGAAAAGCAAAACCAGTCCCTAACGACCAGAATTAAGCAACTGGAAGACAGTGAGCATGCCCAAAAGATGGAAACCTTCTGGAAAGAAAAATGGGAGAAGGAGATCAGCAGTCTGATAGACAAGACTTTACAATTGGAGAAAGAGCTGGAAGCATCTAATAGAAGGTCAGACAAAGCTGAAAAGCAAAACCAGTCCATAAAGACCAGAATTAAGCAATTCGAAGACAGTGAGCATGCAAAACAGCAAGAATTAATAAAGCAAAGCCAAAAAATTAATGAATTAAAAAATGAATTAAAAAAAATGAATTAAAAAAAATATCTCACTGAAAAGGTCACAGACCTGGAAAACAGAGGAAGAAGAGACAACGTGAGAATGATTGGTCTGTCTGAAAAACCAGAGATAAACAAAAACCTCGATGCTATACTACAGGAGATTATAGAATAAAATTGCCCACATGTTCTGGAGCAAGGGGGCAAAATACAAATAGAAAGGGTTCATAGAACACCCTCTTTACTAAATTCCCAAAAGACAACCCCCAGGAATGTAATCACCAAATTCAAGAGCTTCCAAGAAAAGGAGAAAATCCTACAAGAAGCCAAGAAGAGGAGCTTCAGATATAGGGGGACTCCCATAAGGATCACACAGGACTTAGCGGCTATACATTAAGAGACCGCAAAGCATGGAACACGATATTTAGAAAGGCAAGAGAGCTGGGTCTCCAACCAAGAATCAACTACCCAGGAAAACTGACTATACACTTTCAGGGGAAAGTATGGGCATTCATCTATTTAGTGCCATACCCATTGAACTTTCAAAATTTTTTTTTACTGATTTAGAAAAAAACCATAACAAATTTCATTTGGAAAAACAAAGGATCAAGGATATCTAGGGAAACAATGAAAAAAAAATACAAAGGAAGGGGGCCTAACAGTCCCAGATCTCAGACTATATTATAAAGCAGCGGTCATCAAAACAATTTGGTACTGGCTAAGAGATTGAAAGGAGGATCAGTGGAATAGACTCGGGGTAAATGACCTCAGCAAGACAGTACACGACAAACCCAGAGAACCCAGATTTTGGGATAAAAATACACTATTTCATAAAAACTGCTGGGAAAATTGGAGGACAGTGTGGGAAAGATTAGGTTTAGATCAACACCTCACACCCTACACCAAGATAAATTCAAAATGGGTGAATGACTTGCACATAAAGAAGGAAACTATAAGAAAATTAGGCAAACACAGAATAGTATAGTTGTCAGAAATTTGGGAAGGGAAAGGTTTTAAAACCAAGCAAGACTTAGAAAGAGTCACAAAATGCAAAATAAATAATTTGGAATACATCAAATTAAAAAGTTTTTGTACAAACAAAACCAATGTAACTAAAATCAGAAGGAAAGCAACAAATTGGGAAGCAATCTTCATAAAAACCTCTGACAAAGTTTTAATTACTCAAATTTACAAAGAGCTAAATCAATTGTACAAAAAAATCAAGTCATTCTCCAATTGATAGACAAGGGACATGAACAGGCAGTTCTCAGCCAAAGATATCAAAACTATTAATAAGCACATGAAAAAGTGCTCTATATCTCTTATAATCAGAGAGATGAAAATCAAAGCAACTCTGAGGTGTCACCTCACACCTAGCAGATTGGCTAACATGACAGCTATGGAAAATAATGAATGTTGGAGGGGATTTGGCAAAGTAGGGACACCAATTCATTGCTGGTGGAGTTGTGAATTGATCCAAACATTCTGGAGGGCAATTTGGAACTATGCCCAAAGGGCGGTAAAAGACTGTCTGCCCTTTGATCCAGCCATAGCACTGCTGGGTTTGTACCCCAAAGAGATAATAAGGAAAAAAAAAACTTGTACAAGAATATTCATAGCTGCAGTCTTTGTGGTGCAAAAAATTAGAAAATGAGGGAATGCCCTTCAATTGGGGAATGGCTGAACAAATTGTGGTATATGTTGGTGATGGAATACTATTGTGCTAAAAGGAATAATAAAGTGGAGGAATTTCATGGAGTCTGGAACAACCTCCAGGAAGTGATGCAGAGCGAAAGGAGCATAACCAGGAAATCATTATACACAGAGACTGATACACTGTGGTACAATCGAAGATAATGGACTTCTCCATTAAGGACAATGCAATGTCCCTGAACAATCTGCAGGGATCTAAAAAACACTATCCACAAGCAGAGGATAAACTGTGAGAGTAAAAATATTGAAGAAAAGCAACTGCTTGACTACAGGGGTGGAGGGGATATGACTGAGGAGAGACTCTAAATGAACACTCCAGAGCAAATACCAACAACACAGAAATGGGTTCAAGTCAAGAACACATGTGATACCCAGTGGAATCATGCACCGGCTATGGGAGAGGTGGTGGGAGCGGGGGAGGGAAGAAAAGAAAATGATCTTTGTTTCCAATGAATAATGTTTGGAAATGACCAAATCAAATAATGTTTAAAAAAAACTTTAGTGTTGGCAAAAAATTGGAAAATGTGGAGATGCCCTTTGATTTGGGAATGTCTGAACAAATTGTGGTATCTGTTGGTAATGGAGTGCTCAAAGGAATAATGAACTGGAGGAATTCCATGTGAACTGGAACAACCTCCAGGAATTGGTGGAGAATGAAAGGAGCAGAACCAGGAGAACCTTATACACAGGAATGAGATGGTACAATCGAATGTAATGGACTTCTTTACTATAAGCAATGCAATGATCCAGGACAATTATAAGGGACTTATGAGAAAGAACACTATCCACATTCAGAGGCAGAATTGTGGGAGTAGAAACACACAAGAAAAACAACTGCTTGATCAAATGGGTTTATGGGGATATGAAGGGGATGGAGACTCTAAACGATCACCCTAGTACAAATATCAACAATATGGAAATAGGTCTTGATCAAGGACACATATAAAACCCAGAGGAATTGCACATCCTCTAAGTGATGGGGATTGGAGGGGGGAGGGAAAGAACATGAATCTTGTAACCATGGAAAATATTCTAAATTAATTAATTAAAATATTTCAAAACTTAAAAAAAAATTATTTAATGTGATATGTGATATACTAGGTTAACATAATTGGAAAGGAAAGCAAGAGATGTTGAAAAGCATCAAACCTCACAATGTGACTAATTTTTCTACTCTGTTTTTGAGATGAGAAAAGTGTTTGCATTTTATAATCCCTCAAATATGGCCCAGAGGTTAGTATCACTAATGTCCTTCACTTCTTTAATTGGAGAAATCTTTTGGTGAAAAAACAACAACTTACATATTGCATTGATAATGTGAACCTGACAAAAAAAACCCATAATATCCTTTTCAACAGTGGGGTTGATGTTCCTACTCTGTACACAAATAAAATTCCAGGCAAATTCTAATAAGAAGAGGCAAGTAAAGGGGAGTGAACTCTTCAATATTTAGTCAAATGCCAAAGGTGCCTTGTTTACAATACTAAAAACTAAGCAAAATTGGGAACTTAAAAAATGAAGAGATAACTAAATATATATTTAGTTATATATTTAAATATATATATATATTAATACATAAATATAGATAAATAAATAATAAATAACCTGGCAAAACGATATAGAAATCCTTAGCTTAGGCAAAAAACACCCATGGCTCTCAATGTCAACTTCTCTGACAGAATCAGGGAGCTCTAGGACCTAGGAAACCTTTGTTCCTGAATGATGTCAGCCATTTCCAGACCCAATGAGAAGCATAGAATGATAGCCATTGAAAGTAATTGAGGTCCTGAAAAATTAAGGACATGACAGTGCCTTATTGCACAGACCCTCTTTTGAAATTCTTAGTTTCTTTTCCCCCAATATATTATTAAGAAACAATTGAGGAAATTGATGTTGAAAGAAAGTATTACTCTCAATAATCCACTATCAATCTTTGATTTTGAGTAACGTTTTGCTTGAGATAGTCATGCATAAATACTGTTTTCTTTGATAGAAATATCTTTTGTTTTGTTGTTGGCCAGATAGGAATACTTCAATCTCCAAGTTCCGTTTACATGCAAAGGATAGTTTAATAAAAAGCATATATAATTTACAAACCTATTTGTTTGCAAAGAAAATGGTGTCATTAGATGTTGCATATTTTAACTTAATGAAGCCAAATGTTCAAACCATTCATTGTAGACTGCCTTACATTTTTGAGACAGATGTACTACAGACTGATACATATGGACACATAGCTAGAGAAGGAAGGAAATTTATGGGTATACAATGTGTATAATATAATATAATGAGTATACAAAGTAAATACTCTTATTTTATCGATGAATAAACTGAAGTACAGAAAGCTTAAGTAACTTGCTCAAGTTATCTACTAAGTAGCAAATATGAGATTCAAACTTTTTTCTGATGTATCATGTGGCCTTTGAATTTTGTATAGAATCTAGAAATAGCTAGACACATTGATTGAGTGTTGACTTTGTAAGTGTATTATTTACATTTAGTTTATGATATATTTTACTGAAACATTTGTTTCTTAGTACAGTCACATTTTCTACTCATTTATTATTCTCTATTCTTAAACAATTTCTATTTTATTTTAATGCCATATTTGATTCATTTTGTGAGTAGTGAGGGTAGGAGAGGTAAAGCAGTGAGAATATTTGTTCTGGGAGTGGGCTAGGGCTGGAGAGTATTAAAACAGGAATAAAACCTTTTACTGTTTGGTCTGTAGCTTTTCCTTTGGTGAAATTCAATGCTTTCTATTACAATTAAATATTAAACGTTAGTCATTGAAAATGGGGTCTGGGTTATACATGTAATTATTTAGCCTGCAACTTGCTTAGACAAAAGCAAAGTTGGGGATTCATAAGGGATGAAGTAAGTTAAATGTTGCCTGATGGAAATACAAGGATTGGTAGCTCCAGAGCCATGAAAAGATGAGAAGAGAGAGAAGAAAAGGAAAGGGGGAAAGATAAAAGAAAAGACAGGGTACTGAAGATCTTTAGTAAACAGCATCAATTTTAATGCTGAACATTTGGGGGAATAAGTTACTAAGAATATTAAAAAGTAAAAATATGAGATTACCCAACCTAACTGAGGACAGCTGTCTCCCTTTTTTTCCAATAGTATTTCTTACTACCTGAATAATTAGCATTGGACTGGGAGTCAGTGATCCTGAGGAACTTATCCCAGTTTCTGTCCTAGTTCTCTGGGATTTAGCTCCCTCCTCTACAATGGTGTTGGTCTAATTGATCTCTAAGGTACTTTCCAATTTTATGATTTTTTGACTTATGCATGTAATTTTTAGGAGAGAAACTTTTTTAGTTATTTCTACAAGTTTGAAGGTAGGGCCTGGAAGTGGAGGAAGAAAGAAAGCTAAATTCTTTTAGAAGTGGCAGGACTTAATCCTTTAAAAGTAGAAAAATGAAGGCATTTTTCATGTTTTTGTTACAAGATATTTCTAGGGCTAAACTCTAGTGCAAAGGTGGTGGAGGAATTCTACATTCTGAAACTCACAACTTTTAAGTAACTAACATCAAAATAGAATGCAAAAGCATCATGCTTTAATGTTATGTTGAGTACAGATTAATATTTTCCATTTAGCAAACTTGTGCTCTCTTCTTTTGCTCATTAAAAATAAAAGCCCAGAGTATTTGGCCTTCATGTGCACTTTGCCAACTCTAATGTCACTGTGTAAAGAGTGTTGCTTGTAGCTGCCACAGGCATGTAGTTTGGAAATTTAGAGATACTAAATTGGCTCTACTCTGGCAGAACCTAACAGATTGTTACAATTGATGGAGTATGGTTTTATAAAGGAGACAAACAATGAGTCTGGGGCCATACAAAGGGAAGGGGAGAAAGAGGGAGGGAACTGTTAATGCATTCAATTCTCATGAAAACATTTTGTCTCTGGTTCAAAAGGAGACTAACTTGACTGAATTGTGACCCTGTAAAGCTTCTATCCCCTTTCTGCCTTTTACCACCAACAGTATGATTAGTATAAATTACAATCAAAACAAAACTTAGAAATGAATATAAGCATAGAGATCAACTCATCTCCCTTTTGACTATTTACTATTATATTATTTTGCATAACATTTTATATTGCTCAAGGCACTCTGTTAATATATCTGACCTTCAAGAAATTCTAGGAAGGTAGGGAGAACAGTACTATAGTCCATATTCTACAAAAGAGGATCTGACATTTGAGAGGCAGAGGTGGGATTAGAACCCAAGTCTCTTGACTTTTAGGCTAGTCTCTGTTCCATTATGTCAAGATGGATCCTTAATTCCAATTTGGCTAGAATTCTTTCACTAGTGTTTCTCCTGTCATTTCACAGATAGAGAATGGTAGCATATGGATAATTTTAGGCGACGAGGTCATCAAGAAGTAGGAAGGGTGTTTTCTCCTGTTCTCATTCCATAGAGTTGGTCATTCTCATGGGTTACTCCTTTCCAAAATACAGTTAATTTTGGCTCATTACAATAGAATGGATATGATGTGATATAATAGAAAACACTGGTCTGGGAAGTGGGAATGAGATGTTCAAATCTTGCCTCTAACCCCTACTAGCTGTGTTATAGTAGGCTAGTCATTTCAATTAGCTTGAACCTTAGAATCTTCATTTTTAAAATGAAGATAACAATACTTATTATTTACCTCAAGGGATTGTTATATGGAGAGTCCTTTGCAAATTTTAAAGAACTATCTAACTACAAATTGTCATTAGTGTTTTCCAGAGGTTTTACCAAATCCCTTTCTCATGCCTTAGGAGAAGAAACTTTGGAAAAGACAAATAACTGTTTTTTTAAACCCTCACATTCTGTTTTAAAATCAATGCTGTGTATTAGTGCTAAAGCAAAAAGCAGTAAGGGTTAGGCAATGGAGTCTTGCCCAGGTTTAGGCAATGAGGACTTGCCCTGGTGACACAGCTAGGAAGTATCTGAGGACAGAATGGAACTTGGGTTTTCCCATCTCTAGATCATGCTTTCAATTCACTGCCCCACCTAGCTCCCCCCCCCCCAATAACTTATCTATGTAAGGGCGTTTGTTTTTATTGTCATATAGTCTTCTGGCATTCTGTTGAATCTTTTCCAAACTAATTTTTTAAAGTTGTAAAATAAAATCAATAGGATTATAAAAGGAAACTAATTATTGAAATGTGGTTATCAAAAAATTTTAAATCTTGGAACTCAAGTTAAAAACATCTGGTTTATGTTATACTTTGCCCTACTTTAAAAGGCATGATCCTGTGCCACTTAATGTTTTTGATCATGGCCCATAAAAAATCCCTCCCCCACAACTTTCATTGCATCTGAATCTGTTTATAATTAATTAGTCCATTAACAAGTGATATATTTTTTATATTTGAAAGTAGTTTGGAGAATAGACCCTAGTGTAAGAGTAGAAGAGCATTGAGTCAATCAAATCACTCAACCCAATTTAATGTGTTGAGATGGTATACAATTATTCTTTAGCCAGCTAAGAACACTTCTTGTTTGAATGAATCAATAATAAGCTTTTGGAGGAAGTATGAAAAAGTCCTTGATTAATTTATATGTCTTTGAAAGCCATTGGATGAACTGGAGTTATCTTGATTAGGAAATGTGTTTGGGTTTGTAGAGGAAAATTGGCCATTCTCAGTAGATTTTTATTTTTAAAAAAGCAAACTATTTAAGAACTCAGAAATTTGAGCATATGGAATCATAAAGTGAAAAGCCTTTAAGTGAAGTCATGATAAAAATAAAATATTGGAAGAAGGGAATAGAATGACAATGGCCTTGGTCATGGCCATGGTCCTGGCCTTTCCCAGTTTCCTGAATTCACTTTGGGCAGTCAACGACTTCAGTAACTGTAGAGAACTAGAGGATTTGGACTTTTTCATCAATATCCTAAAGGTACCATGGGGATAGCAATGGCTTATGGCATTATCTGCATACAGAGCTCAGGACATACTGGATCAATTGAAGAATGTTAAATTCATAGCTCTATTGAGAACACAGAAGAAAAGCTATACCATACATAAAGATAACAGTTTGAAGAGTCTAACAAAGACTTTTTAGGAACTGTGAGTTAACCCTTTGTTCAATGTGTTCTCTAAGCTTTATTACATTTTTTACCTGGACTCTGTAGACACTGGTGGGAGAGCGTATCAAAGATTTTGGAGGCAAATAATTTGCCCCAGCTCTACTACCATAGTAAATTCCTCTTTCTTTAAAAAACAAAACCAACAAATTGCCTGGTGACTAATTCAAGTTAATTGATAATCATTAATGGAAAAACACTGGTTGGGCTCATAGAAGGATGCTCCCTAAATCCTTAGTGCTAACTCTAGAATCTTGAGGGGAGAGGTAGGTAACATCTGTGGTCTGAGGTCCCAGTTGGCTATGTTTGGTGAGGACTGAGAGAATAGCTTCAGAACACGTGCTACAGTAGAAGCATAGTTTTAAAGCTATATGATCACAGATGAAGACAATGAGGTCTGGAGAGGTCACACAACTTGCCTAAGCTCACACAGCTAGTAAGTGACAGAGCTAGGATCTGAATTCAGTTTCCTCTAATATTCAGTCTGGTGACCTTTCGATTGCACCAAGATGCTTCCCAATATTTTTGACATCACAGTAAGATAACATTCAAATTTCTCTATGGCCTTACTCTGCATTCGAATTTTCAATAATCTGGTTTTTTACATTAGTTTCAAAATCAACTGCTTCTCTATGAGTATATATTAAAAAAGGAGAAATGCCATGAGCTGTTTTTGTAATAACTTTTTCTCATAAGATACATCCATTATGATTGATGCAGGTTCACTTTTACAGCTACATAACATGAGCTTTCCAAGCTAAGAGTTCCTAAAAGACAGCTGACAAAACCTTAACTTTACAGAATATGATGTTATAATTGGGAAAATATGGACGTTGCAGATAATAATTAGTTGCTCCATATGAACATCGAGCCTATGATTTTGCCACCTACTATGTTTTTATCTTAATGATAATGTTTTGAGCCTTCCATAATAATTGAAATTGCCCCCTTTTTAAGAACTGCTGTGTTGTGATCATATAATCTCATGATGAGCTAGTAATGGAGAGATGCAGGCAATTTATGTACTGGCAGAATACTGAAATAAGCAGAAGATATTTCTTTGAAAATTGCACAGTCAATTTCTATCCTTTCCCAGGTGTGTGTTTGAATAACCAAACTAGCCAGTGACTGCTAACACTGCATAATTAAAAGGACACAGCTTCTAGATTATCCGGGTAGATTGACAAGCTTGTAAATCACTGTGAATGCAGGTTCTCTGTCTTGTACCTAACACTACTCCAAGTACATGGTAGACCTTTAAGAGATATTTGTCAGTTAATTTGATGATACTCGTGATCTTGACAATATCTGGGGGTTTTGTACTAAGGTGTATTTCTTCTTTAAGATCATATGCCCTTCAGGAGTCCTGTTCCTTTCTTGAGTATGTGAGGAGACAGACACTGTACAGTGATAAAGAAGCATGCTCCAGGGCAGAAGACTTGAAATTCTCCTATTTCAGTTCCTGAACAGACTTTTTTTGGGTTCCCTTTGATTATAGAACAACATTCACTGAGTTTCTTCCTTTGTGTGGAAAAGAAAAGCATTCAAGCATTCAAGCTCCCCTATCTAGTGTTCTCCCATTCATTCAGGGTGAGTCATCATTTTGTGCAGGGTCAAAGTAAAAAGAGAAAGTCTGTTTACCCTTAATGTCAGTCTTTTGCTTAAGATAAAAAAAAGTTAATGTAGTGCATAAAGGCTTTGCCTTGTATTAAAAAAAAACCTGGGTTCAAATTTTGCTTCTGACACATATGAGGTATGTGATAAAGGGCAAATCACTTGATTTTTCAATGTCACAGGCAACTCCTTATCATCAGTGGAGGGCTTTTCTACAACAGGAATCCTCCACATGTATACAATCACAGGTCCAGATAAAAAAGAAACAAAAATCACCAGTCATAAGGTAATTTGCATCTCAAAGGCAATTGATTATACACGTCCACATAGTAATTTCAGGATCCATATGAAGGGAAGGAAAACTTTTTTTTCTTTTACCACAATGTGAAGGCAGAAATAGCATGTTTACAATGATTTATGTCCTCCTGAATAGTTAAAGGAAACTATGAGACCAAGTGCTCCTCTTAGAAAGTTTGGAGTTTTATTATATTTTCCCACACTTTGTATTTCTGGGATTGCTCACAAAACTCAGTTGAAATATCACCACATTACCTCTGTGATTGGGTAATCCTGCTTGTTTACTAAACTGGAGACTGTCACTACTTTTAACTTGTTTCTTGGGACTCTTAGCAACTGACGTGTATTGAGTCATGCTGTTTGTGTATATATATATATATAAATCTCTTCTCAACTGCCTGCCTCATTGTCCATTGCCCTCTTGTTATAGCTTATGACTGTGGGTCCCTGTGGTTGGTAAAGGTTGAATAGATAACCTGTGTTATTACATAACCTAGATTTCAAAAGTACCTATGTGGGAAGACAATGACATATCATTCTGTGTCTCCTTTGCTTAAAAAGCAATTGATAGACTCCTTCAGAAGGTGAGGCAGCACCATGGTCTTTGGTTTAGCCCAAGACAAATGAGAACATACTGGCATGATCAATAGCTTGATGAGTTTGTCTAGTGAGATTTCTTTCATTAAAAATATGGATTTGCCTCTAGACCTGGATTTTGCCACCAGAGGAACCTTCAATTTAGAGCTTCCATATTCTAGTGGAGATGCCTGAGACAGATACCCCATGCAATTTGGAAAGTCAGGAAGAGATCTGACTATAATGACATCACATCAATTATGAACTTGCCTGGGGTTAGTGCCAAAAAATATCAACACAGATGAAAAGTGAAAGGTTTAATAAAAATCTATTTGACCTTTAGTTTTTAATTTGCTTTTATTCATTGTTAACAGAGTGGTATAGACTGATGACCACTGGAATGGGGACAGTAAAGAAACCTTAACTCTGTTTTTGCTTCCATGTAGCATGTACCCTTAGTCTTTCTGAATTAGATCTTATGTCCTAGAGTGAGTAGGTTCCAGGAAGGATCTCTCATTATGCAAAATTCCTTAGATTATATATTCCAGAAGAAGAATGTCTAGCCCCAGAGAAATGATGTGAACAGGTGATGATTCTAGTTTGCATGGAGGGCCCTATGAGGTAGGATATTTATAAAGTTGGTTCATGGGGTAGGAGAGATGGAAGAATAGAAGGAATGAAAGATAGAGGGAGAGTTAGAGAGAGAGAGAGAGAGAGGAAAGGGAAGAGAGAGAAATGGGGAGAAGGTATTTAGGGAAAGGGAGAGAGACAGGGTGGCAGAGATAGACAGGTAAGCAGACAGACAGGTAGACATACAGACAGATGGATAAATATGTTTGGATAGAAGTTTGGAATCTATTTAATTCTAGCATGCTGTAAAAGGATAGTTGATCTTCAAGTTGGTCACTGATAACATGCTAACTTGTTGAGAGAAGATGGGCCAGCTGAGAGTTTCCTCACCCTTGGATAAGGATAATTTCCTCATTCTTTTGTAAGTGATCCCTGAAAAAATTCTATCCCACCTTCTCCTTTAGAGAGGTATGGAAAACCATACCCATTTGTGCAAAGGGCAAAATGATGCTAATACTTGATTTCTTCCTTTTTATTTAGACTCATTTCATAATGATTAAATGTCTTTCTGACTAGACTTTTATGGCTTTTGCATAATCTGCTTACAGACTTTCCATGTGATTGGCAAGTTTAACCCAGTGGTACTGACCTTAGGAGACATAGCAGAGCACTGAATGTCTAGTTTAGAGCCTTGAACATAATAGACAGATAAATATTTGTCAAATTGAACTGCTTTATACATTAACTACATTTATTTGAAGTATTTGAGCCCATTGTACAGTGAAAAGAATAGTAGATAGGTAATCAGGAGACATGGGTTCTAGTTTTCCTTCTGCCATTCATTAGTTGTGTTCTTAACTCTTCTGCATCTGTTTGTTCTGGTGTAAAATGAGAGACAACTTCTAAGTTCTCCTCCAAGTTAGAAGACCTGAGTTTAAAGTCTGCCTCAGAGAGTTAGTAGCTATGTGATCTTGGTCAAGACATTTAACCATTTTTGCCTCAGTTTCCTTACATATAAAAGGAGCTGGAGAAGGAAATGGCAAATTACTCTAGTGTCATTGCCAAGAATACCTGCAAATGGGATCATGAAGAGTAGAGTAGGACATAAATTAAATAAAGAATTAAAAATAACAACACTGGAGTTGTTTCAAGTCAATATATGATTATGTGCCATATCAGTGTAACAGATAATAAGTGCTATGGGTTTCTAGGAGAGAGAATAGGAGCAACATAATGTAGTGGTTAGAGTATTGGATTAGAAGTCAAATGGTATTAAATGATCTGATACTGGCTAAGAAATAGAATGGTGAATCAATAGGGGTAAATGACCTTCATCCTAGCTTGTATGATAAGAACTCATGGTTTGACAAAAACTACTGAGAAAACTAGAAAATGACATAGCAGAAACTAAGTGTTGAACAATGTAACCACCAAAATGTGGTTGCCAAAACTGTGAATGTTAAAAAAACTGTAAATGGTTTTGGCCCAAACTATAAAGGATATTTTAGTATTTTGACTGAAAATCTAAAATAAGTAGTCGCCATGGGAAATTCCCAAAATATGAAAAATACCCAAGTTAGCTAGGATTTATGGAGATTTTAATTAATACAAATGGAGGAATTAAGGGAAGGGGAAAGAAAGAGAGAGAGAGAGACAGAGAGAGAGAGAGAGAGAGAGAGAGAGAGAGAGAGAGAGAGAGAGAGAGAGAGAGAGAGAGAGAGAGAGAATAGCCAAGCAGTAGAAAGGGCCTAGGCCAAAATGGCCTAGGCCTGAGCCTAAGGGAGTGAGAGTCAGTCTTTATCAGTCACCACAAGATTTTCTCCAAGCTGGCTCCAGTCCTCACTTCAACACTGAACTCCAACTAACTCCTACTAACTTCCAATCCCAAAACTCCCATTACCCGAACTGACTTTTCCTTTTAAAGAAATTTTCTCTTATGTCACCTCCCCTAAATTTTCACATCTACCAATCACAGTAGACCCTTTTCCCCAGGACTGCCCATTCTTAGTTCTCATCTTCTTTTGTTCTCACCTTCTCTGGTTTGATTAAATTCTCTGAGTACTTCACACCCCTTTTGTTAAGCTTGCCTTTTGTAAGTTGCTTGATCTTTTAGGTACTAATTTAACTTTTATAGGTACTTAACATCCTTTTGTATTAGATCTAAAAATAGACCTAGCTTAAGGTTCTAGCTTTACTATAAGTATGAGTTAGGGACTTTTCATTTTTCAATCAGGAGTTTGTAACTTTATCTTCCCCTAAGGCACTGTCTGAGCAGGGTGGAGTAATTTTAAAAGTTCTCAATACATTACTGATGAAGTACCTCCATTGTTACAATAGGGGAAAAATTTAACCAAATCTTCTAAGGTACAGTCTGAGCAGTTTTTAAGATTCACTACAACATCACATCCTAAGGTCAAAATGGGTATATTATTTAGACATAGAGGGTGATACTCTAAGTAAATTATGAGAACATAGAATAGTTTACCTGTCAGAGCTATGGAGAAGGGAAGAATTATGACCAGAAAAAAATAGAGAATATTATAAGATGTAAAATGAATAATTTGACTATATTAAATTTAAAAAGTTTTTGTACAAACAAAACCAAAGTAACCAAGATTAGAAGGGAAAAAACAAACTAGGAAAAAAGTTTATAATAAATTTCTCTGATATAGGTCTTATTTCTCAAATTATAAAGAACAAATCAAATTTATAAGAATGTAAGCTATTCTTCAATTGACAAATATCAAAACATATGAACAAGCAATTTTCAGATGAGGAAGTCAAAGTTATCAATAATCATATAAAATATTCTAAATCACTCTTGATTAGAGAAATGCAAATTAAAACAACTCTGAGGTACCACTTAACACCTCTCAGATTGGCTAATATGACAGTAAAGGAAAGTGATAACTGTTGGAAGGGATGTGGCAAAACTGGGACATTAATACATCTTTGATGGAATTGTGAACTGATCTAACCATTCTAGAGAGCAATTTGGATTTATGTCCAAAGGGCTATAAATCTGTGCTTACACACCATTTCATCCAGTAATACCAGTTCTAGGTCTCTATCCCAAAGATATAAAAAAGAGGGAGGGACCTACTCATATCAAAAATATTTATAGCAGCCCTTTTTGTGGTGGCAAAGAATTGGAAATTGAGGGGATGCCCATGATTTGGGAAATAGATGAACAAATTGTGGTGTTGGAATACTCTTGTGCTATAAGAAATGAAGAATAAGATGATTTCAGAAATTTCTGAAAAGACTGCTACTATGTGAACTGATGCATAATACTAAAAGAACTGATGCAGAGTGAAATAAGCAGAACCAGAAGAACACTGTACATAGTGAGAGCAACATTGTATGGTGATCATCTGTGATAGACTTTGTTACTCTAGGCAATTCAATGATTCAGGACAATTCTGAAGGACATCTGACAAAGAATGCTATCAACCTCTAGAGAAACAACTATTGGAGCTGGAATGAAAATCAATGCATACTATTTTCCACTTTAGTTTATTTGAGTTTTTATTTTGGAGTTTGGGTTTTATATGATTATTCTTTTATAATAATGAAAAATATGGAAATAGGCTTTGCAAGATAATCCATGTATAACCCAGATACAATTGCTTATATCTCCAGGAATGGGTAGAAAAGGAAGGGAGGGAAGCTATTTTAATCTTATAACTTTAGAAAACTTATATGGAAAAAAACATGTAATTGATAAAATATCTTTAAAAATAAAATAAAATACATGACTAAAAGACATCAACTTGTATAAGATCTGGCTCTGTCACTTTAATTCATTTTGATTTATTTTAATCTGAATCTATTCAACAAACATTTATTTAGGACAGAAAACACTGAGATTGATGATACGGATACATAACCACATTCCTGCCCTAAAGCTCATATTCTTTCTGAGCCAGAGTAGGAAGTGGGGTAAGGTGGAATGACTAGAATGCATAAAGGACAATATAAAATATACACAAATTAAATTTAAAGTAATTTCAAAGGGAATTAATATAGCTAGAGAAGTCTTGTGTAGGAGATGGTACCTGATTTGAAACTTTGAAGAGAATTAGGGATCCCTAGAGGGAAAGATAAGGTAGGACATCATTCTGATAATTGGGTATAGCTAGTCCAAAACTCAAATAATTCTATCCCAGAAAGGTAAAACAAATAAGTCATAAGTGAACTCCAAAAGAGGGGAAAAGTATTAGACATATTTCATTAGAAGTTATAAGTCAGTTTACTAAGTAGTAAAATGACAATTATTTTCAATATTATATTAAATGCAAAAATAGGAAAGGAAGAAATTCTACTGGATTCCTTCTATAAAACAAATATAGTCTTAATAATGAAACCAGGGAGAGACAGAGTAGGTTAATTGTATGCCAATATTTATAATGAGTATTAATGTAAAATACTAATTAAAGTATTAGCAATGAACCTAAAATAACAATAAATATTATATATTATGTCTATGTTGAATCAATATCAGGACTGCAGGTTCACCTAATATTAGGAAAACAATGACCATAAAAGACGATATGGTTATATCAATAGATACAGAAAAAGCTTTATATATTAAAAACATTTAAAAAACCATAGGAATAAATGGATCTTTCCACAATATGGTAAAGAACATCTATATGAAACTAAGAGTTAGCATTATTTTAATGGAGAAGCACTAAAGGCCAGTCTAATAAGATCAGGGTTAAAACAAATGTCCACTGTAATCACTATCATTTGTTGTCCTAGAATTGCTATTTAATGCCAAGAAAAAGAAATTCATAAGAAAAACACATTGAAAAAGGAAACAAAATAATCTCTATTTTTATGAAGATATAATAGTTAACTTAAGAGATTTCATTAAAATTAAAGCAGTAACTTTAGTAAAGTGTCAGTTTATAGAATGAAGGGAAAAAATCATCAGTCTTTCTATGTATATAGCCAAATTCTGTTTACAATCACTACAGAATTTATAAAGTACTTGGGAATCCATTTATTAAGACATGGAAATGAATTACTGGAATACAATGACAAATACTCTATTAAGAAAAAAACATACCAAAAAAAATAAAGATATATTAGTTACTCAGATTAGGAGAGGCTAACATGATAAATATAACAATCCTGACTAAATTAATTTGCTGATTCAGTGTCATACAAATTAAACTACCAAGAGATCCAACAGATAATTTTGTAGAACTAGTAAAAAATATCAGTGATGTTCATCCATAATATCAAAAGGTCAAGGAAAATTCTAAATTAAAAAAACAGAAAGGAGCCAGCTTTGTTGTAGAAGATCTCAAAACTATACCAAAAAGAAATAATTATCAAACTATTTGGTAGTGTTTAAAAAATTGAAAAGTTTTTTAGTGCAAGGGATTGAGATCATAAGATTGGGAAGCAAATGCATATAGTAGTACCATATTTAATAAATCCAAAGATTCCAATTATTGGAGTAATGACTCATGAGGTGACAAAAATTTCTGGGAAAACTGGAAAGCACCCTAGTAGGAATTGTTTATACTTATACCGTATAACACAGTAAGGTCCAAAAAGATGCATAAATTAGTAAACAATCATATAATAAATTATGGGATCTAGAAAAGGAATATCTTTTACAAACATAGAAAAGAAAAAAAAAGGTTCTTGACTCAAAAGTAGCTGGAGGTAAAACAAAAATCTTCCCATCAAATATCTTTGACAAAGTTGTTATCCAAGACATATAAGAAATTGATTATAATATATAACAATACCTCAGTAGAAAAATGGCCAAAAGATGTGAAAAAGCATTTCTCAAAAGAAGAAATTCAAGTTTCCAATAACCTTATAAATGCTCCAAGTCATTAGTAATAAGAGAAATACCAATTAAAACAGTATATATTATAATTGTTCTCATGCAATTCACATTCAACCTTACATCTATAAGACTGGTAAAGGAAAAAATCATCATTTTTGCAGGACATTTGGGAGGATAGACACTGATACATATTAATGGAGTTGTCAATTGATGCAGCCATTCTAGAAAGACATTTGTAACTATAGCCAGAATGTCATAAAATTCTTCCTGATTCTTTAATCCAGTGATAGTTCATTTGAGCACATACCTTTAAATATAACATAGAAAGAATATAAGGAATCGTATGAACAATGTTATTCATAGCAGGGCTTTCTGTTCCACCAAAAAATTGGAAACTAAGGGAATGCCCATCCATTGGCAAATTCCTGAACAAATAATAGTATACGACATGTACCACAACACAAAAATAGCATAACATATTATATGTATATATTCATATCTATCTATCTATCTATCTATCTATCTATCTATCTATCTATCTATCTATCTATCTGTCTATCTATCTATCTATCTATCTTTCTGTCTCACAGAATGGTTGTGTGGATTAACTGTCATAATTATGTAAAATGCTTTAAGTGCTATATAAATATTTTTGTTGTTGCTATTATCATGATTATTTTAGGAATATAATGAAATATTATAGTAGTAGTAGAATATCCAGGGAATGGATTAAGAGGAACCTGGAAGACTTATATGAAATGATGCATAATTAAATGAATAGAACCAGGAGAATAATTTATATCATATATAGCACTATAATGGACAACAATTTTAAAAGACTTAAGAATCGACTAGCCATATCTTCTGAAGACTAATGATGCTTCCCATCTCTTGATAGAAAGATGTTTGACTAGAAGTGCAGAATGACATATACATTTTCAGAAACAATGTGGGGATCTGTTTGCTTTTTTGTTGCAAGGGAGAACTTTCTCCTTGGGGTCAGACTTAGGAGAGAAAATCAAAATAATAGGAAAAAAGGAAAAGATCATCAATGAAACACTTTTTTAAAGACCACAAAAGCCATCAGAAAGAACTTCAGTAGGAGACAGAGGGGTAGGACAGTTTTGAAACTACAATATTAAATTTGCTTCACACTTTAAAAATATAGACTAATTCATACAATAAAGATTTCAAAAATGAATTTCTCTTTTTCTTTTATTTTTTGGGTATGGAAATTTCAAAAAGATAAAAATAAATAAAAACATTTAAAAAGAGAGGCATAATACCTAATTCAAGGGAGGTGATCTTCCTGTTATGCTTTGTCTCACTGTCTCTCATGAGACGTTATGTGCTGTATTATATTCAGGGCAGTAGTTGGAGAATACTCTAACAAGGGCAAGCAGTATGGTGAAGGGCCCCAAGATCATTCCAAGCAGGATGGGTTGAAAGAATTAGAGATGTTTATCCTGGAGAAGAGAAACCTGGTGAAGGGCATGAGAACTATCTTCAGGTATCTGAAAGATTATTGAATGGAACAGGAATTAGGAATTGTTCTACATAAAGCTAGAGAGTTGAGCTAGGAAAAAAGCCTAAAAGTTTTAATGAAGAAAGTTGAAGCTTGATGAATTAAACATGTCCTAATAACTACAGCTATGTAGTAGAGTTGGCTTCCTTTCGTAGTAGTTTACTAGAAATTTCCAAGAAAAAAGTTGGCTGACCATTTTGGGGACATTCATTAGAGGTGATTTTTGTTCAAGTTTAGGTTGTATTAGATAGAGCCTGAATAATGCTTCATGTCATCTGTTCTATATTGATTTTCTAAAGCATAACTTAATACAGTAGGACCTCTTTTTATGCAAACTCACCATATATATATATATATATATATGTGAATGGCAATTAGAAAAATATGTAAAACAAAAATTTTAAATTACCTGCTAAATCCACATCATTTTCCCAAGTGGCATAAAGTCTTGCAGAAGTTCACCCAATCATGCTTATGCTAACTCTGAGAAGCATTAGTCTGAGTCATTACATTGTTTTGAGCCAAACATTAGCTTCTGCACTGGTCTTTGTCCAGAGTTCTCAATTGTAGCAAGTTAATTCTGCATCAGAGCAGTGCTTCTCCTTGTTTCTTTAATGCCATTTAGTTATTAATAATGGCCATGAAGTATAAGAGTAGTGGCTCTGTTATGTCTGATAAGCCTAAGAAAAGTCAGAAAGTGCTCATGTTCATGTAAGAGATACTTATTAAATAATGCGGATCACTCTTATGAGCAAGTTTCCATTTACCCAAAGGGAGTTGGAATGAATTGGTCATGTAAAATGAGGTCCTCCCTACTGTATATAAATGCGAAATAGCATTATTAGTATTTTATGCATTTTCTTTCCTCAGATATGTGCGGTTTTCAAGACAATTTCTGAAATGCTATGAACCTCTACTGTCCCAAAGTTTAATAAAATACCAGCCAGTCCAGCAGGTTGACTTTGCCGTTGAATTTGTCCCACCAGGAATGTGAAAGTACTAAGCTTTCAGAATAAGGATTTTTGAAAAGGCCTCTGAGTTGTTAATTAGCTGATGCTTTGTCTGCAATTGAACACTCTGGACAGAAGTACAGTAGAATTTCTTGATTCACAAGTTGTTCTTGAGAGGCTTGTTATAGATTGCAATGTCTTGTGAATGGATAATGGAAGAAAAGGTGTTTGGAAACTGGCTACTGCATTTTGTTTAGGGATGAGGTGGGGAGAAAAGTAGTTTAGCAGAATTATGGCAAGGTGTTCTGTAGTTTCATGAAAGGAAGTGTAAGGGCAGTGACATAAATCATTGTCAAATTTCCTTGTTAATAAAACTTAGCTGGGCTATGGAATAGAAATACAAGTGTATGTAAAATCAATCAATCAATAAATAGCCATTTATTAAGTGCTTAGTATGTGCTGAGTCTTGTACTGAGTACTAGAAACAAAGAGAAAAATAAAAAAATAATAATTCTATCCTGCAAAGAGTTTCTGTTCTATTGGGGAGATTTATATATATAAATCAGTATGTTGAAGACAAATATAGTGTCTTTAAAATGTAATTCTGGCCACTTTAAAATAGATTTTGCTTGCGAAGGGGAAGGCACTAGTAGCTGGGGGCCTGAAAAGGACTCTTGCAGTAAGCTTTTCTATCTTCCCACATTCCAACTTCAAATTTTACAAGGGAAGAAAAAGAGGGAAATGGAATAAACCTTTTCAGAGGCTCTCTCCTATGTTATTTGAAGGGCTTTAGCCAACACCAGGGTACTTACTGGTCTATCCTATCTGATTGTCCTCCCTCCATTGAATTATTTACCAGCGTTACTTGTTCACATATGTCCCACAGCTTCTCTTTCTGTTTCTCTGGGTAGATGACAAATGACAGGCGAGTTGAATACATTTTAAGGTATTGATCAATGATTCAAAATATGTTTGTATGTCTATGGTGGGTTAGCACATGGAATTAACAAGGAAAAGTCATGTATTTTATCTGAAATGTCTCTGGTCAGCACTCTTAATCTCAACTACAAAACGCTTCTTGTTAAGTGTGTATGGTTTAGTGATAATCCATCACTGATATTAGAAAAATAACCCCAAGTGCATGTCTTACTGATGGGAATTAAATGAATTCACCTTTAGGTCCAAAGGACAGCATATCATTACTTGACATTTGTGGAACAGAAAGGATGCTTAAATGATTTCTTTTAGAGGAAAGGGAAATTCATTTTTCTTGCCCTGTCTTCTCCTCTCTATACACATGATCACTACTCTTTTCAACTTCTCTCCCGGTGAGTTGCAATAATGTCCTAATTGCTCTCCCCGCTTCTAGTTTTCTTCCCTCTCCAATCCATCTTCCACATGTCTACTAAATTAATATTCTTAAAACAGCTTGGAACATATCACTCCCCTGCTCAAATATCATCAGTGGTTCACTGTTGCCTGTAGGGTAAAATCCAAATCTAGTCTAGTATTTAAATGCTTCCACATTTAGATTTATACTGACCATTCCAGATTCATTTTATGTTAGTCCCTCTCACAAACATGACACTTTGCCCTAATTGATTTACTTGCTGGTCTCTGAACTTAGAATTCCCTCTTTTACCTCTCAGCCTTTCTATCCAAATACTTGGGATGCCCTCTCTATATATTGCCATCTCACAAGAGTCTTATTTTCTTCACATCTCGGCTTTGGTATCATCTCCTTTCCTGACTTTGTCCAGTTGCTAGTGATCTTTCTCTCTTTCTTGATATTACCTCATATTTCAGGGGCTACTTATTTCACATCCATTTTTGTACTCCTCATCACACTAGCACTACACCTTCTACCTAGGCACTTCTTAAATATTTGTTGAGTTTGAATTTATTTTCAGAATTTAAAACATCATTTTTCATTTTTGATTCTAGAAATTTTATTTATTTTCTTGAGGCTATGGGCATGGTGTCCCAAAAGTCTCTGTGGAGTTTTAAGCTTTTGTAACTTCAAAAATCTATATGCTACATAAGTAAAACATTTGAAAGGATAATCACTTGTAATTTTTAAAACATAGATAGGTTGTTTATTTAGTATAACCATCATCTTGGGCTATTCATTGCTCTAGTCAATTTTCAAATTGTAAAAACTTTGATCAGCTGCTTCTTAGTGATCAAAAGGATTACATTTCTCATCCTAGCCTGAAAATTATCAAAAGAACAAGCTTTTGATGCACGTGAGAATTTTGATGAGACTCTACATGAAAATTCTGATGGAGATCAATTAGGTGATGGAAGAGGTGGGTAAAGCCTATTGGTTGATCTATCAATATGAGAAGTGTTATACAGAAAGACTCACAAATGCAATATATAATGGCATGGTTTCATCAAAACAAAGCGAACAATTTATTATTCAAAATCCCCCAAACAAAATAGATATGTGAAAAATTTAAATGAATTTTTCAAATGATGCTTTTGAAAAGTGTTTTTAATATTTACACTTTTGAGGTTATTAAAGGCTTAAAGCTGCACTAAGACTTTTGGAACATTATATTATTCCCATATGAAGATGAAGACTTGAACCATTTGACTTCAAATCTTGGTGTACCTATTTTATCTTGGGCAAGTCACCTAATTTCTTTGAGTTTATTTTCATTATCTGTAAAATGAATTCTAATTCTAATAAATTCTGCCAATAACATTAATGGACAATTCTCTGGGGTTCAGTAAATATATGGGAGCTATTCATATGTAAAGCTTCAATGGAGAATTTTTTAAAAATACTTTTAGAAAAAAATGACCATCTGGCCTCAGACACTTATTAGCTGTGACCCTGGACAAGTCACTTACTCCCCATTGCCTAACCTTTTCCATTCTTCTGAATTGGAACCAGTACACAGTATTGATTCTAAGGAAAGTAAGGGGTTTTAAAAAAGGAATATAGAGTTGTGAGGAGCAGAGAGGAGACAATAACCTATCATCATAATATTTGATATTTATATGGAATTTTAAAGTCTGTAATAATTATAATGTATTATCATCATAGCCATCTACCTCTTTTCCTTTTGTTTTTTTTCTTACTCTCTTCCTCCCTCTGTACCTTCCTCCCTTCTTTCCTCCCTCTCTTCCTTCCTTTCTCCCTCCTTCCTTCTGTCTCTCTCCTTCCTTCCTCCTACTTAACATTTAGACCTTACTTGCTTCTAAATGAGACAATATATTTAAAGAGCTTTGCAAACCTTAAAATCATATAAAAGTTAGCTATCATTATTGAATAGGATTTGAACTAGTTCATAAAGTTGAGACACAAATAAACTGGATAATAAAAAATTAAAAAAAGAAATCCAATGCACTTCAGTTAAAAAGAGCAGAGATATAGAAGTAGCAGGCATCTGGGACAACTTAGTAACTGCAATTGAGCACTGACTTTATTTCAGCATCCTAGCAGCTACAGCAAAAAGGGAATCCCTTGGGTTACACTGTTGTCACTGCATAGAGGGAATAATCCATTATACTGGCATGGTCTTGGCTTGTGTGGCCCAGCATTTGGCAGAAGGAACATGATAAGGGAGTCCTGGGCCAGCAGAGGTAATTAAATCACTGGACTGCCTATTGTTGTCTACCAATAACACAGCCAAGCTTCTTTTGTTTGTTTTGGGGTGTGTGTGTGTGTGTGTGTGTGTGTGTGTGTGTGTGTGTGTGTGTGTGTGTTTTCTTTTCTGACTTCCACAGATAAAATGCAAAGTGGACAGCTCACAGCCAGAAAATCATCATTTCCACTCAGTCCTATTGTCAAGTACTTAAAGGCATGTGTAGGGCATATACTAACTAGTTCACCTGCTACCATACTCAGATCAGTGAATCAGTGAACACATTTTAGAAGACTTTTGATCTTTTGATCCAAGGACTGGAATTCCATGGCTCTCTGTACTACTTCTGTGAAGCCCCTGGACAATACCCAACATGATGAAGAATATTCCTCTGAGCAATTTTCAGCCCATCCTCATTTGAATTTTGTTAGGCTGTTTCACTTGCATAGAACTTGACTCATTTCCCACTATAGGTGAGGGACCACAAGATAGGCCAGGGTGCCTTTCTGTTATGGGGGGCAAGGGAAGACATACTCTCTTCCAGTTATTGAGTGACTTATAGTCTTTGGTGTTACTCTGCATGTGAGCTTCCTTAGGGATGTGACCCCAAACAGAGGCTTGGCCCAGCACAGAGATGGCAGCCATGGGCAGATGGTGACACGGCTGTCTGCACAGTAGTTTGGCCTCAGCAGCTTTGGAAGAGCAGTGCTGAGCTCATTTTGAAGTGGGTCTAACAACATTCCTCTCCTGGCAGCCATGTACTCTCCCCTCCAGTCATGTGCAAGCAAATGGTCTTGCAATGACTTTCACTCAATTTTCCTAGTGCCCTAGGATGCAAGCACCCAGGCCTATGGATTTGAATTCATTTTGATTATTTAAATAATTTTTCACCAAGCCTTCCCTAGCTTGGACCACTTCCACCTTTTCCATGTGTTCCCTATTCCAGAACTAAGCTCATTTCTTTTACTCAAGTTCAAACTTTCAAAAACAAATACTTTCCCCTAAACTTCTCTTATTCCCCTCAAAGTTCTATCCTTTGTAATATGACCTGATCAGTTTTCTTTCATCTTCTAATTCAGAGACAGTTTGTTTTGCTTTTGTTCCTTGAATAAAGGTTCAGATTATTATCAACACATTTTAACCCCATTAGAATAGAGCCTGCTGCAAGTTCTTCTCCCAGCATTACTCTCTCTTTCTGGCTTAGCCTCTGTGTCTTTTTTTTTTTTTCTCACCCACTATTATTTGCCTCAACCAGTTCTTCTGACTGTCTGAATTCCATAGAACTATCCACCTTTCAGTCAGATGAGAAAGCAAGATGGTTAGGAGTGAAAGTCAACCCTTTTGATGATACCCAGAGAATCTCCTTTTTCCTTTCTCCGCTTGCTCTTTGCCCTCCTCTTCTGGGTTTGCCCATTCCGTGGACTAGATAACCTTTACAATTTCCCAGGAGACTGAAGCTGGGGTTTGGGTTTGGATGGACAGATTCCCCAAATGAGCCTTTAGAGGGGGAAGCTGGGAACTATGAGGAGAATGAACCTGATGTGTTCTGTCTCCTGATTTTTGAGCTCTGGTAGATACCTTGTAGAATTTTCTTTGACTTGTGGGGACCTATCATTGATATTCACAGTAACTCTTGAAATTCAAAAGAATAAAGAAAGACTGATGTTCTTTCCCATTGGTCTGTCTTCCTAATTTCCTTAACTCTATGTATGGGGAGGGGAGACGATAAATTACAAGTGAACTATCTGGATAATTAAAAAAAAGAAAGAAATTTCAGAAACAAGTCTAGTATAACCATAATATTTGACAGCTGGGGAGATCCGGGTAAGGGTAAGACAGGTTGGGGTATGGAGAAAAAGGAAGAATAGAAATAAGAGGAGAAATGGACATTATAGTAAATTTGTGTTAAATAGCTTTTTTCTCATCAACATAATTTTTATGTGAATGGGGAATGATATATTTTTTCCTGTTTATCTCATTCAAATATGTTGAGAAAAATCCAGAATGCAGAAACACCAAATATTCCTTTTAGCAGCTTTATTAAAGCTAAAGAGAGGAAAGCACACATGCATAAACACACACACCAGTAACAAAAGTGATGATAACTCATAATCTTAGAACTTTAGCCTTGTGGTCCAATTACCTTATTTTTAATGTAGAAAAAAATTGTTATCTAGATTAGATAACTGACTTACACAAAGTTATACAGTTAGTAAGTAGCAGAACTAGAATTAGAACTCAGGTCTCTAAGCAGATCTTTCATACTTCTACCTTTTGTTGGCTTTAAGGAAGCTCTTTTATCTCTGCCTGAACATCTGTGTTGAATTTGGTAGCTGTGGTATTTGGATTGCTGCAGCTGTAATTAATCTCTAGGCTAATTATGAGCTCTGTTGTCATTTTGCTAGATGTAATTAAACTGCATAGCTGGAGAAAGTTTGGAAAGTAGGTTTTCCAAGAAAACTCCTCCCTAAAACTTGGCACCAAACTCTAGAGTGACAATATAATCAACCAATTAAATGCAAGCTGGAAGCCTTCTGTCCTTGAGGAGAAGTTTATATGAAGAAAATCAAAGTATGTAAACACACTCCTGATATTCTTGTTTGTGTCTAGGTCACATTTTTTGGAGAAGGGTTCAAAGGACTTTGCAGACTTGCTTTCATTAATCCTTATATGTCCCATGAAGTAGCAAGAGAATAAAGACAACATTTGGAAACCCCTTCTAAGAAAGAAGACAGGCTTAGAAAGATCAACTGATTTCTCCAAGGTCACACTGTGGGAGAAATAAAGAAAATAAGCATTTATTGAGTGCTTACTATGTGCCAGGCAATATACTGAGCACTTTACAAATTATTTACAAATATTCCATTTTATCTTCACAACAGCTCTGGGAGAGAGACACTATTATTATCCCCATTTTTATTATTGTTTATTCATTTTAGTCATGTACAATTCTGTGACCCCATATGGGGTCTTCTTGGCAAAAATATTGAGTGGTTTGCCATTTCCTTTTCCTCATATCACAGAAGAGGAAACTGAGGCAAAAAAGGTACAATTATTTACCCAGGGTCACACAGCTAGTGTATGAGGCTGGATTTGAATTCAGATTTTCCTAACTCCATGCTTTCCCTTATTTCAATGCTCCTGAAATCTGAGTCCAATCAGATAGAAAATGCTTTCTGTTTTGAAAAATTTCTATGGCAAACATTTGTAGTTTCTGACATATTTGGGATAATTATGACAGAATAAATATGGCATATTGTCTTAAGTGGGAAATTTGTTCAAGAGACAGTATGGTAGACTTTTAAAGTGGTTTGGCCAATGTTTCATCCTTTGCTTTATGGTAATTGAAGTTGAATGAATCATCATTCTCTAACTAAGGGCGTAGGACTGGGGCCACCACTTATAGAGGATGCCCATGACTCATGGATTTTTCAGAGATAGGAGGGATCTGAGTGGCCATCTATTCTAACTTATAGAAGTGGCTCTAACTTATAGCTTTAGAGGTTTAGAACTGAGAGGAACTATTGAGGAAACCTAGTCAACTCTTCATGTTAAAGGGGAGAAAGCAGAAACAGATAATTTGAATGACTTGACCAAGGTCACATAGGTGGTAGAGCTGAGATTCGAACACCATAAGTCTTTTTACTTTAGATCTAGTTTTCTTTTCACTTCACTAGTTAGGCTGTTCCAAAAATCCTTGTGTAATTTTAATCACTAATAGCTTAAAATAAAAGAAAATAAAAGGTTTAATAGCTTAAATTAGCTCCCCCTTCCCCTTAAATTAGCTTTTAAAGCTTTGAAGACCTTAGTTATTATAATTTTGAGTATTGTATGCCTTCATAACTTTTGGGGGGATTTTCTTGGCAAAGATATTAGAATAGTAATCATCCTTCTCCAATTAATTTTTACAGATGAGGAACTGAGGCTAACATGGGTAAGTGAATTGCCCAGGGACACACAGTGAGGATCTGAAGTCTTATTTGAATTTATAAAGAGTATTCATCCTAACTTCAGGCCCTGCACTTTATCCACTACACCCCTAACTACCTTTCAATAACACACAATTATATTAAGACTTTTTGAACTTTTTGGAATATATAATTATATGCATATATATACACACATATATATTATAGTGCATTAGTTATATGTGAGTGATATCTAAGAAATGGCCACTTTATCTTTAAGGAATTCTAATGTTTGTTTGTTTTTTATATGGTAGGAAATTAAACAATCTTAACTTATACTATATGACTAACATAACAAACAATTAATTGATCTGAATCTGTGATCTAATTGACCTGGAGAATTCTCTAGATAGAAACCCTACCAAATGCAGAATAGAGAGTGGCCTGTAATTTATAATTTTAGTTACTTATAGTAGAGTAGCAAGGCACAGTGGATAGAATGCTAGACCTGGAGTCACAAAGATGAGTTCAAATCCAGGCTCAGACACTTACTAGTTGTATGACCTTGGGCACTATTTACTCCAGTTTCCTCATCTACAAAATGGATTGGAGAAGGAAATGGCTAACTACTCCAGTATCTCTGTCAAGAAAACCCCAATTTAGATCATGAAAAATTGGGCACAACTAAAATGACTGAACAACAAAACTTACAGTATTGAAAGGGTAAATAACTTTTGCCCCTAGGTTTTACCATTCATACATGTCTGAGACAAGACTTGAACCTAGATCTCCTTGATTCCACAGAAAATCTTCTATTCCTGCACCATATTACCTCTCTTTAAGGTATTATTAGGCAGCCTAATGCAGTGAAAATAGTGATGGATATCTGTGGAATTGGATTCAAATCCTTTCTATGACAATGTTTATGTACTGTTGTACAAATATCTCTGGGCTTCAATTTCTTGCATGTAAAATGAAATGCTTGTTCTACATGACCTCTTTAGTTCTTTAGCTATAGATTTACAAATCTATTATCATCTTGTAAATCCAAATAACTTTTTAAAATCAACTCTTGGACCTCTCAGAGTCTAGAATTTTAGAAGATATATTAATAATTGAGAAGAGGATTGGCTTGCTTTTCCCTATTCCTAGAGCCTGGAGAAAACTGGGGGATTCACTGCTAATGATAAAAGCTGCCTATTCACAACTAAGTATCTTGGAGCATGGAAAAATATTTTTCTTTCTCAGTAGGACAAAGGTATCTCTTTTCCTTTTTAAAACGATCACCTGAGAATCCCACCCCTTGGAAAGAAGAGATGAAAGGATCAGAAGGATAGGCTTTGGCATCTATCTGTAGGAAGTATACCTTTGAGAATCTATCTTTTGTGTACCTGATTGCCGACTTTTAGTTTGAGTACGAGTATGTTTCTTGCAAGTGGCACAGAAATTTTGTGGAACTAAAAGGCTTTAATGTTTTATCTCATTTCTTATAGTAGTAGAAGTCTTCCTAATTCAGATATTCAAAGAGCCAATACCTCAGGGAAGCCCAATTCATAGCTAAATAACACTCTCCTAGATTAGTATCAATTATTTCCTAACCTTGTAAGGATGCAGATTCCATTCTGCCTTGCTTCTATATCATCTAATTCCTTCAAGAACATCTTTTCAATCAAACAAACCAGGTAAAAGGCTTTACTCTGCAATTCATTGTGTGACATGATAGTACAATAAAGAAAGGAAGTAGAAGCAGATCAAGGTTCTCATTTTCTAATTTCTGTGGTCAATAGTTTGAACAAAAAATATGAAAAGCTGTGTGAAAATTATCCGGTGAAGATACAGATTACAGCCTATTATAACCATGAGTACTCATTATATTCTGATTGTCTTCCTCTTTATAATATCATTCCCAGTAATCCAATGACCACAATTACAGTAGATTTTCAAAAAAACTGGATTAATTAGGTTGAAGTGTAACTTGCCATCGGAATTAGATGGTATGGGAAATTAATCTTGCTGTACTAAGAGACTGTGTCAATCTGTACTTTTCTTAAAAAATCATGATTAGAATAAATGTACCATGAGAAAAAAATTAATTCTTGTTTTAGAAATGTTCTATTGTGGGATCTCAATTTTTATCTCTCCCTGAAACCTCTTTAGCTTTATGCCTGCAGCATTCATATAAGACTCTACTCACTTGTGGAGAGAATAATTACTAGACTTTGTGAGACTTCCTGAAAGAGGATGGTTGATATCATAACTTTGGAGAAGAGAGATGATTTTTCCCCCTAAATGTTTCATGTGATCCCCCTGTCTCTCTCTCTGCTTCTGTCTCTTTTTGCCTTCCCTTCCTCCATACATTGGAGGACATAGATGTAGTTCTAGATGGACTTCTTAGAGTCTTCAGGAAACTTCCCAGTGTGTGTGATCAAGGCTTCTCTCTCTGGGCTGAGATATCTTACTTCCTATTGAAGAGTTCATTCATTATGACTTTTTTTCGAGAAAATTTTAACCTATAGAATTTTTCTTATTTCTGCTTATTATCTATTTGAATAAATAGATTTATTCTCTATTCGTGATGCCCTTTTGTATAATTAACATTTGGAAGAAAGGAGTCAAGTTTCTGGATATAAACTTTGAATACTCCCTTCCTCTTTAAGCAAGGAACACTCATTCTACTCTGCATCTGCTCCTCTCTGGTTAAACTCATCATTTCTAATCTAATCACCACTTTCTAACTCAGACCTTTATTGATATCATTTCTCTTGTCCTCTTCTCCTCTCTCATTGGAGGATTATGTATTAATTTAGAATCTTGAACCCTAGAGACTACATCCCACAATCCCCTTTTCCTTTTCCTGTTTGTGTGTCTCCTTAATTGGGGGGAGTTTTGAGTTCCTGTTTCTACCCAGTTGGGCTCTCTGGTTCCATGGTGGAAGAGGGAGGAGTGGCTTTGTTTTTTTTTTTTGCTAGCCTTACTTCCTTATACTTCAAGATAAATATTTAATAAATATTATTAAATATAATACTTGGGGTACTGGATATTAATTTTACCTTTACAATTAGAAGGTGAAATAATACATTTCTTCTAATGCCTTCCTTTATAGAGGGCAGAATTTCAACTTTTCAGCTCATATCTGCATGTGCTGCCATCCCTGGTTTCAACTTCATATAATAAGATGTCCCCATGTAGGGAAGTCCCTGGTTCTTTCTAACCCCCAAATTTCTTGCTGCCTTGCCTGACTCCTTTTATTTATTGTATCTTTCAGGGCAAGGACTGTGTTTCTTTTTTTTCATAATTGTATTTCTTAGCATAATTTCTGCCACACAAGTAGGAGTTAATTATTTATTGGATTGGATTTATGGGAAAGTTTGGAAGAAAGTGGCATATGTATTGGGGGATGGTGGGGTGGGGAAGGAGATATAATTCTAATCTAATATCCTACATCTCAGGAAGAGAGCAGAATGACTATCCTAGTGGCCCCTTCTCTTCCCCTCTAGGCAATGATCAAAGTCTCCCTTAGGAAAAAAACAAAACAAAACAAAGTCTCCTTTGGAGAAGGATAGACAAGATTCCCAAGATATCTATCAAAGCCTCCCTATGAGTCACAGTTAGGCAGCTCCTATAGAATAAACATAACATGTACGGTACATATACCATATATTTATTTTCTACTTATGACTTCATCAATGTAGGAAATGTCCCTCTAGGGATTCAGGTCACCAAACCATATGTAATTTATGGTTTTTGAGGTGCTTGAAGCTCTGAGAGATGAAGGAACTTCAACAAACACTTTATTTCCTTTGTATTGGGAACTATGGTTAAAAGACTTGTCCTAGAGCTAATTTGTTTTGTCAGAAGCCAACTTCCTAACTCCACCAATGACCCTCTATACAATTTTCTAATTTTCCTTATTGCTGATGAGACAACAAATATTTATTGAGTATCTATATTCAATAAGTATACTAGTTCCCCAAAGGAACATGTGCATATGTTGTGTTCATTCAATAAATTTTATTTCATACAATTAACATTCATACCAAAATTATCTATGACTAACCAAATTTTCTGCAATATATTTTGCCATGCATTCTTGAGGTATATTCATAATCACTGAGGTTCTGAAATCTTTGAATTGCTCATCATAATCTTGCCATGAACATAGTAGAAGTATCAAGGGTGTTTTGATTTTTTTCTCATGGTTTTTGTAGTTTCTTTGACTTTTTGTTCATAATAGGATTAAATTCTGCTATTATGATTCCTAATAAAGCATCTAAGGCATTGAGGTATAAGTTACCATGAGAAAGAATGGAAAATTGCAAAATTCTTTGCAGTATGACATTAATAGTATGATGACTATAATGACCTGAGGTCTAGGAGCAGAGTAGTTCTCAACTTTTTTTATTATTATTGTTCTATGAACCTTTTTACAACAACAAAAAGTATTGTGAGCCTGTCAGGTAATTTATTATACTATTCATAATATTTTGCAATTGTTTACTGCTTATGGTGCTGTAAAGAATTTTTAGTTCAGACCCTTTGAAAAATCTTTGTGAGCCCCCAAGAGGATCCTGAAGAACTAAATGGGAATCATTGAAGTAGTACAATATTTTCCACCATAATTAGATTATATTGTGACATAATATTGAACAAGAAGAAATTGGGAAAATATTATGCAATAAAGTTGATTTATCCAATATGGTTAGGGAGTAGGGATGATGTTGTATGTGTGTATATGAATAAGACCTTGCTATTGTCAGGGGGAAAGGGATTAATTTGTAAAAGGTTGGACTGGATTATTTAAGAATAGGGTCACCAGGAATTTATATTAATTCCAAAGAGATTTATTTACAAAATATGGGAAGAATGAAGTAGGAAATCAGAGAGAGGATAGGGTAAAATATCTAGCCTAAGCACTAAGTAATTTACTCCTGGCCCCTGGTTCAACCCAGGCAGGAAGTTAGTTTCAGCCTGCCTCTGGCAAAGCTGAGGACCTGGGGAAAACTCTCTCAAGAGGTCTGTCTCTCCTGAGGCTAGTTTCTTCAGAAAATATCCAGGAAAGGAGTCAGCCTTTTCATGCATCATGTATCAATCCAAAAGGAAGAGATTTAAGGATAGCAGAGGCTCAGTCAGCAGAGTCTTCTCCAGTCTCCAACTCAGAACTCCAGAAGAAGCCAAAGTCCAAGTTCAACTCCACTCAGGAAGCTGTTGCTCCCTTTTAAAGACATTTTCTTTGCATCACTTCCTGTACCTTTCCACAATTTTATACCTACCAATCACAATTGAAGCCCAACTTTAGGACTGCTCAGGGGCATTTAATTCTGATTTGTCACCAACTATTGCACACATGAGTCAAAGACCTCCCACTTAATGATTAAGTGGTATGTTTACACTTTTGGTTATTAGATCTAAAAATGGGCCTATCTCCTTACTCAACTTTTAAGTACTGTGTTTATACTTTTGGTGATTAAATCTAAAAACAGGTAGGGATTACAATTTAATCTTCACAATGAGGGGAGAGTTAAATATAATCTTCATACTGTTTAAAAAAATTAAAATAAAAAGTAAGGGATATAGTCTAGAGAGGAGGCTTGTACCCTGCAGTATAGAATGGGAGAAAGAGAGGAGAATCCCCTTCCTTCCCTGCAAAGTGGGGTTCAGGGGAGATAGCAGATGAAACGGGTGGGCTCAGAGAGAGGAGAGGGAGTTGAAGATTTCCCCCCTTCTGCCTTCCCTCTTTAGCTAAAGCTGCTCTCCCCAATTCACTCTTGTCCCTTGTGCCCCCCTTCCACTACTCAAGACAAAAGGTCTCCCTTTGATCGGTTCACTCACAGTCAGCTTGGGGAACAGATAACTTTTAATGTTAACTCAATCAGGCAATACAAAAGGAATAATGGGCAGCAGAGAGTGGGAAAAGGAAAGTGGGAAAAGGGGTCCCTGTCTCTATCTAAACCCTTTTCCTCCCTCCTTGAGTTTGGGGGGAACTCAGGCCTTGGCAGCTTGAGCCCACCTGAGAGAAAGTCAGGTTCTTACCCCATGGCAATAGGAGTTGAAGTAAAGTCTTCTCAGGTTTCTCTTCAGATAGTCCCTTCAATTGGGAAGTGTTGGGGGGAAGGATTTCCAGTCACCAGCAGGAAAAATGGATAACCCTCAGGAGAAAGTCTTTATCCACCTTCTCTCTTAGACATCTCAAGATGGAGAGACTCTCACTGCTCTCCTCACCAGAGTTTTCTCTCCTCAGGAAATTCACTCCTGGAGCCCCTCCCCCATTGAGGTGATCAATTTCACATACTCTTCAGTCTGGCACTTTTTCTTTAGTGACAGCCTCTATCACAAATCCTCCATTTCCTGTTATTCATGTGGTGCCACCCTGGCCCATGCCAGTCACTTATCTTCTATGTCTATTCTAATCTATCTATGCTACTTATTGTTCCCATCTAACTTCCCCCCTCCCAAAATAATAAATCTTATCCTAATCTGTCTATTTGCTAATATAAATTCCTATCTTATTCTAAGACTAAATTGTGGGAAGAGGGTTAGGATTATCACAGCCCTTGAGAAGTTGTCTCCTCATGTGTACTTCTGCTTCTTTTGAATCAGGGCTAAAATCTAACAGTCCCTCAGTTTTTTTCAATAAGACAATCAATAAATGAACTTGGATGTTTATTTTTTTCTTGGGACGATCTGTCAAATTTTCCCCATGCATTGGGTCTTTCTGACAATTGCTTCATTCCCTGCAATAGATTCTCACGGCATTTTCTTAGATAAGCCATTGATCTTGGATTAGAAAAATCCAGATCCTCAAAAACTTCTGGCCAGCTCGTGAATGAAGAATCTTTTCTTGTTTGCTCAATAAAATTTTTATGTTTTGGGGGTGTAAAGAGTTCACATAAAAGAATTTCTACATCCTCAAAATCTGGTTCATAGAGATGAAATGCTCTTTTCAGTTCTTTAATTGTGAGATGAGGCTCTAGTAAAAATGTAGGCATATGGTTACGCAAAGATTCTAAGTTATGGGTGTGAAT
Organism: Monodelphis domestica; assembly: GCF_027887165.1. Lineage (NCBI taxonomy): Eukaryota > Metazoa > Chordata > Mammalia > Didelphimorphia > Didelphidae > Monodelphis > Monodelphis domestica. Next base: position 164,756,212 of record NC_077233.1, on the reverse strand, counting down.
GACTTATGAACCTTTGCATGTAAAATGCCAGAGTTATCAGTGATCTTAGCTACATTACACAAAGGCACAATTTTTTGAACCTTTGATGCATTTGCAAGATTGTTAGCAGATGCATTAATTGGTGCCTGCATGTTATTGGCAAGGTCATTTCCCCCTACTGCACCTCATGGTGTCCCAGTATTAGTATTAGCAACTACATAGTCCTTATTAGTCTATCCTGTCACGTCCCCAGTCTCCTCATTGGTTCCCTTACCCATGATTTGTTTTCTCTGCATGTAATCCTGGTACATCTCAGTTATAGGGGGGAATCTGACCAAACAATGTCTCTAATCTTTTATCAATGACTAGAACATTCACAGTTTTCTTTTGGAAAATCAGGTTGGCACCAGCTTCGATATTCTTTAAGATGTTAGTCACTGCCACGAACACAACATATACTTGGGGTATGATTTTCCAGAGGTAATTTACATCTAGATAATTCATTGGCAACTGTGTCCATCCCATAGTCATATTGGTTAATGTCTCCAGAACATTGTCTATCATCCCTGCCACTGTATTATAAATGATACAGTAGCCCCAATAAATGGCAATTATTCCTGGCACAGTTGACCAAAGTATTAGTTGTAACATGTTCCCCATTAGATCTTTTCTAGGCTCTAACTGCCAGGTGTTAACAGTTAGAAAATGGTTATAGTATCCACAAGCTTTCCTTCTAGCTAGATAGGATCCAAGATGGCTAGATCCTATCGCTGACAGCCCAAGTACAGCCTCTCTTCTTCAGTATTGTAACTGACCAGAGTGGCCGTTGGTAACTGACTAGTTTGCCCCCCACTCCAGAGTCAGTGACAAAGGCTGCTCCTTTCAGGAGTTGTAATTGACAAATGATAGTTAATGGCAGTTGGTGACAGTTATTCACTAAAGGTTATTATTTTTTAAATAAATGGGGTCCTTTTAAATCTGGGGTGCAAACTGTTTAAAAAAAAAATTTAAAAAGAAGAGAATGTACCCCCACAATGGGAGGCTTGGACCCTGAGGTATGGAATGGGAGAAAGGGAGGAGAACCCCCTTCTTTCCCCACAAAGTGGGGTTCAGTGGAGATAGCAGATGTAATAGGTTGGCTCAGAGAAAGGAGAGGGGGTTGAAGATTTCCCCCCTTCTGCCTTCCCTCTTTAGCTAAAGCTGCTCTCCCCAATTCACTCTTGTCCCTTGTGCCCCCCCTCCACTACTCAAGACAAAAGGTCTCCCTTTGATCGGTTCACTCACACTCAGCTTGGGGAACAGAAAACTTTTAATGTTAACTCAATCAGGCAATACAAAAGGAATAATGGGCAGCAGAGAGTGGGAAAAGGAAAGTGGGAAAAAGGGTCCCTGTCTCTATCTAAACCCTTTTCCTCCCTCCTTGAATTTGGGGGGGACTCAGGCCTTGGCAGCCTGAGCCCACCTGAGAGAAAGTCAGGTTCTTACCCCATGGCAACAGGAGTTGAAGTAGCCTTCTCAGGTTTCTCTTCAGAAAGTCCCTTCAATTGGGAAGTGTTGGGGGGAAGGATTTCCAGTCACCAGCAGGAAAAATGGATAACCCTCAGGAGAAAGTCTTTATCTACCTTCTCTCTTCGACATCTCAAGATGGAGAGACTCTCACTGCTCTCCTCACCAGAGTCTTCTCTCCTCAGGAAATTCACTCCTGGGGCCCCTCCCCCATTGAGGTGATCAATTTCACACACTTCAGTCTGGCACTTTTCCTCTAGTGCCAGCCTCTATCACAACACTATGTATAGTAACACCTGCCTTCTTAATAATTAGAGGTTTCTTTTATGGATCATAAAGGCATATATTTTAAGAATGAAGTTAAATATTAGGAAGATTTTACTGATCATGAGTTACTAAATGATAAAATACTTTATGTGGAAGATAGTAGAATTCTTTTTTGTGGAAATTATTAATTCTGGGATATGCAGCTGTTTTCTGTAATGATTTGAACTCAGTATTTCCTTGTAGCAAAAATTAGACTTGATTTTTAAAAAAAATTTCACCTAGTCCTCTTGTTCTGTGAAATAAGAAACTATTCAAATTTAATGAGGCAGCTGGCCATGCAGTATATGTAGGCCTGGGCCTGGAATCAGGAAAACCTAAGTTCAAATCTGACCTCTGACACTTCTTAGTTGTTTGACTTTGCCATAAAAATCACTTAACTTTTGTTTGCCTAGTTTTCCTTACCTGTAAAATTATGATAATAAAGATACCTTCTCAATGGGGTTGTTTTGAAAATCAAATGAGATAATTTGTAAAGCTACATTGTGCTTTAGTAGGATTTTTATAAATGCTTCTCCCCCTTGTAAAAAATAGACTCGAATACAGGACTACAATCCCCATGAGCCTTTGCTCCACTTCCCCAGAATGCCTTGTAATCTCACCTGGGCCGAGATCGAGAAGATATTTAAGCAAAGGCTTTTGAAGGGCTCGGCCCTTTTTGGACTTCCATTTTTGGAGCAGAGGCATCTCTTCCATGATGTGAGGTTATTTTGTCTAGGCCTCTGGCCTAGGCACATGTTTCTTACTTGTATATTCTTAATCTTTAACCTTTAATAAACCTCTAAAAAAATATATATTCCTTGCAGAGAGAAACTAATTTCTACCTGCCTCAGTCTCCCCCTCTCCCCTAAATTTTAATCTTTACACCCTCTTATGACAGATAGATAGCTAAAAATTCTGCATTTTCACAAACTAAATGGTACAATAGATACAGCACTGAGATTGAATCAGGAGATTATGACTTTCATTATGCCTTGAGACACTTATTAGCTGGGTGACCCTGGAAAAGTGACAAAACTTTTGTCTTAGTTTCCTCAACTGTATTAGTAGTCTCTTGGAAGCCGAGAATGACGATTGTCTTTGTGCATTATCATTTACAGTGTACCCTCATATGGCTTTGGAGTCCAAAGACTGAGGCGCAGAGTTTGTGGCACATGGGGCATGGAGCTCCAGTTGTTACGGGAGGTGTGGTTGTGGCCTGGTGTCGGCGTTCACGCGCAGTGGGGAGACGTCGACGTTGCTCATCTTCAAAGGTGGTGGCGGCATGGTTAATGGGGGTTCGCCAGCTGCTTCTGTCAGAGGCAGTGAGTTCTAGTTGCTTTGGTGTCATGCCAGCCCACTTCAAGTTGGATTTTAGCTGATCCTTGAATCTTTTCTTTGGTTGGCCTTGTTTCCTGAGTCCAGCTGACAGTTCACCATGGAATACCTGTCTTGGTGTTCACTGTGGGTCCATGCAGATGACGTGTCCAGACCATTGTAGCTGGGTGTTGAGGACCAGGACTTCGATGCTGGTGGAGTTGGCTCTGTCGAGGACTTCCTGGTTGGTGATTTGGTCCTGCCATCAGATCCTCATGATTGACCGGAGGGAGAGTTGGTGGAATTGCTCCAGCTGTTTCATGTGCTTCTGGTACAGTGTCCATGTCTCACAACCGTACAGGAGCGAGCTGAGGACCACTGTGTTATACACTTTGTGCTTCATTCCATTTGCTTACACCTCTGTGTTGGAGGACTTTGCAGCGCAGCTGCCCGAGTGCCTGGCTGGCCTTTTGGATCCTGGCATTGATCTCGTGGTCTAGGGACCCGTCGTTGGCTATGGTGCTGCCCAGGTACTTGAAAGTGTTGACGTTAGAAAGCTGTGTGCCGTCGATTGTAATGCATGACTGGTTCGTTGGCCTCCCTGGTGCAGGTTGGAACAGCACCTCTGTTTTGCTGAGGCTGATAGTCAGGCCAAACAGTTTTGTTGCAGTAGAGAACCTGTCCACAATGGTTTGGAGATGATTTTCTTGGTGGGCCATGAAAGCACAGTCATCTGCGAAGCGAGCTTCCAGGATGAGTCTCTCTGTTGTCTTTGTTTTTGCAGTCAGGCGGCGAAGGTCAAATAGTGAGCCATCCAGGCAGTATTTGATGTAGACACCCAGGTCTAGATCCATCACAACATGTCATAATACTTGGGTGAAAAATAGGTTGAATAGCACCAGAGCAAGGACGCAGCCTTGTTTCACGCCATTGGAGATGTTGAAGCGGTCAGAAGTCTCTCCACCAGATAGGACTTCCACTGTCATGTCGACATGAAAGAGCTGGATCAGTTTGATGAATTTTGCTGGGCAACCGAGCTTGCTAAGGATCACCCACAATGCGTACCTGTTCACTGTGTCAAATGCCTTTGTCAGGTCTATGAAGACAATGTAGAGACTCAGGTTCTGCTCAAGGCATTTTTCCTGCATTTACCTCACCATGAAGACCATGTCGATGGTGGGATCCTCATCTGTAAAATGGGAATAATAATAGCACCTACCTATGAGGGTTGTTGTGAACAAACCTCTTAGATGTGTTTAATAATCATATCATTAGTTCTTTTCAAATAACAGTCAGAATAAGCTTTTGATATATTGTGTGTGTGGTGTGTATGTGTTTTCTGCCTACAGAGATAGTCCTGGGGCCTCCCTCATATATGGTCAATAAAAAAATTACCTTAAGTTCAAAGTACTTTGAGAAACAGCATCTATTGGGGCCCATTAACATGCTTATTTTGACAGGGAAAGAACACACATGAGTTAAAAATAAAATACATTTAATTCAACCACACAAAAAGTTTTGATTAAAACCAAACCCCACCCAAACTGAACCTTGAGGTGATTTTCCCATAAGTTTTCACATTGCAAAGAGAAAGTAAAATATGTGGCCAGGTTCTATGCATAGGTACTCATATTAGCATATATTTGTGATAAGACAAACTCATAGAGTACCTATCATTTTGCAGATCCTCCAATGTCCTCTGGAAATGTCATCCCAGGCCTCTGATGCTTTCTGATGGGCGCCATGAAATCTCAGCTGAGTGTGTTATATCTGTAGACTTGTTTCCATTCACTAAGATTCCTTCTGCTACCATGAGCTCATCTTCGGGATCACATGCAATTCTTTTATGACAGGTAGGAATAAAGTTCTTTAAATTTATAATCAAAAGTTTTGAGCCACTACATCCAGGAAGGTAGGCAACCAAGTCAACAGAATAATCCATCTTAAGATATTCTTAAAAACAAACAACTTCTTCATCTCTGTTGTAGATCCAAGTTCTTTGACTTTAGTCAACTCTATAACTTGAGGTAAGAACAAGCTTTTTAACTCTTATTAAACCACATGTCAGTCTGTGTCCTCAAAATGCAATTTGAGAGGCTCATTTTTGTGACCTTTCAGCTATCCAAATGCTCTTTGATTAGCATAAATGCAGGGAAAATTACAACAGATTTGGATGAAGTTTGCCGCATCATTGACCTTATCTCAATTCCATATTCTCCTCATCACTAATATGGTTCAACAACATTTTTGAATTTTATATGACATTCTGACCAATTACCAACCTCATGAATTTCCATAATGAGTATCTAAGGCTCTTTCCAAATTTTGGCTTTTTGTCAGTTTGTTGTTCATAAAGTGATGAACTTTTTGACCGTAAGATATCCTTTAAGACTATAAGTCATGTAATGGAAGGTGTAATGATCAGGGAAAAGGCAATGATTGAGAAGAGTATTACACGAATTCAGTAATTTTGTGAGGCAGAAGTGAGGAGGGAGCACATACTAGGTATAGAGGACATCAGATACCGAAGTACACAGGTGAGAAATGGAGTCCCACATGTGAGGAACAGAGATAAAAGTAGTTTGGCTGGATTATAGAGTAAGGGAAGGCGAAGATAAGGTAGGACACAAAGGACTTAAAACAAAACAGAGGAATTTAAGTTGTATGCTAATCACTAGAAAGAATTTTGCCAGCAATGACTGAGACCCTCCTGTGATTGTTATAGGACAACTATTTCATTTTCTTCTATAGAGATGGACAATGGAGGCAACCTTAATCCCCTGGGAGATAGATTCCTTTTGCCATATGTAAAGATTAAATTAGTTTCTCGTAATAAAAGTATTGTATTTTATAAGGTTTATTAAAGATCATTAGAAATCAAGAATAAAGAAATACAAAAGAAGAAAAACACATGTCTAGAGCTGATTAGCCCATTCACATTTCACTTACTACATCTTGCATGCCCAGTAGAGAGACGTGTGTGCTTAGAAGTGGAAGAAGACAGAGCTTGGGAGGCAGAGAGCCCTTTAAATACTAAATTGTGTTCTCGCACTGAGGTGAGGACTCAGGTGAGATTATAGGGAATTCTGGGAAGTACCAAGTACTTCTGGAGATTGAAGTCCAGGGTTCAAATCTCTATTTTACACATATAACATGGAAGATTTTAGACAGCTTCCCTATGACCAGTGGACCCTTTGCCTTGTAGATCTCTGCTGGGATGGAATCAGTGTCAAGTACTTTGCCACATGATAAAAGCCTAATGGCATTCCATATTTCTTCTTTTGTTGGAAGCTGAGCTAGAGAGAGGTTGACCTCAACCTGAGGTACATAGTCAATGACTTCAACATTGAATAATGATAGTTTGTTGAAAATACTGTCTCTCCAGCATAATGTCCTTCTCACTGATCAGTGTAGCTCCATCAGCACTGAGCAATTGAGATGTGCCCATAAATAGTCTTTAGAGCACTGTAGAAGTACTATGGATTGTTACTGTTTGCATAAAACTGAATCTTGTCTGTGTTCTTGCTGAGTCAAGAATCCTGCATTTCTCCTTGTTTCAGTTGCACTTTATTTTGGATGGAACTTAACACTGTGTTCTTAGATATAAATGCTGCTGGTAAAGACTGTGGAGTTCATGTTTTTCATTTAATTTCCTCATCATTCTCATCAAACCAATCCTGCTACTGGCAAATATTCTGGCCCAGATAAATAAATATAGCGCTGCATGCCAAATCTCTGAAAGCTGCCCACTATTTTTCTTCTTCACTGCTGCCAACTGTGTTTCAGCTCAACTTTCCCTCCAAGTTAACAATGAACCATCCATGGAGAAGTCCTCTAATCTGTTAATAGTAAGTATTTGTCTTCTGGTCATCACTTTTATTGAATTTGAATGTTTAGATTAGAGAGGATAAGTCAGTGCTTGGTCCAGCATTCTGTACCACATGTTGCCTTCATCACTCTCACATCCTTTCTGTTTCTTCTCCTTACAATGACAATCTATTAAATGTCAATGTTTGGTTCAAGAGTGCCTTCAGAAAGTTTTTATTATGTTCCAGTAAGTGAAAGACAGTTTTGGTGATATGAATTATACAACTCTTCAGTAGTAAATGGCTTGACATTGCTGTTTTATATTATATTCTTCACATGGACTCCCTGCCATGTCTGACAGTTCCTGCCTATTCTGGCTTCAATGTCCCTCAGAATTACAAATTTTCTTTTTTTTTTTGACACATTGATACTAAGAGTCTTCTTGTCTTCATAAAATTTTTCTTAGAAGTCATCTAGGCAGGAGCATATGCACCGATGATGATTTTCTTGCAAGTAGAAATTGTATTGTTGAATCAGTCTGTTGTTCGTTCCTTTGGGAAAGCATATAGGCTTCGTGACTGGACTAGATTTGATTGATACTCATCATAGCAGGCACTCCAGAATAAACAAAACCTGTGTATCTAGCTCAGACTTTGGTAAGCTGGCTTTCATTTGCCATCCTTGTTTCAATCAGAGTTGCTATTTGGATACAGTGCCTGCTGAGTTCTCATACAGCAAAAGCTTTTTGTTTTTCATGTCTCCTGGATTTCATATATATGAACATACTCATATTCCTTGTACCAAGAATGAGTGGAATTATGTTCACAAATTTTTAAAAACTTTTTTTGGGTTTCTACCACAGGATAAGATCCTCACCTGCTTTGGTAAACAGGCCAGGATTGGGCGAAACAGAGAATTTTGAGGGTACCTTTTCTAGCCCCTTTCTTATGGCAGGAGGTAAGCAGTGTGTTCCTTAAAAAAAAAGCTAATCAGACACTCAGATGGCTATTGAATCCTACTGCTTCTTCAGTCCAACCTGGGGCTGCCTGTGTGCTCTCAGAATTTCTGTACCTGATGTTTCATCACTTATCCATCACCATAGGACTTGTAGATAGATAGAATAGTAAAAGAGTGTGTAGTAAATACTAAAAAATATAAAATAGTAAAAGGGTGATGTCATGACTAGTGCATGATTTGGATTTAAGTGAGATAGCACTGGGCAAAGGCAGCCTTACTCTCCTCCAATCATCAGAGACCAGTGGCAAGACAAAAGTCAAGAAAACTGGCAAAAGCTTAGAATGCAGTGGATGACCTTGGTGTTGTTGATGTCTGGCGAAGCTTTAAGCACTCTATAGCATCTAACTTCTAGCACCTTCATGGTTTATCAGAACAAATTGTTATCATCTGTCTATTTGGCCTAGGGAAGTCTTCACATGCTTTTACTAGACATCCTTCTAACTCACCAAAGTATTTGGATATCATCAACTTGGTTAAAATGATGTGCCAAGATGAGTTTATTAGGATGTGGCCCCTGAGCATGCTAGATATTATTGTGGACAATTCTAAAAAAGGCTTAACAAGCCCTCCCATCAGAGATGCTAGATATCCCTGTATACCCCATCTACCCAATTATCATTTAAGTATATCCTAATGTATTTTTTCAGACATAATGCCAACAGTAACAGTTCCTTTTATTTTTAAATTTAAAAATATTTATTTGTTACATAAAAATTCCCAGGTAATTCCCTCCCTTCCACCCCTCCCTCATTAGAGAAGGCATAACATGACAAAAAGATATACATATAAGAAACTTTATCTTGCTTATTTCTATTTATCAGTGCTTTCTCTTGAGGTGGACATATACACCTCATTCTTTAAACAATTTTCTGTTGTATATACTGTTCTCTTGATTCTGTTCATTTCACTCTTTATAATTTCACATAAGTCTTTTTATTTGTTTTTTGTTTTCCTCAAGTTAACCTGGTCATTTCTTATGGTAGTAGTCTCTCGGTAACTGAGGATGACGATTATCTTTGTGCGTTTTTGTGCACAAAGACACTTGTGCATCAAGATTTAAGTGGAAAAGTCGATGCACAGAGACAGTCCCACTCTCTCAGCGTTGGAAGCCTGGGTCCAGTGGCATGAAAAGTCGTTACACCTGGAGACTTCCTTAGCTGCAATGGATGGCCGAGTTGTCTCTTGTGCTCCAACACACCCTAAGCACTCCACAGTGCTTTGCTGCGTTGCCCTCTCAGCCGTTGAACCTTCTTATTGGTTTCGTCCCTCTGTTCAGTGGAAGCAGTCTTCACATGCTGGGTGAGCAAAGCCCTGGTTCACCAGGGGTCTACGACCTAATGGCTACCCTCACAAGGTTTAGCCGGCCTGTCGAAGCTGTTGCCTGGGATGTGGCCGCTGCCACATGATAGCAGCTACTGGGAGCCACAAGTGAGAGCTGGGTGTCAGGTAAGGGTCAGAGGCTGGAGAGCTGCCCTAGGAGGGCACAACAAGCCCTCCATACCAAAGATATTACTTCTCCCTGAGCACCCCATACACCCTCATTTCTTATGGTGCAGTAGTATTCCATCACAATCAAAAGCCACAACTTGTTTAGCCATACCTCAATTAATGGGAATCCCTTCAATTTTCAGTTCTTTGCCACCAAAAAAAGAGTTGATATAAATATTTGAGGACATATTAGGCTCTTTTCTTTATTCCCTGATTACCTTAGGAAATAAACCTAATAATAGTGTTGCTGGGTCAAAAGGTATATACAATTTTATACTTCTTTGAAAATAGTTTCAGATTGGTCTTCAGAATGGTTGGATCAGTTTATAGTTCCACTGACAGTGTATTAGTGCCCTCACTTTTCCACACACCCTCGAGCATTTGTCATTTTACTCTTTTTTTTCATTTTAGCCAATCTGATAGGCATGGGATTATCTCTCAGAGTTGTTTTATTTCTCTAATCAGTAATTATTTAGAGTTTTAAAATGTAGTTATATATAGCTTTGATTTCTTCATCTAAAAACTATCTGTTCATATCTTTTGAGCCACTGCTTCAGTTGGAGAATGGCTCATATTCTTATAAATTTGACAATATTTCCTATACATATTAGATATGAGACCTCTATCTGAGAAACTGTCTATAAAATCCTCTCCCCTATTTCCTTTCCTTCTAATCTTGATTATATTAGTTTTATTGATACAAACCCTTTTAAATTTAATGTATTCAAAATTATACATTTTATATCTCACAATGCTTTCCAGCTCTTATTTATAATAAATTCTTCTCCTATACCCAAGGATAGGTAGTCTGATAGGTAGTATGTTCCCTATTCTAATTTGTTTATATTTCTCTTTATGTCTGAGACATATATGTATATATATATATGTGTGTGTATATATATATATATATATATATTGTCTTATCTTGGTAAATGGTATAAAGATATTGATATATATGTAGTTTCTGCCAGACTACTTTTCAGTTTTTCCAATAATTTTTATCAAATAGTGAATTCTTATCTCAAAAGCTCAGGGCTTTACTTTTGTCAAATACAAGATAACTATAATCTTTTACAGCTGTTTGTTGTATGTCTCTTTTGTTCCACTGATCTACCTTTGTATTTCTTAGATAGTATAAGATAGTTTTGATAATTCCTGTTTTATAATACAGTTTAAATACTAGACCTTTATATTTTTCATCCATTTCTTTGATATTATTAACCTTTTCTTGTTCCAAATAAATGCCATTTTTTTACTTCAATAAAATGTTTTTTATCATAATTTAATTGGAATGGCATTGAATAAATAGACTAGTTTAGTTAGTATTATCATTTTAATTATATTGGCTCTGCCAACGCATGGACAATTAATATTTTCCAATTTTAAAATTTGACTTTATTTGTATAAAGTATTTTATAATTCTGTTCATGTAGTTTCTGGATTTGTATTGGCAGCTATAGGCCTAGGTATGTTATTCTCTCACTGGTTATTTTAAATGGTTTATCTATTACTATCTTGTAGGATTTTGTTGGCAATATATAGAACTGATGATAATTTATGTGGGTTTATATTATTTCCTGCTACTTTGCTAAAATTATTGATAGTTTCATCTTTTTTCATCATTTTTATCTTTGCTGATTTTGATTACTTTAATTTCTTTTTATTTTTTATTGCCATAGCTATCATTTCTAATACAATATTAAATAATATTGGTGATAATGGGCATTCTTATTTCATTCCTGATCTTATAGGGAAAACTTTTAACTTATTCCCATTATAATGGATTCTGAAGTGCTCTTGTAGACATACTACCAACAGTAATAATTCTTTACAATATGTCAAGAATCAATATTTAGGGGAAATTTTCAGTTAAAATATGTACAAACATGATTCATTTTCATACATATGACCCATCTTCACCTATTCAAATAAGTATTCAGTCATAACTACTCCCAAACCATCTTGAATGAACTTGTTGAAGTGGATATTGAATTTTGGAGAATCAAAAAAAATAGTTAAAACATTTTAAAATCACAAAAAGAAGACCCAGTCAAGATCTCTACATGCAAGTTTCCATGGACAAATTTCAAAGTTAATTTATAACTTTTTCATTTTAATGAATCCTGTATTATGCTATTCTTAGAGAAGAAATCTGCTCAGCTTAGCAATATTCTAAAATGGTTTTATCACAAACAAAATATGCCTCCTTTATACTCTATGTCTGTAAGCCTTTATCTTTTGTTATATTCAATCATTCTATTTTCTCCTCTTAGATTGTGAGCTCTTTGGGGACAGGGACTGTCTTGACATTTTTGGTATCCTCAGGTCTTAGTCCAGAGCCTGGAATAGAGTAATTACTTAATAAATATTTAGTACCAATCAAACTGACAGGCTGAAAGTACCAATCAAACTGACAGGCTGAATTAAACATACATTTAGTGAATGAGTGCATGGTGCCAGGATCTATGTAGAATATAAGAATACATAAAATATTATCCCTGCCATCATTGAGTAATTGTCTACTCCCCAAACACCAAATACAATGAAGGGAAAATGAACAAAAATATGTTAGAGTCCACAGGTCACAGCAATCAGTTGTCATAAAAAGAGCATTAGATGTAGGATCAGAGGACCTGGTTTTGAATCTATTCTCTGCTACTTTTTACCTTGCACAAGTCAATGACTCTTTCTGGGTCTCAATTTCCTCAACTATTAAATGACAAGACTGATGTGTATTGTGTTGAAAGTGACTTTCAGTTCTAAAACCACAATACTGTGACTACAGTTGAACATATGCATATAGTCATTTGCAGTCTTTTGTCATGATTATATGAAAACTAATAAAGTCACATATGAGAACCATACCAGCAGAAATCTTGTCTATTCTTGTTCCTGTGTGGTGAAGAAGAGTTAGGGACCATTTTCATATATACAGAGCAGTTCTAGATCATTGCTCAAACTAGGAAGGTGGGAAAATGTGTTTAAATTGCAGTAGGAGAGATTTAAGATGCAAAAAATTATACCCAAGGAATGTTGTTAAATGTTAGGATGTATTTCTTAAAGAGGTTGAAATGCCTCTGCTGAATGTTATTTTCTCCTCTCTCTAAGGTGATATAAGTACATCTTGCTTGAATGAAGGAAAATGAAGTAGATGCCCTCTTGAACCCTAGTGTTCTCTGTTTCTTTACTTCTTTTCTGAGTGAAATTATTCATCTCACCAGTTGTGGGTGTTTGCCAGTTCATAGAGGTAAAACATTTGGAAAAAATCACAACTTTGATCCCAATTTGGGACAAACCTTTCTGTAACAGTTATAAATGGCTTCTTATTCTACTGTTTTATAGACCAACTCAATGTGGTGCATAAAGGATAATGAATCTAGTTATTTTCATATTTGTATTGTAACTAGCAAATGCATTTGGCCTCCGTTGGAGTCAGAAAGACCTGAGTTCAAATTTTGCTTCAGATGCTTACCATCTGTGTGATCCTATGCAAGTCACTTCATTTTTCTTTATCACAATTTCCTCATTGGTAAAATGGGGATAATAATACCCAACTTATAGGGTTTTTGTGAGATTCAAATAAGATTGCATGTATATAAAGCATTTTATAAGCATTAAAGAACTATAAAGGCTAGTTATCATGATTGTTATTAATTTTATTTCCTTTAAAAACGAGGTATTTAACATGATTAACTATTTCAGGATATCTGTGATATAAGTTAATCAATAGCCTCTCTTAGATGAGAGTGAGAAGGAAGTAGAGAAGAAGGAAGATAGAGAGTGTCTCAGAATCCTAAGCTCTTGTTCTCTACTTGATCTCATATTGCACTGTAGTTCTCCTTTCTTTCCTAAAAAAAGTCCAATTTCCCTTTCATGAATCTTACTTTATTAATCCAGCCTCATATTACATATATTTAAGAGTTTTCAAATGCCTACTCTGTGCAGAATATTGTGATAAGTTCAAAGAAAAACATAAAACAAAGAAAAGACATGATTATACTTATCATGCTTACCAATGTCATAGCCTGATGATTATAAACAGTACTGTGAAATGTGATGAGACAGGTGAATGTAGATGGAGTAGGTCCAGGGAGAAGTAGGACTAATTAGTTTGTGGGTGAGAGTGTTGAAGGAAGATTGGCATGTTATCTTCAATGAAGACAATGAAACTAGATGTTTCGTTTTGGGGAACCAGTATAAATAACTAAGAATAGATTGATGTAACATGCTATACCAGAAGAACTTTGAGGCTAATGTGAAGGCTTGTTGAGTTAATCTGTCTCAGGTTAAACCCATATTTGGGACATTGGTGTTTGGGAGTGTGTCTTTGTGAAATATCTTTTTTCTAAAATGAATATTATTTCTTAAGGATTTTCAGAGAATGTCTTGTAAATTCAAAATAATCAATGGAATATGAAAGCTGTTGCTACTAAGTAAATGATTTGGTGTTTCATGGAAACTATGCCAAAAACAAAATATGGTATGGTGCATAGCTGTCATTTGAAGTTATTGAGGATTTGTTAGGAAAATTCAAATAAATCTGACAAAAGCTTTATTTACAATGCCAAATGCTCATTGTAATAGACAACTCTTATGTGTTGAGTTTGAAATAGGTTATACCTTGTTGTGTAACTTTACACAATAAACACAAAACCAAAAACGACCTATAAATTTGAGCATAAACTCTTGTGCAATGAAGATGAAATTGGGAGAAAAAAGGATTAACATTAGCTGCATTATTAGAAAGAGATTCTTTATAGAGTCAAGCAGCACATGCCATTTTCAATTCTTCATTTTGGTATTAATTAGACCAATGGACTCAGTTACTGAATATTTAGATATATCTTATATGTAAGACAAGGGTTATATATACCCAGCCAAATTCAGAGGGCTAAAATAGTTAAAGAGATCTCATGTTGTCTACTTTCTTTTGAAGATATTACTTATCATGGCTCTTAAAGTCATATCTAGTAAAAAAATCTCAGTTTCTAGATATAGATTTGTGCTCTGCAGGGTTCATGGGTAATAATGCCTGAAGCTCTCCAACAAAGGTAGTTTCCTGAATTAATGGAGCACATCTGGGCATGGGTCCAATAAAAATGCTGGCTGGATGCTTCCTTGGAAAATGATACTGGAAACTGGTTAACTGCAATCAGTCAGTACTAGATAAAATGAACCACTCCCATTCACTTTTCCAATTGCTTCCCTGCTAGACCAGCTGCGTGTCCTTGGGAAAGGGGAAAATAGGTTGGAGGTGTCAAGTTCATATGAACTTGAGAGAATAAAGGAAATACAAATGCAGAAAACTATTTTTCAAGTGGCATGTCTCATCTATTGATCAACATTTTATATGTTCAGTTAGGTATATTAAAAATCTCCCATAGTAATGCTTTTAGGTGGATGGTGTTCATTTACATAGTCTTTTACCCTGAGGAGTTCAAAGTATACTACCAGCATTGCTTCAAATAAACCTACCTAGTAATATTTCAGTAAGATAGATGGGTGACATATATGGTTGATAGTTTTTACATTTCTCTTATAGGGGGAGCCAAGGCTCAAAATAATGAAATATCCATTATAATACTCTAATCCTTCAGAGAGAGTAGAGTCACAGTAAGAATAGTTTACATATTAAAATGGAGAATAGAAGAAAACAAATCTTAACCTTGGGTCCTTGGCCTTTCTTAAAAACATATTTTGGTAGCTACTTCAGTATTGATTGTATTTGTATTCATATGTAATTTATTTTATATATTTAAAAATATTATGAAGGGGGTCCACAGGTTTATTGGACTGTCATAGGGATCAATGAAACAAAAAAAATGGTTAAGAACTTCTCCCAAAGAGGATCTTTTTCCTTCTAGTTTTTTTTAAAAACATATATTTTCAAATTTTCAAATAAAAAAATTAAACATTTACCTTCCACCTTAAAATCAATACTTTGTATTGGTTCCAAGGCAGATGAATGATAAGGGCTAGACAATGGGGGTTAAGGTATTTGCCCAGGGTTACACAGCTAGGAAGTGTCTGAGGCTAGATTTGAATCTAGGCCCTCCCATCTCTAGACCTGGTTCTCAGTCCATTGAGCTACCCAGCTGATCTGCCCCTATAAACATATTTTTAACCATTTCATTAAATATTTCTCAATTACATGTAAAACTTTTTAACAATAGATTTAAAAAAAATTGGGGGGCAGCTAGGTGGCTCAATGGATTGAGAGCCAGATTTAGTGATGGGAGGTCGTAGGTTCAAATCTGGCCTCAGGCACTTCCTACCCCTGTGACCCTGGGCAAGTCACTTAACCCCCATTGCTTAGCCCTTACCACTCTTCTGCCTTGGGTCCAATACACAGTATTGACTCTAAGATGGAAGGTAAGGGTTTAAAAAAATAAATTTAAAAATTTTGAATTTGAAATTCTTTCCTTATATCTCTCACTGCTCCCCTCATTGAGAAGGCAAGCAATTTTATATAGTTTATACATGTTAAGTGATACAAAACATATATTTGTGTTAGCTGTTGCAAAAGAAAACAGACAAAAATTTAAAACATTTAAAATGAAGAATGTTAAAAAAAAAGTTTGCTTCAATCTGTATTCAGAGTTCATTAGTTCTCTCTCTGAAGGTAGATAGTATTTTTTATCATGAGTCCTTTGGAATTGTCTTGGATCACTGTCTTGATTACAGTAGCTAAGTCTTTCACAGTTGACCACCCTTATACTATCGCTGTTACAATGTTCTCCTGGTTCTGCTAATTTTACTTTGCATGAGTTCATATAATTTATCCCAGACTTTTCTGAAACCATCTTACACATCATTTTGGATAATGCAGTCATATACCACAACTTGTTTAGCCATTTCTTAATTAATGGGCATCCCCTCAATTTCTAATTCTTTGCCACCACAAAAAGAAGTGCTATAAATATTTTGTAAAAATAGGTCCTATTCCTTTTTTGTTGTTTGGGATATAGATTAGTAGTGGTATTGTGGGGTCAAATTGTCAAGTTTTATAGCTCTTTCTATATAGTTCCAAATTATTCTCCAGAATGGTTGGATTAATTTACGATGAATTAGTGTCCCAATTTTTCCACATCCACCCCAGCATTCATCATTTTCCTTTTGTATCATGTCAGTCAATCTAATAGGTGTAATTTTAGAATTGCTTTAATTTGCATTTCTCTACTTAGTACTGATTTAAAATATTTTTCCAAGGTAATATTGAGAGCTTTGATTTCTTCTTCTGAAAACTACGTTTATATTCTTTGATCATTTATCACTTGGTGAATGGCACCTATTTCTCTATATTTAGTTCAATTTCTCATTTGTGAGAAATGAGGCCCTAAGCAGAGAAATGCTGAAAAAAAAATTGTTCCCAGTTTCCTGTTTTCCTTCTAATTTTGACTTCATTAAGTTTGTTTGTGCAAAAGCTTTTTTAATTTCACATTGTCAAACTTATTTACTTTACTTCTCATAATACTCTTTATCTTTTGTTTGGGTAAATCTTCTCTGACAGTTTCATTTTTCCATGCTTCTCTTATTTACTTATGAAATCACCCTTTACCGTCTAAATCACATTACAAGGAGTTGGTTTATGCCTAATTTCTAGCAAACTACTTTCCAGTTTTCCAAACAATTTTTGTCAGATGTTGATTTCTTACTCCAAAAGCTGCATCTTTGTATTTATCAAACACTAGATTACTATGGTCATTTACTACTGTGTATTATATAGCTAATCGATTCCACTGATCTGCTATGTATTTCTTAGCCAGAACCAAATTGTTTTGATGATTACTGCTTTGTAGTGTTGTTTGAAATTTGGAACTGCTAGGCTGTCTTCCCTTACATATTTTTCATGGATTCCCTTGATATTCTTAACCCTTTGTTATTCCAAATGAATTTCATTCTTTTTAAAAAAAATCTATAAAATAGTCCTTTGTCAATTTAATTGGAATCACACTATTATTATTTGTGTGAAAAGTATTTTGTAATTATATCCATAAGTGTCTGGGTTTGTCTAGCATTTTATATTATGTGCTATTACTTTAAATGGAATTTCTCTGTTTATTTCTTGCTGCTAGGTTTTGTTTTTAGTATATAGAAATATTGATAATTTATGTGGGTTTATTTTATATCCTACAATTTAGCTTGTTTTTAATTCTTTCAACTAGCTTTTTGATTGTTGTTGTTGTTGGTTTTAATGGGTTATCTAATTATATCATCAAATCATATGCAAAAAATGATCATTTTGCTTCCTTGTTCCCTAATTGTGTTCATTTAATTTCCTTTCCTTGTCTTATTCCTATAGCTAGCAATTCTAGTACAATACTAAATAATAGTGGTGATAATGGATTTTCTTGTTTCACTTCTGATCTTATTGAGAAGGCTTCAAGTTTATTCCCATTATAGATAATACTTGCTGGTAGTTGTATATAGGTACTATTATTTTAAGATATGCCCCCTTTATTTCTATGCTTCCTAGTGTTTTTTAAAAGAAATGGGTATTGGGGGCATCTAGGTGGCTCAGTGGATTGAGAGTCAGGTCCAGAGACAGGAGGTCCTGGGTTCAAATTTGACCTCAGACACTTCCTACCCATGTGACCCTGGGCAAGCCACTTAGTCTTAGTCTGCTTCCTCCAAATTATTTCCTATTATTTCTTTGATACTTTGAGATTTCGCTTCATGGAAGTGGACATGCCCTCCAATGATTCATCTGGCATCAATACCTTCTCATCCTATGTAGCTCTTGATTTTTTCTTTCCCCAGATTCTCTACATGAAGCCTGCTCAACATGCTGTATACCTTCCTCAAGATTTCTTGATATTGCTTGTATTCTCATAGATTATAGGCACCACCATTTCTCCCTTTCTCATGCTACAAAACTCCTCATGTCTCTGACAACATTCTTAATATTTTCTCTTGTACAATTTTTTTTGGTGGGGGATGTGTTGCAATCTACTCCTGCCATACACTCTTCATCCATTTACTGATCCATTGTCCTTTGGGTGACCCTCAGTGTTAATTTTTCAGAGATTCACAGTTTTATATGACACAATTATTCGACATCTATGGAGAATGAAAGATGTCCATTTAACTCCTAAGGTATTTTAGAATGAGGAATGAACAATTTGAAAACACTTAAAAATAGTACACGTTGTGCAACTTTTAAAGGATATTAACAATATTAATGTCAAAAGCAGTATTGGTCAGTGTTAGTATTATAATTCTATTGGCTGTACTATGA
Source organism: Monodelphis domestica (assembly GCF_027887165.1). Lineage (NCBI taxonomy): Eukaryota > Metazoa > Chordata > Mammalia > Didelphimorphia > Didelphidae > Monodelphis > Monodelphis domestica. The sequence goes on along the minus strand of NC_077233.1, from coordinate 164,737,557 downwards.
TCCTATCTGTTCAAGGTTCCCATGCTCCAATTTCTAAATGCCAAGGCTTAAGCCTTCATTTTACTCTCTATTTTCCTCCTTTTATTCTTCTCATTCAATCAAAAAACTTTTCTTCTTTCTATCACCTTGGAGCTTATTTCTAAAGAAGAAGAAATGAACTGCAAAATCTATTTGTTCAGGACTCTGAATGTCTGAGAAGTTTATGGACTTGAAGTTGCCTGAGCAGGAAACACAACACAAATTGGGATAAAATGTTCTTTTGTTCCATTATTTGTGCAAGTGTTTTTCAGCAGCATACTGTATTCCATAGAAAGCTCTGCTGAATAAGGAAGAATAGATTTGAAACACCAAGGTACTTGTACTGGACACAATGTGCATACAATGTTGTTGAATGCAGCCTCCAGTCACTTCACAGCCTCTTTGTCACACATGCTGGTCCTGTGATAAACAAGAGAATTTGAAGAGATAATGAAAATGATTGACTGAAAATGTTAGCCAGTTGAATCCAATAATATGCACTGTAGGCAGAGGGGGTGATGGGTTTATGGAGCATATTGATTAGCTAATAATAAAAGGAAGATGTTACTGATGAGGGTGATAGATGAAACAGAGGAGCTGTGATCCATCAAAGATCGGGAAGAAGATGCTTAGTGATGGGATAAAAGGGAAGAAAAATTCTCACCAGTGGCTATGAATTCAACCCAGCTGAGTGTGTCTCAAGGTGAAGAAAGCCAAAATAGAGGTCATTCTGTGCTGGGAAGCAGAATACCCAAGGTAGAAGTATTGTATAGGATGTGGTAGCTTTAAAAGTTGCCCTAAAACACCATTTCCCTGCTCTGTTTAATAGCCCTGTTCAAATGCTCTTTGATAGGATAGCATTTTCATGGCAATCTTTAAAAAGGCTTTAAAAAATCATCTACATAGGTTTCAGTGCCAAGATAAGTGAATTTGCTACTGGGCTTTCCGTTGTTTTTGTTATTTTTGTCCATGGTTAAGTCTAATCGCTATCAGATATTACCTTTAAAAAAATCTGTCATTTCAAACTTTGGGATACTTTAAAGGCACATAAGTAAAGCTGGAACTAGGGCAGGACCCAGACTGTTGAGGACAGGGGGCCTGCTAATACTTAAAATCAACATAGGATCATAGATCTAGAGCTAGAAGGGACTTTAGAGGTCATTGTATACCCTCATTTTACCTATAAGGAAAAACGAGATCAAGAAAAGTTCAATGATTTGCCTGTAGCCAAATGGACAGTAAATGGTAGATCTGAGGTTTGAACTTGTGTCCTGTCACTAAAAATCAAGTATTATTGACACTGCATTATATTGCCTCCCTTTAGAAAATTAGGAAAGACAAAGCTTAGCACCTAGTTAAGAAAGATAATCAGTTAAACTAGGAAGCTGACATGAATTTTTCTTCAAACTCTTCCCCTTCTCTTTATATCCTGAGGCTAATGTTCTGGTATTTCAGTCTTTCCTTAATGGAGAAATCTTTGAAGTCAAACCAAGTTCTAAACATTCCACAGCACCTGCTTCAACCTCCATCATGGCCACTGGAACAAAATTGTTCTTTACCCATTCTGTCTGCCCTGGGAAGTCTTAAAATTGTGGGGATCATATGCTTGGGGGAGATATTCCCCCAAGTCCCTGGATGCTTTGAAGTCTGTTAGTTACCCTCAACCTGATTTCGCCTATCTGCCTGAGTAGGTTTTAGTGGGGTGTGGGTGAAGCGCAAACATCATCCACTGCAGCCTGGACCATCCCCAGTCATCCTGACTTTTGTCTTGTCACTGGACAGTGATAATTCTGGAAGAGAGAGTGAGGCTGATGACTATGCAATTCTATCTGACATACATCCAATTCCTAGGCAAGTCAAGACACTAGCCTGTGATGTCTTTGGTCTTCTTCGAAAACAAAGACACACAGCAATGGAAAAATATCCTGTTTGTTTCCATCAGTGAGGGCATGCTTGGTAGCACTTCTAGGTAAATGACATACTAGCTTCATGCAAAAATTCCTAGTTGTGGATCTGTATGCAGATAGAGGTTTGAGGGCACTAGGAAATAAAAGGCAATGCATATTGTGAACTACCAAGAAAAACAATTAAGCTATTAGATAGTCTCATAAGGGTTATTAAATTTAGATGGGTAATTGTGATGGGAAACTTTTATTCTGCATATGAAAGATTTATTTGGTGACTACTTTGACGATATTTAACATTTCAAGGATGAGAATAAAAGCATTTCAGTCATTTATAGAAATTATATTTTTCTTGAACCATGAAAATGGCCTTCTCCTTGTCCCTCTGGATTTGATGGTAAGAATGCTTCTGTTTGCTGTCTTTCTGTTGTATTTCTCCTTTAACCTTTCAGACCCCATCCCTACAAATTTCCAGTACCCTGGGGATTAGGCTCAGTGGAAAGAGAATAGCAATTAGTGTTTCCTAACAGTGCAAAGAACACTAGAAAATGAAAAAAAAAAAAGCTCTCCCCAGCCTGGGACAGAGAACACCTTTTCGCCATTCATCACTCTTGTATGGTAAAGCTGTACACCTTGCAATTTGTGCTTAATTATGCCGGGAAAGATAAATATGTTTCTCCGGGAGACCCTCTGAGAACCTGTTGGGGAAAGCTTTCAGATTTAATTACAGAAGAAATGTTGGCCGGAGTCTGTGGTGAAAGGGAATAACCTTTCCCTCGCTTTTGCCAAAGCCTTGTCTTTAAAAACAAAACAAAAAATTAAAAAGCAGCTGCCCAAATAAGACAATTCAGCTCTGTTTAGGCAACCTGGGCAGGATGGCTGCACAACTCAGCAGTGGTTCATTTTGCATATCAGCTGGAAAGATTTCTCTTAGGCTCAAGGAAGCTAATTTAAACATTGCTTGTGTACAGAAACTTTAATCCCTCTTAATATGTCAGCTGCTCTATCAGAAAACTAGACCACCCGGGCTTGTATACCGGAGGAGAAAACCAATCCCGTCTTCATTATTCAAACCAGCAGCCCATAGACAAAGGGGAGAAGCAAGAAGCAAATCACTCTGGTGACACCCAGATCTTTCCTATTTTGTCTTGACAGGGCTTGGTTTCCAGCTTCCATGCTTCCTTCCTTTTCCTCCCCCCTTCCGTCCCCCACCCCCACTCCAGACCCCGACTTGCAGCTATTGCTTCCTGTTACTCTTTATGGTAATTGAAGCTAGGCCCCAAAGACCTTAGAGGCTTGTATCTTCTTCTCACATGAGTGACGCTTCTGTGATAAACTTGAACTTAAAAGTCACTGAGGCGGAACTGAGGGTTCATTTGATAGCTAGTGGTTTTCAGCAGCCCCGCAAGGCTGCGGGGGCTCAGCGTGAGCGAGATTGTTAATGTCCTGTGAGGGAAAACAATAACACATTTCATTAATGCGTTCATGTGTGAAGCATCCATTAGTGCACTGGAGGTATTAATGACGTTATGTTTTAAACTGACATGTGGGGCATGACAGGAATTGCAAGGTCTGATGAGAACAGATGACATGATAAGCAAATATTTGAATGGCTTCATTTGCCTGCAGGTCAAATGATGGGTGCAGGGAACTCAGAGAAGGGGGAGGGGGCAGAAATCTTTTTGTTTGAACATGGGCTGAATGGCAGCAAAGACCAAGAAACTAATATTAACAAAACAAAACAAAACTGCCTCCCCCATTACTTCCTTCAACAGGGAGGAGGGAGGAGGCTTAGAAGAAAGAAGATTTAGTCTGAGCTATACAGTAGCTGGGACAAAGGGGTGAAGGCTTGCCTGTTAGGAGAGGTTATACTGGCTTCTAACAGATAGCTAAAGTTTTCTGAGGCAAGAAACCACTTTCTGGAGTATAAATTGGCATGTGCATTGTACCCCAGAAACTCAGCCAAACTATTATCAAGGAAAATCCTTTGCTCCCTTACATCCTCGTGACTCCTCACCCAAAACTTCTAATAACCCCTATAAGACCCTGAGAGCATCATCCTCTTTGGTCCTCCTTTAGATTCTAGATGGACAGTGAGATGCACCTCCAGGCTACCCCTGGATACCATCCAGCTGTATCTTAGACATCCATCTGTTCCCTAAGCTAAAGAATCTTTAATGAGGGTCATCCTCTATGTCTCCAGGCAGACCCTGGGCAGATGGCCAAACACCCCCCACTGAATGCCTGAGGGTTTACCACTCTGGAGTCATGTCCTCACCATGACACAACATTCCATATATAATCCCCAGAAGTGATGGATTGTGGGAGCATCCTTCCATTTTGCTGTTCCACCTGTACTATCCTCCTGGCCATTCTCAACATTACTTTCTACATTAATAAATTTATCTTTTTTTAAGCTAAGTTTTGGGAGTCTTGTATTCTTGCAAAAGGTATCCTTCCCAAGCCCCAGGGGTTCACCTCTGCACCCTGCATCATAAATATGGTGGCATTACCTTTGGTTTCCTTGGTCTGTCTTTCGATGGGACTTTAAATATACCATCAGTGGAGAATTAGTGCAGCTATCTATACCACAAATGCCTAATTATCTGAGTTAATGAAGAGCATGGATGATGAAATCCTGACTACTGCCAGTTCCTTCATCCCCCCCCCCCCCATCTCTTAACAAAGTAGCTAAGGGAAGCTGGATTTGGCTAGTTGAATTTAGGCTCTTTATCTTTACAGGAGGGATTAAAGATCAGTTAAATGGCTGCAAGGTGTCTCTCAGGAAGAAGAAAGAACCAAAGGGAAGACATAGTTGAGTTGTAAAAGGGATAATCTTAATTGCATTTATGTAGTTCTTTACTGTTAGAAAACAGATAGATACTGTTTAAAAAATAACTGACTAGTTATTATCTATCTTTTATGTATCCAGTGCTTTAAGATTTACAAAAGAGGAAAGGGATAAACACTTTCATTGTGTGTACATATATATGTGTATTTATTTATTTGTATGTACACACACATAGCAACCCTGTGAGGCAAATACTATTACTGTCCTCAGTTTACACTTAAGGGAAGAGAGGCAAATGAATTAAGTGATTTGCCCTGGAGTGTACATACAATAAGTATCTGAGGATTATTTGAATTCAGGTCTTCTGACTCTTATCTAGATCCAACACTTTGTCCACTGAACCACCAATTACTTCTTTAATGCAAAATGCTCTAAAGATATTTCACTTGAACCTTACAATAATCCTGTGAGGTAAATAGTATGCATGTTGCTCTCCATTTCACAGATGAAGAAACTGAGCATAAGAAAGGTACATAGAGTCATATATTTAGTTGGAAGGGTCCTTCTGACTTGTTGATGAAAGAGCCTATATGTGTTATTCCCACCTATTAGAACATGAGCTCCCTGAAATCATGCCTTGTTTTACTCTTTTTTTTGTATCCTCAGTACTCAGCACAGTTCTTAGCACACACTTAGCACTAAACTCTGTCATTTATTTATTAGTAATCTAGTCCAAACTCCTTATTTTACACTCAAGAAACTGAAGCACAGAGAATTTAAGTGAGTCAGCCGAGATGATACATAGTAGAATCTCAATTTCTGCTCAACTTTAAAGTTCTTTTGTGGGAGGGTAGCCCTGTTTTTTTTTTTTTTGTGTGTGTGTGTTTATATAGAAGAAAAAGTAACTCCTGATTGGCTGAGAGAAAGTTGAGTTAGGGATACATTCCTACCTAAGGCATTTCCATCTCTTGTAGAGACTTGGGAGAGGGTCTTTAGAGATGCCCAGGAAGAGTGGAGTCTTTAGGGGAGTGATGTAGAAAGAGAATCCTTTAAATGATGATCTCAAATCCTCAGAGACATGGGCATATAAAATAACAGATTACATTATGTTACTTGGCTATCAGGGCTTATAGTTCTAGAGACTATTGAAATTAAACCTCCACTAGATGAGAGTATTCCTTTCTGGTTCAAATTTTTATCTTATCTCATTCTCAGATAAAAAGTTCACTTATTTTTTGTTTTATATTAAGTAATACACTTTTTGCTTACTATTTTGCTTGGATTATTGGGTTTACTCACTGTGAACTCTTTGTGATGGTCTTTTCTGTAACTAATATTTTATAGGAAGGGACAAGGCTGGTAAATATAAACCAAAAACTACATCCCCCTACCCTTCCAAGAGTGATTGGATGATTGGGATGACTTTTAGTCCAGTCCCCTAAATACCATAACTTTAGACATATTTGAGGATGACAGATAGATATGTCTATCCTTTTAAACAATGAAGAAATTTGGATTCTGCCTGCTTCTTCCCTAAAGCTAGGCTGCATATGTGCCTTTCCCACAGAGTAAACAGGAGCCAGATCAGATCTCAGACTATACCTATCTGGGGAGCAATGTCTATATGTTTAGATGGCCTCCACAGAAATATTGCATATGCAACAGAGTAGATCCAAGATAATACTCAGGTCTTCTAATTTCAAACCCAGCAAGATATCAAACCCAGAGGAAATTACCTTATACTACATTGCCTTTTTTTGATCAAGAATATAAAGCTGGTAAATATTTGAGGCTCAATTAGAACTCTGGTCTCTATAATTTTTAATCTAGCTCTCTGTCTACTATACCAAGATCTCTATTTTCATCCATATGGATACTTCTTTGGCAGGTGAGGGTTGCAACCTCACCACAACCTGGCAACTGCTCTTCATGAATTTCTGTGCCCCCTAAAATGTTAACATCTGATGATCAATTTTCAAGTGATAAGTTTTTCCATATTTAGATTCTCTTTTGACAAGGTCCATATTCAAACTTTTTTTTAACATAGTAGAAGCAGAAAGATTGTATCACTGGAAGAACCTTCAAGAACATGGTGTCACCTTTATGCTATGATGAGTCAAAGACAGAATTTTTTTAAACCCTTACCTTCTATCTTGTAATTGATATACTAAATGGTGACATCTAGTTATCTTAATGGAAAGAAAGCCAGGCTTAGAGAAGGAAGGTCTTGGGTTCAAATATAGCCTCAGACAATTCCTAGCTAAGTGATCCTGGGTAAGTCACTTGACCCCAAATGCCTACACCTATTGCTTTTCTGAATAATTAGTGGTTCAAAGAAAGAAAAATCATAAAGGGCTAGGCAACTTCTGTATTCAGCTCTTGGCTCTCTAGCCACTGAGACATCTGGCTGCCCCTGATATTGAATTTTAAAAGAGGAATGAAAGTATTATTATTCTCATTTTATAGATAAGATAACTAATAAGACATGTATTCACATGGGATATCTACATTCATAGATGATACTAATAGGGCACAAGGATAAGTATCTTTAAAATCTGGTCTATCAGTGGCTGAGCACTTGTTTATTTCTTTGCCTATCTCTAAGAGGAGTATTTAATTAGAATTATATCTATGTGTATCCCTCATATATATCTCATATATGGGCAAGATTTGGGGAATGCAGAAGGGAAACTACTTTCCTGTTTGCTTGTAAGGGAAAGTGTGGCCTTCACCTTGTACTAACACAATTAACTTAATACTTTAAAAGATTCAAGATTCAATCCAATTCACAAAGCTTTTTTAGTCACTAATATATACCAGTGAGCAGGAAGGTTGCACAATGGACAGAGCACTGTATGTTTACCCAAGATTACAACCTCTCCAATATTTAGTAAATGGTCTTAATGAATATTTTTGGCCACAGCAATTCATGAGCAGGTGGGACAACTATTCTGAATATTGCATGAAAGTAACACAATTTAATAGGTTCAATCTTGAAACCTTTCTAGGTGGAAGGTCTTTCAGAGTTAATGATTCACAATCACAGCCTTTAAAAAATCTGAATCATTTACAGACTACCAAGAAGCATCAAAGTAGAACTTAAGGGGGTGAGATTCCTTTTTCTCCTTTGCCCTGTCCTTTTAAATGTTTTTAATAAAGTATTTCTTTTTTCTTTTTCTCACATCCCATTAAGAGATGGGTCCAATCTTGGAGCCATTCTAGATGGAAAGCCTCCCTGATTCTACCCACTTTTCCACCCCCTTTGTTATTTCTCCCCATTCCCTGTTGAGTTGAATTTATTTATTTTAATTCTTGGTGTTATTGTGTTTTATCATCCTTTGACCAGTTCAAATGAAAAGGATCCCAGTGACATCTTCTTTCCCTCTTCTTCCCTCTTGATTGTAAGTCTTCTCTTTGTGTTCCTTGATTATGTAAAATAAGATTTTTCTCTCCCTTCTGGAAACTACCATTTTCTTTCTTAGACTACTCTTTCTTCCTTCCCTTTCCATTATTTTCCTAGGATTATTAAAGCATTAGAAAACCACTTTTAGGACCTCTATCTAAATTAACTCTCTCTATGATCCCTAATTAACATAAAGACTACTTCATCCTTGTATAACACTTTCAAATTATTAATTTGAATGTATCTATCTATCTATCTATCTATCTATCTATCTATCTATCTATCTATCTATCTATATTTCCCTACATTCTGGTGTTTGTATTTCAGTTTCTCCTTAGCTTTGTTTCTTTTCCAACAATTTAGAGGGGATGTGTTTGGGGACCTAACCGGTTGTTTTTATACTAGAATCCTTCCAGTGAATTAAGCCAACTTGGCATTGGGGATTAAAGAGCTAGTAGCCTCAAAGTTAGGAATATCTAGGTTCAAATCCTAGCTCTAACCATAGTGGTTGTGCGACCTTGGGAAAATAGACCATCCTCTATCTAATACTATAAATTGTAGAAAAAATGGTGACCTGAATTAGCACAGGAAATTTCCTCTTCTATAAATTCCTTAAGCCAAGAAAATCACAGGTCCAGTACATAGTCCTATTTTTTCAGAGATAAAATGAGTGTATCAAGGAATTCTATACTCTAAAGACACTTTAGGGGAAATTTGGGCATGAAGAATTGTCATATGTAACTTTAAAAACCGTTGACAATGATGACAAAAAACAGCAGATGGGTAGAACATAAAGAGAACTTGATGTGGTCTTCCTTTTGGAAAGAAATTGTCTTGTTAAGAATTGACTTATAATCACTAGTCCTTGAGAATCTTTTGAAATGTCTGAAACTATGAAAGATTATATGAACTGACAGAGTGAAAATAAACAGAACCAGAAGAACAATATACAGAATGACTATAATAATGTAAATGAAAAGAACAGTAAGTGAAGACAAATGCTCAATAATTTTAATGCCAACTCTAGACCCCGAGAAGAGATAAGGAAGCCCTTCCTTTCTGTAGAAAGGTAGATCTATTGTGAGACAAAACCACTGTATCCCTTGATTTTGCTCACCTATTTTTCTTGTTTAAAAGAGAGGGCTTCCACATATCTGGACTCAGATACTTCCTAGTTATGTGACTCTGGGCAAGTCATTTAACTCCCATTTCCTAGTCCTTACTGCTCTTCTGCCTTGGAGCCAAAACACAATATTGATTCTAAGACAGAAGGTAATGGGTTAAAAAAAAGATAGGGCTTATTTGGTGGTGGGTAGAATAACTGTATACCTAGGAATAAATGAAATATAAAAAAAATATATAAGAAAAATAAGAAAAAGAATTGTGTTTGAAGTGAAAATTTCTGGCTACTTATTAATAATTAATTGTTACAAATTAGAAAATTAAATTAATTGTTATGAACTGGAAATTTGAATGAGATTATGTTAATTTTCATATATATATAGTTAAATATGAATAATTATCTAGAACAATGGACAGAGTGCTAAAATTGGAGTTAAGAATACCTAAATGCAAATTATATTTTAGACACTTACCAGTTGTATGACCTGGGGCAAGTCACTTAACCTCTTTTAGCCTCAGTTTCCTCATTGGTAAAATAAGGATCATAACAACATTTATCTTCCAGGGTTGTTGTGAAGATCAAATTGAATGCAAAATATCAAATTAAATACATGAAAAGCATTTTGGAAACCTTGAGGCTCTATAGAAATGATAGCTATAATTATTATTTAATCAAGAAACATATTCAACTTAGTTGGCTTTTGCTGAAAAATAAGTAAAGGACTAAAGAATTTGGAAGCTTTTCCTAAATCAAACCTGAGACTCAGCTTTAGGCTTTGCCCCTTTCTAATTGCAGCTACTAGATTCTCTGAATTGACAGTGATTTTTTCCTGCTGTTTGATGGTGGAAGAGCAGAAGTCGGCAGAAAAGAAGCTTTGGAGTCCAAGCTTTCCCTTGGCGACAGAGTGATGCTCAACAGCATTGACCTTTATGACTCAGATGACTTGTGGCAGACAGCAGAAAGCTAAAGGGCAGAAATGGCATTAATTATAAACAAAAAAAATTAGGCCTGAGTAAGCCTGATAAGCGAATGTTATGATATTCCTTTTGATTGGAAAGGGATTTTTCCCCCCTTGACACCTTAGTGTGGAATTTGTCAGCCAGCACTGTAACTCAATGCCAGTGCAGTGGAGTTCATTACAAATGATAAAGTATTTTGACTATGTCAAGAAAATAGAGGGAAGGGAGATAGGAGGATGTGGAGGAGACACATACAAATTCAGAATGGAGACTTAGATTAAGGATCAGTGTCATGGCCTGAATGAAAAGTTCATTTCCAAAGGATGGCTACGCCTTAGCCCTTTCTAAACTCATTCTTGCTATGTCATTTTCCAGCAGAAGTGACTTTAGGGAATAAAATGCCTTGGCTCTGTGAGCATATAGTGGTAGGGATAATGCAATCACAAGTGCAGATTCTATGAATGAGTTTGGAAAAGGTAGCAAAAAGATCATTATTTAGTATCTAACATATAGTACTTTTAAGTTTGCACAGTACTTTAAATACATCTCATAGGTTTATAAGGGGCTTCAGCCCTGTAACCCAAGAGATTTTTAATTGACATATCCATATGTATCACTTATATATCTATCTATAGCTATATATATACATACTATATATATTCATTTGCATATGGGTTGGTGCCAACTGTCAGTTGCTTATATATCACAAATATTAACTTACATGCATATGTAACATACATATAGACATATAGACATATATACACATGCATGCTCATATGAACATATATACTTGAATCCCAAAATAAAATATGAAATCTACATTGAACTAGAAAAATATGAAAATTGGTTTTAGGTAGATGTCTATGAATATGTATTATGTATACACACATATGTAAAGAGCATATCAGTTTATTAAACAATGAATGACAATTGCCCAACAAAATGGAACCAAGTACCTTCTTTAGTTTAAGGCTGGACTTGGAATAAAGGGGTTGTAGGCTTTTATACATTAAAAAATATTCAAGTAGACCAATTAATTAAAAGGAAAGAATATAGAATTAGGTAATTAGATTTCTAATAGGACTAAATGTTATGGACTTTCCAAGTTAGGTGGGGGAGAGTGAACAGATATAATTCTTTGAATTCAGAAAAGAGGTTTCTTACTCGTTGTAATGCATGTATACAATCAAAGGAACTAAAAAACCAATAACTGATTGATCAGTAGGAGGCCAGTTTTCAGATAAGACACAAAGGGTATGTGAGGCGTACAATTATAAGAAAACTACTTACATTAATCTTGGAATCTGACTATGTTTCTGGTCAAAATAATCTTGGTCTTTGCTTGAATTCTCTAAATGGTAGGTATAGGTGGTACAGTTTTCCAGCTACAAAGGGTGATGTTCTAGCAATACAATAAGGTTTTCTCCCATATCTTAAAGTTGAATAAACTTTTCTCACAAGAGAGAATTTGGACCAAGAAGTAAACTATCTCTAAATTTGAGCCACAAGATTAAGACAGTGTGGTTAACTCAATTCCCACAATTAACCACTTGCTACATTAATCCCTCAATTTTCTTATACATATCTACACATATATGCATATGTGCTTGTATAGAGAGATATACACATGTTTTTATATGCACTTATGTGAATACATGTATATGGAGAGAGAGCACATAAAAAGATAAATTTCCCCTCCATAAGACCCTTATAAGTATGAAGAAAATGCTCATGTGTATTTTATGGAGCCAGTTCCCTTCCCTCTTAATAAGAATGTATGTTCACCAGATACTGACAATAACTAGGATACAGTACAATGTAGTGTAGTGGATAGAGTATTAGATACAGAGTCAGAAAATCTTTGGTTCAAATCCTAAGTATGTTTTTTTCTTCATTTCACCTTTCAAATATCAATCAATGAACATTAATTTGTAATAGTTTAATAGATTCTGGGGTTATAAATATTAAAAAGGAAATAATCCTTACTTTCAAGGAGTTTATATTCTAATAGGAGAAAAATGTAAATATGTATGTATATGTATTATAAATACAAATTTATATTATATTTTAAGATGCTATATTTATAAGTACAGTACATTATATGAATGAAAAAATAATTAATGTACATATAATATGTATATAACTTATATGCTACATATACATACATATATATTGTGTTTCTGTGTATGCATGCATGCATGCATGTATGTATGTATGTATGTATGCATGCATGTATGTATGTATGTGGTTTCCTTACAGATCCTTTGATTATCCTGATCACTAGTGTGTATTTTCTTATTAAAGGAGTCTAACTTTGGTTAACTTAGAGATGGTGGTGTCACTAACAGAAATACCATTTGGGGGCTTAGTTAAATTAACTCTACATAATTTGGACCTAGGGGACCTATAAACTCTGGAAGCTCTTACATGTTTTGACAAATTAAGCCTAATAAAGTAGAGATTTTTTCATTCTCTGTATTTGTGCTCTTAGAACCCAGTGCAGTACTTAAAAATGTTTATTGATTGATATTTGGAAAGTGAAATGAAAGCAGAATAATGTACCACAGGATTTGAATGAGAAAGATATAGCTAATTCTCTATCCACTAGAGTTCACTGTCTTAAAGTGAAATACTTATACAAATTACACATGAGCATTTATTTTCTACTGGGAGCTAAGGAAATTTCTGTCTCTGAATATAACCAATCTTTAATTTGAAATCAAAACATTTGCTTTACTCAGGAGGGAATGTGATTTACATAGTACTTGGTTCTGGTTAATTTGAGGTCAAATGAAATATAATAAAAGTTTAGTTTATATTGAATTTGAGATAAATTTGGGCACAAGTGATTGTTATACAAAGGCCAAATCTTGAAAAGGCATGAAGAAGTCAAGGAAAAATACTGAGTTCCTTCAAACTTGATAAACAGTTTTATAGCAAATGAGAATCAAGGAGGCAAAACTCATTCCTTGCCCCTTTCCAAGTTTCACAAAATTGTAGTAAAGCAACAAACATTTATCAATCACCTTCTATTAACAAGATTCTGTGCTAAATCAAACCTAACAAGACAGAACCAAGGAATCCTCCAGGTGGACTCAATTCAAAAGGTACATCCCCCCAAAAAACTAGAATTCGAGAACACTAGGGATTAAGGGGAAGGAAGAAGGAAGGTCCCAGGTCTCCTCCACAACCTAGAGCTCTAAGCCTCCAGTTGAAGCAGGAACCTCTGGGCAGGCAAAGGTGCTGGTCTGGAGGGATTACCTTGTGCGCAGGTCTGTGCCAGGCTCAGAGCCTCAAACACAGGTGGTGGGGAAGGAGCTGGAGAGGGAGTGCAGAGCGGGCAGCCTGGTCAAAATGGCAGAGACCCTCCATCTTGCTCTAGCCTTACAGGAAGTTTTGGCTTCAGGGCACACCCAGCTGTACTTAATCCCATCAAAAGTCTTCAGAGGTAAGGGAAGCTCAAGCTCCAATACTCCTCCCCCACAGACTGCTGGACTTTAATCCAATCAAAGCCTCCAGAGGACTGGGAAGCTCAAGCTCTAACACCCCTCCCCACAGACTGCACTGAGAGATCTCCTGACAATGCTCCAAGAGGGGAGACTGACAGAAAACCCCAAAACCAAAAAAATGAGAGGAGCAAGAGCACAGACAAATATGGGGAGCAAAGCAGGGGTAAATATGAGCAAACAACAGAAAAAGAAAAAAGAAATAACAATCAACAGCTTCTGTACAGGCAAAGAACAAAGAGCAAACAGAACAGAGAAGGAGGAGGGAGTATCAAGCAATAAAACAGAAACCCCAGGGAATTGGATACAGCCTTTGGAAGAACTTAAAATGCAATTCAAAACACAATTAAGAGAGGCTGAAGGCAACTGGGAAAAGAACTTAAAAACTAAGATAAGTCATCTGGAAACAGAAAAAGGTGTCTTGAAAGCCAAAATCAACCAACTTGAAAATGAGGCAATAGAGATGAAAGATGAGGTAAAAAGGATGAAATATGAGGCAAAGGAGATGAGAGATGAGTTAAAGAGAATGAAAGATGACCTCCAAAAAAATCAGACCAGAAGGAGAAGGATGACCAAAAAGCCAGGGATGAAATCCAGTCTTTAAGAACCAGAATACAAAAACTAAAATTAAGTGACCTCACAAGGCAGCAGGACACTATAAAACAAAACCAAAAGAATGAAAAAATTAAGGAAAATATGAAGCATCTCATTCACAAAACAGAAGATTTAGAAAATCATTCCAGGAGAAACAACGTAAGAATCATTGGTCTACCAGAAGACCATGACAAAAGAAAAAGCCTGGATGTCATACTAAAGGAAATTATCCAAGAAAACTGCCCCTATATTCTAGAACAAGAGGGAAAAGTGGAGACTGAAAGAATCCACAGATAACCTTTGGTACTTGATCCCCAACTGAGAACACCCAGGAATGTTATAGCCAAATTCAAGAACTCTCAGACCAAGGAAAAAATATTACAAGCTGTCAAGAAGAAGTTATTCAAATACCATGTAACCATAGTGAGGATAACACAGTATCTGGCTGTATCTACACTGAAGGACCTAAAGGAATGGAATATGGTATTCTGGAAAGCAAGGGAACTAGGTCTACAACCAAGAATCAGCTACCCAGCAAAACTGATTATATTCTTACAGGGGAAATTATGGTTATTCAATAAAATCGAAGAATTCCAAACATTTGTAAAGAAAAGACCAGACCTGAACAGAAAATTTGATGCCCAAGCACAGTTCTCAAGAGAATGAACAAAAGGTAATTAAAAAGAGGGGGGAAAGAAAAACAAAACAAAACAAAATACCCAAAAAACCCTTTTTTAACAGACCCAATAAATTAAAATGATATGTATTCCTATAAGAAAAGAAGTCATTGGTAATTCTTAAAAATTGTTATTATCACCTGGGCAGCTAGAAGAATTACACTTAGAGGGAACAATGATAAACTGTATAGGATGAAATGACAAGACATAAATATGTATATAGATATATGTATGCATAAATACATATACATGTGTGTATATATGTATATATACAACTAGAGCTAAAAAAGAGGTTAATACTAAAAGAAATGGGAAAAGAAACAAAACAGGGTAAATTTATATGTCACAAAGAAGCTCATGGTGGGAGGGGGGAGAACATCAATACACTGGAAGGGTAAAGAGGTTGGAGGAAGGAAATATTCAACTCTTATATGCATTGAAATTGACCCAAAGAGGGAAGAACAATCCAATCCATTGGGGCAGAGAATAGATTTGTGCCCTATCGGGAAGTAGAAGGATAACAAACAAACTGGTGGGGAGGGAAGCAGTACAAGGGAGGGACAGGGAGGGTGGGTAGTTTTAAAAAGACTTAAAAGAAAATAAGGGGGGTGAATAAGAAGGGAGGGTGGTAGAAAGGGAAGTAAAATAAGGGGGGAACTAGGGGGACTGACTATAAACAAACATTGGTGTAGAAGGAAATAGTGAAAGAAGAAAAGGCAGGATTAGGAGTAGAAATAAAAATGCTGGGAAATACACAGCTGGTAATCATAACTCTGAATGTGAATGGAATGAACTCAGCCATTAAATGCAAGCGAATAGCAGAGTGGATTAGAGTCCAAAACCCTAAAATATGCTGTCTACAAGAAACACATATGAGAAATGTAGATACTCATAGGGTGAAAGAAAGAGGATGGAGCCAAATCTATTGGGCATCAACTGACAAAAAGAAGGCAGGAGTCACAATCATGATATCCAATAAAGCCAAAGTAAAAATAAATCTACTTAAAAGAGATAGGTAAGGTAATTACATCCTGATAAAAGGCAGTATAGACAGTGAGGAAATATCCGTACTCAACATGTATGCACCAAATGGCATAGCATCCAAATTTCTAAATGAGAAACTAGTGGAGCTCAAGCATTAAATAGATAGAAAAACTATAGTATTGGGAGATGTAAGCCTCCCTCTATCAGAACTAGATCAATCAAACCAAAAAATAAATAAAAAAGAGGTAAGAGAAGTGAATGAAATCTTAGAAAAATTAGAGTTAGTGGATATGTGGAGAAAAATACATAGGGACAAAAAAGGAATACACCTTCTTTTAAGCAGCACATGGTACATTCACAAAAATTGACAATATATTAGGTCATAAAAACATTGTGAAAAAGTGCAAAAGAGCAGAAATAATAAATGCAAACTTCTCAGATCACAATGCAATGAAAATAATAGTAAGGTTACATGGAGAGGTAAATAAAAATTATTTGGAAATTGAAAAATACAAGTCTCCAAAACCAGTTAATTAAAGAACAAATCATAGAAACAATTAATTATTTCATTGAAGAAAATTACAATGATGAGACATCCATTCAAAACCTATGGGATGCAGCCAAATCAGTACTCAGGGGGAAATTTATATCCTTGAGTTCATATATTAACAAACTAGAGAGGGCAGAGGTCAATGAATTAGGCATGCAAATTAAAAAACTAGAAAGTGAACAAATTAAAAATCCTCAGATGAAGACTAAATTAGAGATCCTAAAAATCAAAGGAGAAATTAATAAAACTGAAAGTCAAAGAACTATTGATTTAATGAATAAGTCTAGAAACTGGTACTTTGAAAAAACAAAGTAGAGAAAGTACTGTTCAATCTAATTTTAAAAAAAAGAAAGAAGAAAACCAAATTGACAGTGTCCAAGATGAAAATTGAGACCTTACCTCTAATGAAGAGGAAATTAAGGCAATCATTAAAAATTATTATTCCCAACTATATGGCAACAAATATGGCAATCTAAGTGATATGGATGAATATTTACAAAAAATAGAATTTGCCTAGACTAACAGAGGAAGAAATAAATTACCTAAACAACCTCATATCAGAAAAAGAAATCCAACAGGACATCAAAGAACTCCCTAAGAAAAAATCCCCAGGTCCAGATGGATACACAAATGAATTCTATCAAACATTCAAAGAACAATAATCCCAATATTATACAAATTATTTGACAGAATAAGCCAAGAAGGATTTCTACCAAATTCACTTTATAACACAAACATGGTAATGATCCCAAAGCCAGGCAGGTCAAAAACAGAGAAAAAAACTATAGACCTATCTCCTTAATGAATATAGATACAAAAATCTTAAATAGGATACTAGAAAAAAGACTCCAGCAAGTCATCACAAGGGTCATACACTATGACCAGGTAGGATTCATATCAAGAATGCAAGGATGGTTCAATATTAGGAAAACCATTCATATAATTGTCCATATTAACAAGCAAACTGACAAAAATCACATGCTTATCTCAAAAGATGAAGAAAAATCCTTTGATAAAATACAACACCCATTCCTATTGAAAACACTAGAAAGTATAGGAATAGAAAGGCCTTTCCTAAAAATAATAAACAGTATATATCTAAAACCATCAGCAAACATCATCTGCAATGGGGATAAACTCGAAGCCTTCCCAATAAGATCAGGAGTGAAACAAGGATGCCCATTATCACCTCTATTATTTAACATTGTACTAGAAACACTTGCTGTAGCAATTAGAGAAGAAAAAGAAATTGAAGGTATTAAAACAGGGAATGAGGAGACCAAACTATAACTCTTTGCAGATGAAATGATGGTCTACTTAAAGAGTCCTAGAGAATCAACCAAAAAGCTAGTGGAAATAATAATCAACTTTAGCAAAGTTGCAGGATAAAAATAAACCCACATAAGTCTTCAGCATTTCTATTTATCTCCAAACCATCTCAGCAGCAACAATAAAAAGAGAAATTCCATTTAAAATCACCCTACACAATATAAAATACTTAGGAAACTATCTGCCAAGACAAAGAACTATATGAACACAAATACAAATCACTCTCCACACAATTAAAACTAGTTCTAAACAATTGGAGAAATATCTATTGCTCATAGGTAGGATGAGCTAACATAATAAAATGACAATCATACCCAAATTAATTTACTTATTTAGTGTCATACCCATTGAATTACCAAAAAACTTTTTTACTGTATTAGAAAAAAACATAACAAAGTTCATTTTGAAGAACAAAAGATCAAGGATATCCAGGGAAACCCCCCAAAAAATGCGAAGGAAGGTGGCCTGCCAGTCTCAGATCTCAAAGAATGCTATAAAGCAGAGATCATCAAAACAATTTGGTACAGGCTAAGAGACAGAAAGGAAGATCAGTGGAATAGACTTGGTGTAAATGACCTCAGCAAGATAGTCTATGATAAGCCAAAGAGCCCAGCTTTTGGGATCAAACCCACTATTTGATAAAAACTGCTTGGAAAATTGGAAGACAGTATGGGAGAGATTGGGTTTGGGTTAACATCTCATACCCTATACCAAGATACACTCAGAATGGGTGAATGATCTGAATATAAAGAAGGAAACTATAAGCAAAGTAGGTTAACGCAGAATTGTATACATGTTAGATCATTGGGAAAGGAAAGCCTTTAAAATCAAGCAAGAGCTAGAAAATAATCACAAAATGTAAAATCAATATTTTTGATTACATCAAATTAAAATTTTTTTGTACAAACAAAACTAATGCAAACAAAATTAGAAGGGAAGCAACAAATTCGGAAATAATCTTCATAACAAAAACCTCTGACAAAGGTCTAATTACTCAAATTTCTAAAGAACTAAATCAATTATACCCCAAATCTTGCCATTCTCCAATTGATAAATGGGCAAGGGACATGAATAAGCAATTTTCAAAGAAATCAAAACTATTAATAAGCACATGAAAAAGTGTTCTAAATCTCTTATAATCAGAGAGATTTGGCTAACATGACAGCAAAGGAAAGTAATGAATGCTGGAGGGGATGTGGCAAAGTCGGGACATTACTGCATTGCTGGTGGAGTTGTAAATTGATCCAACCATTCTGGAGGGCAATTTGGAACTATGCCCAAAGGGCACTAAAAGATTGCCTGCCTTTGATCCAGCCATAGCACTGCTGGGTTTGTACTCAAAAGAGTTAATAAGGAAAAAGACATGTACAAAAATATTCATAGCTGCACTCTTTGTGGTGGCAAAAATTGGAAAATGAGGGAATGCTCTTCAATTGGGGAATGGCTGAACAAATTATGGTATATGTTGGTGATGGAATACTATTGTGCTCAAAGGAATAATAAAGTGGAGGCATTCCATGGGAACTGGAACAACCTCCAGGAATTGTTGCAGAGTGAGAGGAGCAGAACCAGGAGAACATTATACACAGAGACTGATACACTGTGGTACAATCAAATGTAATGGACTTCTCCATTAGTGGCAATGCAGTGATCCTGAACAACTTGGAGGAATCTATGAGAAAAATCACTCTCCACATTCAGAGGAAAAACTGTTGGAGTAGAAACACAGAAGAAAAACAACTGCTTGAATACATGGGTCAAGGAGATATGGCTGGGGATGTAGACTCTATATGAACATTCCAATGCAAACACCAACATCATGGACATAGATTCTGATCAAGGACACATGTAATACCCAATGAAATTGCGCGTAGGCTGCAGCAAGGTTGAGTGGAGGGGAGGGAGAGAAATAATGTGATTATTGTAACTAAGGAATAATGTTCTAAATTGACTAAATAAACTAATTCAAATAAAAAATTAAAAATTAAAAAAATTAAAATAAATGATTCTGTGCTAATTACTTTACAGATATCTCATTTGAGTCTCACAACCACCCTTGGAATCAAGTGTCATTATTATCATCATTTTATAGGTAAGGAAACTGAAGCAGACAGTAGTTAAGTGATTTGCCCAAAGTCATACAGCTAGTAATTGTACAAGTCCTCATTAGAACTATGTATTCCTGACTCAAGTTCAGTGCTCTGTGCACTATAGCACCACCTACCAATCTGTAAGGAACACTTTGAAATTGCCTTTAGCATAAAGGACAGCTAAGATGCAAGAGAATGTAAATAAATCCCTTTTTGACAAAAAAAAGTGGTTTTCAAACATTTCATTTTTCCCGACTCAAGGGCTAGCAGGAACTACAAACAGATGCTCACAATGATATCAAGCTTAGCCTGTCCTTACTTTTTATCTGCCCAAGAGATGCTTCTGCCTTGATTACTATTCCCCTAATTCATGGCTGCATATTTCAGAATGCTATTTTGTTATAAGTCCCAAACTTTTAGTTTTTTTAAATTTAATTTTAGCTTTATTTGCTTAGCTATGATGGATTTGGGAATGGGAGGTCCCAATGAATAAACAAACAAACAACTAAATTTTATATATGGTATGTTTGCCATGATGTGCTCTATTAGATGGCATACTATGGATCTAGCAAAGGAGACAGAAAGAGTAGTCAGATAGGTAGAAGGAGAATCTGAAGTGAGTAGTTTCACAAAAACTTCAGGAGAAGAGAGTAATAAGGGGAGGAGAGAGTTTTACAACTCAAAGACTATAAAGAGATCAAGAAGGATGAGGATTGAGTAAAGGCTATTGTGTTTAGCAATTAAGAGATATTTTGTAATTTTAGAGTGTTTTCAATTGAACAATCAGATTACAAATCAGATTGCAAAGAGTTTAGAAGGAAGAGGAAAGGAAGTAGAGACCCTTATGGTAGACTTACTTTCTCAAAGAATTTAGGCACAAAAAGGAGGATAGAGATAGGACAATAGTGGCCATAGATGGCACAAGGGTGGGAGATCTTTTGAGGAGGAAGGAATGATGGGGTCATTTTTAGGCAATGGGGAAGTGGCCAGTATATAGGGAGAGACTGAACATTAGTGATAAAGTGGGAATCATAGAAGGGGCAATCTGCTAGAGAAGACAGGATGAATTGGGATCACTTTTACCTGCAGACAAGTTTGTTTTGACAAAGAGAAAGGCCACCTTTTCATATGAAACACAGATAAAGTGTTTTTCTTAGTAACAAAATAATAAAAGGACAGAGGCTTCAGGTAGTTCCTGTCTAATGCTAATATGGACTGGTTATGTAGGTCTCTGTAATCTGTTTCTTTGTATTTATTTTGTTTTCTGTTTTACATATTGGAGATTGGAGGCTAATATGACCTTATAAGCTTTGAAAGTCAAGAGAAAAAGCTACTAGAATGTAGAACTGGAATCTATGCCAGGATGTACAGGCTAGATGGTGAGAAACAAGTTCCCTAATTCATTGATTAATCTAGTCCCAGCAGTAGCAGTGATGGTGAAACTTCCATCCATCTATCAAGCATTATCACATTTGGAAGTGAACTTGGTGGAGGTAAATTCTATGCTTAAACTATGTTAAGTCTAAGCCCACTCTTCCTGAGGACTAATATTGTATAGGGAAGAGTTGGACTCCCAGGTGTTTCAGAATGAATGTTTGTACCTGAGGTCTTGCCAATATTTTATTGTAAATATCCCTTTGTCAAGGCTAATAGATTTTAATTGGTTAAATGGACCTGGGATGCTAATCATGATAGGGATCATTAACAGTGAGGGGAACACAACAGAATGGGGGAACAAGCCAGTAGCAATAGGAAAAAAAGGACCTTCCTACCTCTCAGGGTTCCTGTGACAGAAAAATACAACTAGATTTGCTCCATGAAAGAGGGAGGCCAGAGCCATCACTACCTATACAATGTAGCTCATAGATTCTATAAGGTTGTTAAATAGTGTAATAAGGAATTATTTTGATTGGTAACACCAGCTGTGTTAGAAATCTTGGAAATGTCTTTGAGTGGAAAAATTTTCTCAGCTTCACTATTTGCCTTAATGTCCTTGTCACTGTCATTGCCCTGTGCACTGGATTTTGCTTTCTTGGCTTTTCTGTCTTTATCCTTAGGTGTGTTTTCTGCCTGACCATTTCCTTTATCCTTTATCTGATCTAGCCCTTTTGCCTTCAGGAATTCTTCAAACATGTTCTTAACTAGAGTCTCCAAGTTAATATCCACTACCATGATCTGTGCTGTAGTTTTAGGAATCACACATCTGTATATGTTTCTAAGATAGGTCACAGTTTGTATTGTAGCCATGGAAATGATTTGGTCTGTGTCAGAATTTTCCAGAGAATGCTTTCTTTTTGAAATGGTATCTGGAGTATGAACATTGTTGTGTTGGTTATGTATTCTACAGAATCTACAATCACATTTGTCATTTTACTATCCAGGATATTATAAATCCAATAGCCTATAATAGCTGCCAGCACAACTGTCCCACAGATCACTTGCTTAAACATCTTTGCCTTTAGGAATTGTGAATTCAGTCAGTCTGGATGACAAAGTGTAAT
Source organism: Monodelphis domestica (assembly GCF_027887165.1). Taxonomy (NCBI): domain Eukaryota; kingdom Metazoa; phylum Chordata; class Mammalia; order Didelphimorphia; family Didelphidae; genus Monodelphis; species Monodelphis domestica. The sequence goes on along the minus strand of NC_077233.1, from coordinate 164,715,128 downwards.
AAGGGAGTATTTTGATTGGTAATTGATAACTAAAAGATCAGGCTCTTATCTACTTTCTTCCTCCCTTTTTCCTTTCTTTCCCTCCCTTCAGCCTCCCTTCTTCTCCCCTCCCCCTTCCTTCCCCCCCCCCCTTTTCTTCTTATTGATTCTTCTTCTGATTTCTCTAAATCAACTCAGGGTGAGTTTTATGATGTCTTAAATGAAATACTCTTTTTCTTCTTTATCATATGTAAGGGATTTATTGGGGAAGCCAGGGAAGAATAAAATGGAGGTAAGAAGGTTGGGATTTCCCTAACACTACAATGAATTGTATTTTGAAGGATGGTGGAATATGGTTCAATTGGAAAAAATGGCTGATAGGTCTGGAAGTTCAGTCACTATTACAACAGAGCAAATCAGAGAGAGAGAGCTGGACTTCATCCTTCTTTCTTCTGTCTCCAAAGCCAAAAGACAACCTCTCCTTTCTGTCTTCAATGTTAAATACATAACCCTTCAGTTGGTCTGTTCCTTTCTTCAACTGCTTCTTCCAGTAACATTCCAAATAGAACACCCTCCTTTGAATGACAGATCATCAGTCTCAGCTACTCCTGTCTTGTTGCAAGCTTTCCCACTTTCTCTCTTCCATACTAGTTGAAGGAGTTCACAGTGGGAAAATAAAGAGATGGTAAATCAATGAAACCAGGAACATTTGTGAAGGCTACTTAAAAATCTGCTTGCAATTCTTAAAGTTGTGATAGAGGCTTATTTTAAATAGATTCCATTTTGGGCTATGGAGCTTTTAGAGCAAGGACTTGGAAGCCAAAGGAAAAAATAGGGGGAAAATGTGTTGGCCCATCTTTGCAAAGCCATTGAAAAGAAAAGGAATATTTCATTGAGACCTATAATTGCAGTTCTACCTCATTATGGATATTAATGATCCAACAATTCTGAGTGTTAGGAGATGAACTGTACTAAAATTATGATCCACAAGCATGATGCATTTTTAAATAGATTCAAATGATAATTAGAATATGCATGCAGATTGGGGTCTGAAATGAAATGGGAGCTTTTCACCATGATTGAATTAGCTTATTTTACCTGAAATTAAAATGGCTTTTTCAAGGAAGACTGTCTTAGTCTGTGAGGATGTCATAACCATGTCAATTGCACTAGGTGTCACTGTGTGAATTTCTTACTGAATAAAATCCAGATAACAAGGGGATGGAAAGAAAAGAGAGTGTTTCAAACCTCTGATACTGTGTTTACATATTACTTATTCTGTTCCCCCTTTTGTCCCATTTATTCAGCCTGTTCAATTGCACTGTCATTGAACATGTTCATATCCTCAATGCAAAATAAATAGGACATTCAGACCCAAGGTTTCTTCCCTTTGTTTACTTCTTTTAGGGGTTTGGTGTTTTTATTTCAATGGAGCTTAAAGAAAAGACAGATTAGAGTTGGACTTGATACCAAATGGTATAGAGTAGTATTTGTAAAAGGTAAAACTTGAATGACTTTTTGTACTGGGACATTATATTGTCTAGTTAAAATTCACAGATTTTAGAGAAGGGTAGAGGTCTATGGTGCTTACAGCACTGCTATTAAAGATACAATTTAAAATGATTTATATTTTTAAATATGAAAAATGTATAACTAATTTTCAGTTTTTGTGTTGTCCTTTCAGACACATTCTTTCTCTGCCATTCTCCAGCTCAGTTCTAACCTCTACATCCCATGCTAAGACAATTGACCTTGGTACTATGACTGTCCACTTGCTGCTCACAGCTTGGGATATATTACTTATAATGTTGTTAATTACCTCCATGTGTGACTTCTAACATAGTTATTTTCTCTATGCAATAACCTGATAAACATGGTTAGGTGTTTGTGTTTAAAATCGGTTTTATACTGCCTTGGCATATAAAGACTCTGGAAAGTAGAGCCCTGGATCAAAGGAAATGCCATAGTTGCTGCAGGAGGTGCCCTGGCAAAGCCAAGGACCATTACTAAGAAAAACTGTAAAATAAATCCACAAATTGATTTCTCTGCCTAAACACTAGAGGGTTCTATATTGTGTGATACTGAAACACCTCTTCCTAAAAAATATATTCCTTAATCAATTAGGATCTGCAAAGATTGTTCTTCTAAGTTCTATATAATACCTGTAGCATTTTGTAGTGCACAATAAATATTTTATGATAAAATTCATGCATTCCCTACATATTGTACCATTTCATAGATAATGGATCCTTTTATCAGGCAAAGTAAGACATATAACTTTATTTTCTGTTCACTGTATTCTATGTGATTTTTATTTTTTTAAAGAGTTTTTATCTATCTGCTGAGCTCAGTAATCTCCCATATCATTCACATAGGCCAAACACCTCGCTTTTTGAGTGATCTTTTTGGTTTTATCTGACTGTCTGGTATAATATGGACAAAGTTCACATATCATAAAGTTACATTCTCTCAGCATTAGGTCTCCAAAAGATACCATGCTTTCTACATATTTTGTAAGGATTCTTTTCAAAACTCAGTCCATAAGCCTTTACTGATATGTATGCTTTTACTAGTCAGTCAAAGGACACAATTCAAAACAAGGACATTTAAAAAATTATCTGTAATAACAATAACAACAGAACCTCCATCTATATGGAATGTGAAGAATATGTGTGGTCAGGACACCCATATGCAGGAATGCATACCCAGGAATATTTGGCCAGGATACCTATGTGGAAAAGGCAACTCCTGACTCCCACAAAGAACTATTGACATCTGGTTATATGTAGCTTTCTGCTGGGTTCACCACCTGATGGATGTTACCATTCTGCTGCTTTCCCCCAGGTACTGTGTCTCTCCTGAACCCCTCCTGTTCATTATCCTGGCTTCCTGCCAGATCTTGTGGGTCACAAGGTTTTTGTCCTTAAAGTGACTTAAAGGCCAGCTAAAGGCCTCTACTTCAAGGTTACCTAATATTCTATCTACCAATCACTGGGGGATGTTGAGATTTGTAAGCCTCTCCCTAGTGGGAGGAAAGTCTACTATTATTTTTAATTAGCCCTTTTTTTTCCTTTTACTAATCCTCAGTTATAGACTTCTGCTGAATGATAATTTCAGGACTAACTGAGATACTGGCCATGATCCTATGGAGGGTGATTTACTTATTATGTTTTTCTAGGTATGGGAGGGTTATAGATCCTTCATCCAGAAGACATTGTTATAAATATAACAATCCCCCCTTATCTGTGCTGGGCAGAGAAAAGAACAGCTATCTAATCTAAGCCTATGCTTATAATTTGATTTCTTTAACCCCTTTTTGCCTCTTTCACATGACCTGTTTTCTGACTTACAGAAACCAATTTTAGTTTATTCATACTCCTTTATTAGAGAGAAAAATCTTAAGTCTATTTGCTCAAACTAGTTCAGGGTGAAACTGGTTAATTAATTGCTTTGAACCAACCTTTATCATCTGTCCTAGTTCTTGTAAATCACAAGAGTTCAACTAGTTTAAGAAACCTAAAAAGACAGGTGAATTTTTTTCCTACTTCTCCCAGCAATAAATCAGAACTCTGAGATCTTAGGCAAGTCTTTTCAACTTTAATGAGTGCTCATAAGTGTGTTTCCTGTCACAGTTGTCAGTTTATCAATTTAATCTCCCAGTTGTAAGTAACATTTAGAAAAGTATATTTATTGAGGTTATACAATAAGAATAGTTGATAACAAAACAGTCTCTTGAAAAGTCCATGACATATTCTCCAAATAGTACATGCACAGTCCAAGAGAGGGTAGATTTAATCTTAAAAAGCGTATGTAGCAAAGCAGTACCTCACAACTCCTAGACATGTTCCCCTTAGGCATTATACAGCTTCTTTGTCTTGTTCATTAGAGAACTGTGAGTTTTTACTTAGTCTATTCTTGACTATTGATGTAGATACTGCCAGCAGCTGTTATTGTCCCAAGGAATGATGCTAGGAGGCAGAGGAAAGATTAAAATTCTAGGATCCACTGGATCCTTCAAATGTACAAAGTCCTTTGCCACTTGGGCATGAGGAAGAGAACAAAGATGAAGTTGGAAGGCTTCCCACCCCAACTCCAAGCATATCCTTTAGGGAATTTAGTTAAAATGATTTCTTCTTGCCAGTATCTTACTCTCTGCCAGATATTTAAAATACTTGGTTTTTAAAATAGTCTTCTGTTTTATTGATGATCCACAGGACTTACATTTTTTAATGTGAACATTCTTCTTGCCAATGTCACTATTGTGTCCAAGGGCATTTTTGCGCAATCTAATGCACGTGATTTGTTGATGGAGACTTGCTAAAGTATCAGGGCATTGTTTTTAAAGTAAATGAAGCAAGGTGACTTAATTGAATTACCCAGTCCCATCTATATAGAAGTATGTATAGAGATATATAGCTATGTCCATATATGTAACTATGTGCTTTGCCATATAGCATTCTATAAATACTAGTCCTTGTGCCTTAAAACTTAAAAAGCTTCTCTATAGTGGCTTTGAAATATTGTCTGAAAGTAATTTATATGTTCTTTGTAGTCATTCTTTCACTAATTCATTCAATCAACATATCTCTGGAGAACTGTCATATGGACAATACTGTGCTAGGTATTGGGGAAGCTCTGAAGAATCATATTAGAAGTTGCTGGAAGAAAACTTACAGTGCCCATTGTATCAGCCATCGATCCTATATTGGAGCTCTTGGCTAGCTATAAAAATAACGTCAATGAAATCTCACTTAGTTGAAATTAAAATTAACTGAAATCAGATTTGGACTTGAATCATGTCTCTGACACATACTAGTAGTTTGATTCTAAGCCTGTTTCCTAATCCATAAAATGGAGAAATATTTTCACCATTCACCTAAGAGGATTGTGGTGAGGAAAGCACTTTGTAAACATGTATTCTATACTTGAGGAGATGCATTATAGTTGGAGAAAAGATACATATACATTAAAATGTAAACTAACACAAGGCAGTATTTGATGAGTGCCAAATGAGAGATATGGACAATATATACTATAGGTGTCAAAAGCAGTGTAGAGACCACTGTTGGCTGATTTGTCACCTAGATGAGGTAGAAATTGAATATGTATGTGGGGGGTTTGTATAAATGGGAACATGGAGGGGCTTTTCTGCTTGGGAAAAACCCAGTATGAGTGTAAATGTACAAGTGTGAAAGTGTTTGTAGGACAGCAACTTTATGATGTTTGTCTGGGGACCAAAATGGGCCCAACTTATAAAAAGCTTTGAACGCCAACAAAAATAATAACATTTTATATAAGGAAGGAGAGAAAGTATTGAAAGTTTTTGATTAGGAATACTACTCTAGCAGCAGAGGCATTATGGTGAAGTAGACAGAGAAGCTTATCTTAGAGTTGGGAAGAACTTAGTTCAAATCTCTGTGGCAGCATTAGTTATGTCACACAAAACACTGGCTTTGTGACCCTGTGTAAACCTTTAGCCACTCAGGGTCTCAGAAAACACTCTAAAATTATACATTTCAGAGGTGCCACACTGCATTAGTAGAGGGAATTTTCTCATCTGGGAGCTTTCTACACAGATGACCTTAAAGGTCTGGTAAAAATAAAACAAAACCAAACAAAAAACTAATCTTAGCAGCAATATGTCAAATGGATTACAAAAAGGAAGAGAGAGAAGGTAGGGATAATAGCATTTTATTGCAATAATCCAGGTACATTTGGAACCTGAACTAAGGGATATAGGGAGTATAGAAAGGAAGAGAGATGCAAGAAATCATAAAAGAATGAACAATTATAAGCAAAACTTTGATTATAAAAAAGGAAGTTGAGCAGGAAGGCATCAAAAATTACTATAAGATTTTAAACTTGCGGTGTAACTGGAAGAAAGAGATGTTAGAAGCAGGAGTTGACTTATGTGTATGTATAGGCAAGAACTAGAGGGTGGGGAAGTATTTGTTTTTTTACCTAATTTGAATTGAGGGGGAAATATTCAAAAGGAAATGAGCAATAAGAATTGATGAAAATGAAATTGGAATGAGGGAGAAGTGGTATAGTATAGTAGAGTTTCTAAAACCTAGGTTTAAGTCCTGGTTTAGAGAGTAGTTATGTGACCTTCCTCAAGTCTATGAAGAAAGAATTAGATTCTCTTAGTTTATTTTTAATGTAATCAATCAGCAACCATTAATTTAATCAATCAGGAACTTAAAGTGCCCTTACTTAGCACTTGGTAAGTCACTAGGTAGGAGAATTCACAAGTCACTACCCAGGGCAGTGCTAGGCAAATTGAAAGGCTGTGATTGGTTCCTGTGATGAGGGGAAGAGAGAGGAAGTGACATGGAAAAGGGGGTATAAAAGGCGAGGCTCAACATGGTCTGGACTATCTTTTTCCCGGATTCATTCTGCATTGGTGAGCCAGGCTGAAGGGAGACTCTTGAAGGCAATCGCTTTTCCTGCACTGTTCCTGCACTCGAGCATTCTGCACTGGAGATGCTTACTGGGTGAGTGACCCAGAATGAAGGAAGAGGCTTGCATTGGTGGATTTCTGGCTGAAGATGACACCTAGACTTCCATGTGGAGATCAGGACTTGAGGGAGCCCCTGCTTGGGGCTGAGCCGGGCTTCACAGGAGCAGCACTTAGGTGATAGGCCAGAAAATTCTCTACCTCCTTCCTATATTTCCCACTTTAATATCTCTTCCTTGTTGTAAATAAAAGCTGGTAACAGTTTTTTTTTTTCTGACTTAAGGGTAAATACTGTATAAACAGCGACCACAATCTTACTTCTATAATTTTCATATTTAGTCAAACCTAACTTTAAATCTTATAAATCACTATCTATAATTTCTTCAATTATAAAATTAAGAAGTTTGGAGAAATGTCAGGTTTCTTCTAGCTCTAAAACTTTGTGATGATATGAGAGAGGTTAGGGGTATCAACTTTATTATTAGTAGTAATTAGTCTTTGTTTTTTAATGATTTACCACCATAGAACATCTTAAGAGAATTATTGTTGTTCTGTTGTTGAAATTGTATCTGACTCTTTGTGACTTCATTTGGGATTTCTTTAGCAAAGACAGTGGAGTGGTCTGCTATTTCATTTTTCGGTGTATTTTATAGGTGAGGAAATGAGACAAATGGGGTTAAAAGATTTGTCTAGGTTTATGTAGCATCTGAGCCCAAATTGGAACTCATGAAGATGAGTTTCCCTGACTTCAGGCTGGGTATTCTATCCACTCTGCCTCCTAGAAACCCCAATATTATTAATAATAACAATCTACATTTAAAAAATAATTCTTTAAGGCTTGTAAAATTCTGCTTTTTTTCTGGCCTTTATCAGATTTCTTATCAGTTAATACTTGTATCTGTTAACCTCATGAGAATATTGAGAGGCAGTGTCTTTACTTTTGTCCATTTCTCATTGGAAAACATTGATAAATTGTGTTTTAACAGTCAATCAATGAGGGCTTATTAAGCATTCTCTGTCTAGTACTGGGGATATAGATACATAGGTCGTTGTCTTAAAGGATACAAATAGTTCATCTAATAGATGAGAATACCACAGGTCCTTGTTCTCTCTCTCTCTCACATAAATACACACACACATACACACACACACACACACACACACACACACACACAAACTGTAAGGACTGGTTAAAGGGGAACAAGACAGGGTTGTAATAGGGAATGGAGGAGGTAAAGCGACCGAAGAAATAAGGAGGGCTGATGAGGTACAAAGAGAGATAACCACTGGGCTGAGAAATGATCTGTGAAATTATCCTTTTCCCTCTCCCTTCAAACCTAAGAGAGAGGTACCCCTGAGCTGATGCTATGGCCAGAAATAAGCAGGGGCCGATGTCTCAATAAGTAGTCTTCCGGGCAATTATGGAGTTCACTTGCCCTCAGGACTTGGCTGGTGCCTGAGCTCAAGAAGCCTTTCTAGTCAGGCAGGCTGACTGTACTTGTTGACTCTTTGTTGATTAGCCACTGCTAAATGGCTAGCCTAGCCCACCACCCTCTCTTTCTCTGTTCTTCCATGATTCGAATCTGACAGCGAGTTTCTTCAATATAAAGTTGTTTAATAGTTCAAGTAATAAAAGGGGTGGGGGGTTGTCAGACATGATTTAGCCCACAAAACACAATTAAGGTATAATCTCTGAAATATCTTAAGACAACATAAAAACTGATAATATGTACAAAAAAGAATATTTAAGATTGGTAAGATATGCAATCATGCTATTTTATAGAAGGGAAAAAAGAACTAAATTTGGCTTTGATTTTTACCACTGTAAGAGTTAAAACAGGTTTTAAGAGTTATAAATTAAGAGTTTTAAGAAGTTGCTGTGGTTGTCATTTATAAAAATTAACTCTTAAGTCATGAGGCTTAGTAGCTTTATTATAGCAAAATAGAAATAGAAAAGAGAGGGAAATGTAGGAAGGAGATAAGGAATTTTCTAACCTACCACTCTGTTTGTTCCAAAGAAATCTAGCTCACTGCCCCAACAAAGTTCTAATCTCTGACCAGAAGAATAGGAGAGTCTCAGCTTCTAGGTTCCAATCTCCAGGTGGAAGTCTGCAAAAGCCTCTTTAACCCAAGTGAGTCACTGAAGCCGAATTCTCTTTTATCAAGAACCACCAATACAGAATTTCCAACACAGAATCAATCCAACCACAGAAGTTCAAAACAGAATTGCCTGCCCAGCTCTTTGGTCTCTCCATTTATAACCCTTTTCTCATGTTACTTCCTGTCTCTATGGTTTCTATTTCCTTTCACTGTGTGGGCTTGTTTATCACATCTCAGGAACCAATCATAATTTCTTAATTTGCCTGGCACTGTTGAGGGTGGGGCAGTGCTTGTGGGTTCCACTTATAGTCTTTGAGGGTATGAACTTTTTTTTTCTAGTAAAACGTTAATTAAATGTGAAAGGAGGGACACTCCAAGTTTTGATTAATTAAGTCAAAATAAACCAAAATAGTTAATTCCATTTATATACCAGGTGATACCAGTGTCATTCATTGTATAAAAATTGAATTTTGTTCTGAATTTAATGTTATCATTTATATGGTTGTAGCTAGTAGTTATATTTCTCTTTTTAGTCTTTATTGACATCTGTTCATACAAATATTTTCCTTTTGAGTTCTTCAAAATTATCATTCTTTATATTCCATTTCCTTTTTATTTGACTATTGTTTACACTGATTAGTCTGACACTGTTATAATTCACAAGCATCTTCATCATTTCTTCTAACTTGGTGTTAAATTTGACCTTTGTTCTGAGCACCTGACCATTTATAAACAATTACTTATGAAATTTTTGCTCTATTTATTCCATTTTATTAAGATTATTTTTAAATGGTTGCTAGATTTAGTTTTTACCATATACAAATAAAATTAAATTTGGGATTATTGAGAGTACTATATGTTTTGGTATCATTCAGTTGTGCCCAATTCTTTGTCGATCCCATTTGGGGGTTCTTGGCAGCTATACTAAAGTGGTTTGTTTTATTCTTCTCCAGCTCAATTCACAGATGAGGAACTGAGGCAAACTGGGTTGTGACTAGTTCACATACTAGTCATTGTTACAGGATGGATTTGAACTTAGGAAAGTGAGTCTTCTTGAGTTAAGGCCTGGCACTCTATCCACTATACCACCTAGATGCCCCTAGCTAACAATTGATTTAATAGTGTCTAATTTCTCAAATGGACATCTAGGTGGCATAATAGATAGAAAGAAGGTCATGGAATCAAGAAGAACTGAGTTCTTATCCCATATCTGATACTGTATTTTTAACCCAAGTTAAAAACCAGTCACTTAATGCTATTTATCTCAGTTTCTTGAACTGTAAATGGCAAATCTGTCTTGTGTCTTTGCCAAGAAAATCTCAAAAGGGTATTGAAAAGTTGGGCACAACTGAAAATGACTAAAGAACAACAACAATTTCCTGAGTGCTTTATAACCTTATTATATTGGGATACAGTGGAATGCATTGGTTTTAGAGTCAGAAGTCTTATGCTCAAGTAATAGTTGTATCATGTTGTATCATTTAATAGCTGTGTGACCTTGGACAATGAATGAATAAATGGATGGATGGTAGAAAAAGTAAATACCTTTTATGTGTCAGGTATTGTGCTAAGGAAGGGGCCTACAAATATAAAAATGAGGCCGTCTCTGCTCTCAAGGAGCTTAAAATCTAAGAGGGGAAGACAACACATATAGTTAAAAGGTAGCTAAGGAAGGGAGTTTCCTGGGGTGGTAAGTTGATCCAAAGCATAACTGACTGATATGTTCTTTTCATTATTGATTTGATTACTGTGCCTGAAATGGAAGGCAGGAAGTTCCTTGACTGATAAGTAATATCACTAGATAGCCCTTGAGAATGATCTGGGAGGACCATATTTTGGCCTAGGAATGGCATATTTAATGAGCTAGGCAAATTTGTATTCAATTATTCACCAAAGAAGAAGGCTCAGCTTCAGTGTGGGAGTCCTTAACCTGAGTGAAGTAAAATCTCCAGATTCTGGGGCATGAATTTAGAAGGTCAAATACAGAAGATGCTCTGCCACATGATAAGCATTGTGATAAAGGCAAATAAGTCACCTAAATTCTCTCTTAGTCTCAGTTTTGCCTCTGCCTATTTCGCCTCCCTCCCCTTTTGAATTCCTTTCCATCTTTTAAAGCCCAGTTCCAGTGGTAGTATACCCACAAGTTCTTTGCATTCAGTAAAGATGTTTTATTCCCCAATAATACTTGTTTTGCTGGCCACTAAAGTACTTCTCATGTATTGCATTATATGAAATTAATGTTACGTCAGCCCACACCTCCAGTTTCCTATCCATTAGATTGCATCTCTCTGAGGACATCCCAACCTTTTCTCTTTGCACAGAGAGGTATACAGGAAGCATTTAATAAATGTGTGTTAATGAATTTTTTTTTTATCATTAAATCTTAACAAGTTTACTCTCAGTAGCTTCCCTCCTATTTGCTTTCTTGATGGCTTGAAGGAATTAAAGACCTCTACTTTCTCCACAATGACTAATATGGTTTGCTGGACTGGTAGTGAAATGTTTTACTCTACTTTAAAAAAAAATTCAGAACTTGTTACTATAATACTAAATGTGAACACCTAATTCACACTTGTAAACCTCTCGCTTTTATTCCTTTTCGTGTGTCTAACTGTAGATACTGTATAATGAACCCAAATAAACCTCATGAAGTGTGTAATGCCTATTTAATTTGGTCCCTATTCTCTAAATCGCATATTTTTCATTAGTTCCTGACTAGAGTTAGGCCTGTAATATATGAAATTACATTCATTTGGCCACATTCTCCTAATCAGCTTTTTAATTTAAATATTAGAATTCTGGAAGGATGGGATAAATGGAAATAACAATGATTATAGATGTAAATAGAAGCTGTATTTGTGTTCTATTCTCATTCAAGTAAACTAGGCCCCTGCCTTTGTGGAGATTACAGTCTAATTAGGAATAGGATAGATGCAAAATAGATCTAGATATACTGTGGCAGAAAAAAAGACTCATGTCAAAGGAGATCAAAGTATGCTTTTTTTTTTTTTTCCTGAGGCTGCCTGTAGGCAACAGTCAAATCCTTGTATGTCATGGACAGGGAAAGTTAGAAGTGCATATCCACTGGGCTGCATGATTCAGCTGATGTTAATACATAATTTTCTACTTTCATTTTCTTTGCTCTCTGCAATTCTTGATTATATCTGAATATTGAACTGTACAAGTAGCAAATAAGATATATAGAGCAAAATAATTCTTAATGCTATTACGTAAGTTGTCAAAGTATTTGCTATTTCTTAGCAGAATAATATCCTTTTAAAAATGAACATAAATAGATTTTCTAAATCAGGCTAATTTGTAATCATTTCTCTTTATTCCCAAACCTTTGACCTTTTATTGTTTGAAGAATGAGAATATATTACCCATTGCTGGATATTGTTTTTGTAACATCTCTGGCTTAACCAGAATTTTACTGGAGAAATGAATATATTTTATTTGCCTTTTTTTTTGTAGACTCCCCAGCCTGATTTTAATGGTTTGGGACATTGGGATTACATAGCATAGATAGAAGAAACTGAACTTTCAAGTATTCATCCATTCAACCCCAAACCCTTTTACATTTTCTCATCGCTATTCAAGGGGCATAATTCATGTCTGCATCAAGAAAGCAATTGCTTGGATAAATTTTTCAAAATGTTAAAAAAAAACACACCAAAGAAAGAGAGAAAGAAAAGGCTTTGGACCTGATGTGCTCAAATCACAAAGTCTCTCTGGTTCTTTTTGATTAGCTTTGTATCCCAAAGTCCGAAATGACACACCAAGAAAAAGAAAGTACTTTAAAAGTTCCCTGGTGTGATTTGTATAGCTTTTTCTTTCTGAGTCTCTTAAGTAGTTGAGCTTTCCAGACTTCCAACTTACCTCCTTCTCCAATACCCTTGTCTGGAATGTAACCCTAGAGTTATGTTAGTGGCAGTAATTGTACAAATCTGGGTTTCAAGAGATCTGTAATTATTCTGATGTCAGGCTCACAAAGAAACAAACTACCATAAATTCCATTTATTTTAGCAATTCTTTTTGGGATTTAGAAATTAAATCCCTGGTGACCACATATATAAATATTCAAAATCCAACCACAATTAAATTTAACAATATCTATATGGGGTAGAGAAAGAAAAGAGAGAGAAAGAGAGAGAATGAGAAAGAGAGACAGAGACAGAGACAGAGAGATAGATAGAGAGAGAGAGAGACAGAGAGAAAGAGAACCACAATGTTTGCAGTTGCTCTACTTACTTTTAAAAATTATTAACAGATTGGGTTGAATAGAAGAAGTGGGATAGGCCTGGTGCTCTTTCTAAATTTATACTTATGGTTTTTCTCATCCCAGTGTCATGAATTTTGCTGTCCCTCCTATTTCTTTACATCTCTCTGACTTTTATTTTAAAATCACTGCCATTTGCTCTTGGTCACTTTCTCCCTGGTCCCTCTATTTGACATTAATAGCTGGTGTAAAACAGGTTTGGTAAATCCAGACAGTTTTATTTTTTATTCCTTCTTGCACTTTTTATTATGTGAATAGCAGGTAGAAAGAGTTAACATTATTCCCACCTAAAGATGACAAATGCATCAACGTATTCTTCCAGTTGACCCACAGTGATGTTTCTTGGTTATCTACATGTTACACTCATATTAGGTATCTCATCTGGCATGGTGCCTTTTGCTGTGAATAAAATTTACTTTCTCATGGTGTTCTGTTGTATTGGCACAAAATCTGTTTGAAATCACATTTGAAAGTTTACAGGAAGAAGAGGTCTAAATCTTAAAACTTTAAAGAGTTCAGTGGAGAACATGTGGGATTTTGAGTCAGAGAACATGGATTTGAATCTCCACTATGCCACTTACTGCCTATTTGACCTTGAACAAGTCATTTATCCTTGTCTGTGAGGAGATTGGATTAGTTGTCTTCTAAAGTCCCTTTCAGTTCTAAATCTCTAAACCAGAAGTAAATCAGCTTGTATTATGATCCATTTACATTTGTTAATGAAAATGTAAAAAAAAAAAAACAGTTTGTTGAAACAAAGAAGTGATGTGATTCCTTTCTTTTTGCATACTGATATATGATTGAATTTCTGAGCCTGATCAGTACAGTAGTAAAAGACTAGCTAGTATATTACACTAAGGTATTAATCTGTCTTGAAAAAAAAAACTAAAAAAGATAAATAACTTCTGCAGAATCACAATGAACTATAAAATTATTATTAATAAAGATACATTAAAAAGAGTTATTATTGGCCATCCACTTTTACTGTGAGTTGATATCCCTGTTGTTGGGGTGAATTTTAGGATGAATCTTTGATTTTCATGCTCATGTGGTAGATTAGCCAAAAAATTCTTTGAAACTATCTCTCCTCACTCCATTCTATCCTTTAGATTATCTAGTCTGTGCCACTGGAATTGTGATTTATCATCACCTAAGGTGGTCTTAACATTTTCCATTACCAAACCTCCTTGCAAAACATTTCACTTTCTCACATATCTTTCTGCCTTTTTTTACTTACTTCCTATCCTTCTCCCCTTCTCTAATTCTTTCTCTGTAGGTACCCTATAAAATAAAGCAGGATTTACTGTCCCAGAGATGTCTCCCTTCCCCACAAACTACCTCCCATAATCCTTTTGTTACTAATTTGTATTCACTTAGAGCTATAAATGTGGGAAGGGGCATGGCACTACCCTCAGCCTATTGTGGACATGAAAGGGGTGGGGGGTGACCAATTGCATTTTCAAAGAATCACTCTTTGCTTTTATTTATGTCAACTATGAAAGATGACTCTTTCACAAATTTAATGGCTTCTACTGGCCATCACCCTGGGTGGCTACTGTTTTTTCTGTCTCTAATTACACTTGGAATGATAGTATAAAAGGTCCAAAGCTAGAATTGTTTTTAATAAAGACTTCTAGACTCCCACAAGAGATTCTGTTTCCGATACTGACAAGTGAAGAGATTGATGTATTCAACCCAGAGGGTTTTTGGCTAAAATAGGAAGGCTCCTTCTTTACATTTTTAGAAACAGTGTAGTGTAATTAATAAAGTTTGGGACTTGATTATTCTTGACTTAGAGTCAAGAAGATTTGAGTTCAGATGATAACTATGACACTTTTTACTAGCCGCCCTATTTAGGGCTCAATTTTCTCATATGTAAAATGAGGGAATTAGACTCAAATGATCACCAAGATTCATTTTAGATGAAAAGCTATGATCTTATTAGGATAATTCTTAAACAATAAATATTATTTTTTCATTAGCTATCATATCATTATCCTTTTAATTGTGGTGTAGGCAGAGCTCTGAATGAGTTTTTAACTTTGAAGTTAAAGACAGGTTAAACAACTTTAAAAATAGTTTATATCAGTGTTTTCTTAAATTAAGTTGGCCACAGAGAATGCCTGAACTTTAAATATTTTGAAGGAACTCAAACATTTTGTTGGTGGTAGGCATCTGAGATATAGGGATATGGGATACTCCTAGATCAAAGGAGGCAGGGAAATTTTAGAGCAAGAAGAAATTGAATCTTTTTATGGTGAAAAAGGTTACATGAAATAACTATTTCTTATTTATTATTTTAAAGTGGAAAATCACAAGCACTGATATTTTATCATGAAAAATCTCTTCCTGCCAATTGGAATGACATCATGGTTTCTTGGAACACAATTTGGAAAATGCTGTTCTAGCCTCACTTGTCCAAACCATTGATACTTTCCCAGCCCCAAAAGAGTTAGGGAAATTTTGAAATAAGCCCAAATCAGTGCTTCATTGTATAGTGGAATGAGGTGACCCCGTTTTTTCACTAGCTTTGTGATTGTAGGCAAGAGAAGTAACATGGAGCAGTGGTTAGTAGGATGAACCGGAGGTCAGGAAGTCCTGAGTTCAATCCTGTTTCTGATGTTTATTTGTTAATTAGTTGTCTATGAGGGAGTCACTCAATGGTTCACAGCTTTATTTCCCTCATCTGTAAAATGGGGATAATCAGGCCTATAATACCTAACTACATGACCAGGTCTATTGTCAAATTTTCTCCTCTGTAAAATGAGGACAATAGTATGTTTAACAGGCTTGCCTTTCATTGTTATTGTAATCTAGATTCCCTCTCAAGAAATCACAAGTCTGGAGCAACAACTCAATCAATCACTGAATAAATCAATGTTCATTGGTAGAATAGGGACTGTTAGACTTGTTTAGTCATTTTGGTTTCATCAAATATTTTGTAATCCCATTTGGGGTTTTCTTGGCAGAGGTGTTGGAGTGATTTGCCATTTCTTTCTCCAATTCATTTTACAGATGAGGAAACTAACAAAGTGACTTGTCTAGGGTCACATAGCTAGTGAGTATCTGAAGCCAGGTGTGAGTTCAGGAAGATTCATATTCCTGACTCCAGGACTGCTTCCAAGGGTCAGCCCAGGTGATCACTAAGACCTTCTCATTATATCAAAATTCTCTGGTTTTCTGAAGAGGCAGATGTAGGCATATAAGGTTTTTTGTACCTTTTAGGAAGACTGAATTCTTTTATAATGATAAAGCCTTCCTTTGAAGAAGAGGGAAAATATGATGCCTTCCTTTCACAGAATTGCTGGGGTGTGTGTGTCAGGGGAGAACAAGACTGCTGGGGTAAACTTTGCATAAAATGTACTTGGTTGATGTGTCAGGTTTGCTGAACAGCTTCTCTCTTTCTCTCTCCTTTATGTTACATGAAATAATTCTTGGTTTTGGAGGGTAGAGTATCTAGAAATGAAAGTGTTTCAAAAACAAAAGATATAATTTTTTAAACATAATAACTTCAGTTATTTAGACTTGGAGCCAAAATAAAAGTAGAGACTCGCTAGTACAATCTTAGGAAACACTGCCAAATTAATAGAGAAATAGGAAATGAGTTTTCTGATTCATCTAGTAGGAGAGCTGGGACTCTGAGGGAAGAGAACATAGAATGGTTTAGTTTTGAATGAGGATATCAAAATTGGTAGTTTGGGGTCCTGTCCCTAAATTGGGATCCTGGGCATCCATGAGCCTTAATAAGTGTGGGAGGATTAGGGGCAGGGGGTGTGCAGTTTGAAGGGTCCTGAAAACAAAAAAAAGCTAATTTCAAGACTTCAATCTTTCATGGTAACATTCTGCTTAGGTCTGTGTATGCCTCACTTCTGGCCATAGAGAAGGTGAACAGGGCAGGAAACTAAATGAAATTGTGGCAAGAAATGTAAGACAGGCATTTAGGGAGATAAAAGTAGAAGAGAGCTTCCAAGATAAGGTCGAGATCCTCTCGATTTAGGGATAAGGGCTATTCAGTGTTAAAGAGGAACCAAATCCTGCTAAGGTTGCATATAAGAGTCTTTTGAAAAGCCCAGTTTCTCTGAAAGTTGTTTAGAAGTGAAGTTCTTTATAGCTTTAACTTTGGGTACCAGGTGGCCTTCTCCATGGTTCAATTTGTTTTTATAGACACGTCCTGATGAAGATCTATTCTCTTTCCTTCATTGTTTACAATGAGTACTGAGAATAGGAAGAATGTGCAGCGAGCAGGTATCAGAAGTATCAGAGTTCTCAATAATTCCTAAGCAAACTCTGCTGATGAGATATCTTAGGCGTTTCCAAAAAGGGTTTCTTTAATTCGGTGGAAGATGATTTCCACCCTACCACCCACTTCTCCCCGCCCCATCCCCCATTGGCCACCCCAGTTGTTTTTATTGTTCCATCTGTTGTTGAAAAAAAAAAGAAAGAAAGGCAGTGGGGGTGAGGGATAAGATTGAAGTGGGAGTTGGGGGGGTGAGGGAGAAGGCAGCAGTTGGTACTGGGGAGAAGAAATGGTTGGGAAAGAAAAGAGAGAAAAACTTTTTGAGACTTTCATTTATCTTGTTTTCTGTGTTTTCAAGTTCTTGAAGAATTCAGGTATAATCACAGCCTTCTGTTGCAACAGGAAACACCATCTGCTGAAGCATTCTGTAAGCAATATAACATCTCTCCAGAGATAGTTTAGCATTCAATTCACAAAGAAGGATGGCAGGGACTTGTAAACAAAAGGAGACAAGCGAAGCAGTGAAGGATGGGCTGTACTCTAAAGATTCAATATGTTTCTTTATAGCTGAGAAATCCTGTAATGCTATGAAAGCCTGGCAGAAATCTCTGATGTATTAATTGTGTTTTTTTTTTCTTAACCTCACAATTTGAGGGCCCTCCCAAAGCCCCTTCTCCCTAACTTTCCCATTCCGTTTTCTTTAGCTTCACTTCTTGATAGGTCAAATTTTCTTGTTTGTGGATGTAGACGGTTGTCATATTTTGTAGCACCCACTGAACAGTTTAAAAGAATCAAATTTGGAGAGTGTTTATGCTTCCTTGGAGGTCTGTCTGTGCTCAGGAAGAGCAGCTAATGGAAGATCATAGGATATATTCAGAGTTCCAGCAAACCTGAAATGAACAGAGTGGCTACAACTGAAGAGCTTTCTTATTTAAACTGGGGCTGTTTTGCTTTAGATAAAATAGTCCTGGAACCCTCTTAGAATTTCTCTTATTGCCAAATTAGTTTAAAAGACTACAAGCAGAGCACAAAGGAAAGGTCTCTGGAGGACTATCACTAATGATCCAAATCTATGTTATGAACAGGTCAAGTGACATAGAAGTTGATCTTAATTCTGTTCTATGATAAAAGGGTAAATTTTCCCTGATAATTGCTAATCTCCATTGATGGAAATAGTTTCTATTCTTAATTCCTTGCCTAAATAAAATGATAGGGCTGGATTAAAAAAAAAGAAAAAAAGGCACTTTTGTAAGCTAATTTTGAGAACGAAAAAGTGTTTTATAATACTGTAGATGGGAGAAAAGTCTAATCACTTTTGTGACTGTTTTTTGGTAGAACTCATATGTACACACAGTTAGCTTTAATTTTGTAAGCATGTGTGTGTGCGTGGGTGTGTGTATACTCACAGAATTTATTCTTTGGTATCATGTGTGAATGAATGCTGAGAAATTAAATTGTATCATGCTTCAGAATACATAGAGTCTTTTGAGAAATTATATAGTCTTAACTATGATGGTTGATCCTAAACATACGATTATAATAATAAAGTCTTTTGGAGAATTTCAGGAGGATTGAATACTTCTAAAAGCAATAAGATATAATTTTCTGATGAAGGTTGCTTTTTAAACAATTGTTTTCCCTTTATAATTGCCAGTCTTCATTGATAGAAATACTTTCCATACTTAAATCCTTACCTAAATGAAATGATAGGTCTGGATAAAAAAGAAAAAAAGACACTTTTATAAGGTAATAAACTTTAAAAATACTGTAGTTGGCTATGCAACCAGAGAGGTTTATTATATACAAGAGATTCTGTAAAGGTGGAAAGAACAAGATTTGACAATGGATTGAATTTTTGTGGG
Organism: Monodelphis domestica; assembly: GCF_027887165.1. Lineage (NCBI taxonomy): Eukaryota > Metazoa > Chordata > Mammalia > Didelphimorphia > Didelphidae > Monodelphis > Monodelphis domestica. The sequence goes on along the minus strand of NC_077233.1, from coordinate 164,696,214 downwards.
GTGTGTGAGAATGAAAGTTAAAGATGATAGTAAAATTTCAAGACTGGTGCCTGGAAAGATGGTAGTGCTCTCAATAGTAATAGGGGAAAGAACAAGAGAATAAGAATTTAGGAAAAATGATGAGTTATATCCTGGTCATGTGTTTTAATTAAGGGAGTGTCATTTCACCAAATGAACCAAAACATTGGAACCAACAGGTTCAAACAATTTTGTTAGTGACATTTCTGCTTTTTCAAGTTTTTTTCAAGAGCAGTAAGTAGGTAGAGCTAATTAACTCTGCTTGGCTAACTGAAAACTGACAGGCAAAAAGAAAATACCTAGATGACATACTATTTGAGATGTCTAAAAGGCAAATGGTGATATGAGACCAGAGCTCAGGTGGATTAGGGTTTGATATGTAGATTTGGAAATCATCTGCAAAAAGATTATCATTGGACCAATCAGGGCTGAAGAGATTATCAGGTCAGAGAGTATTTAGGGAAGAAAGAAGAAAGTTCAGGACAGAGCTCTGTATATGGACAAAGGTGGTTGTCATATTTTTCGCAACCATGGAACCATTTAAAAGAATTGAATTTTGAGATCATTTATACTTCCTTGGAGGTATGGAATATTCATAGTTAGTGGATATGTCATGGATGAAGAACCAGAAAAGGAGACTAAAAAAGTGAATTTGGTCAGAAGAGATGACCAAGAAAGAGTGGTGTTATGAAAACCCAGAGAGGAGAGAATATCCAATAGGAAGTGATGAAGTGTCAAATGATGCTATAACTGTAAATTTAAAGCTAGAAGGAACCTAAGAGGCCATCAAGTCCAACTTTCTCATTTTATAAATGAAGACACTGAGGACAAGAAAGGTCTAAATTCTTCTTGATCTATCTCTATATTTCACTGGCTGTTCCATGAATTCTACCCTCCATTCCTTGCCTCTTTGAGTTTCCACTAACTGTCTTCCATTTTTGAAATGTACTTTTTTCACGTCTGCATCTTAATTTTTCTCTGGTTCTCTTCAAGGCTCAACTCAGATCCTATCTTCTGCAGGAGGCCTTTCTGTGTCTTGTTATGGATAGTGCCTTCCCTCCCTATCTTCTTTCAGTGTATTTTTTTATGTGTCTGATTATTGGTGTGATGTATCCCTCATTATAATGTGAACTTTGTGACGGCAGGGATTTTATTTTTTTGCTTTTCTTTGTATCTCTGGTGCCTAGCAGAAAGCTTATAATATAATAGATGGTTAATAAATGTTTTTGACACACTGAATTTCTTGGAGTGTCACAGTCAGTATTTATCAGAGGCAGGAATTGAACCCTGGTCTTCTTGATTTTGAGATAAACTCATTATTCACTTCCCCATTGCCTCTAAAAAAACAAATTGCTATAGGGAGGTGTCATGCTGCATTGTATAGAAGGTTAGACTAAGTCTGAAAAATCTAGGTTTGATTCGCGATCCTTGACTTTTGACCCTTATATTGATTTGAACTTGAGTCAATTACTTGACTTCTCTAACTCTCAATTCCCTTATCTACAAAAAGGGAGTGATAATAACTGTAACACTTACCTCAGTGTTGTCTTCAGGTTCAAATGAAATCGTATCTTCAAAGTGCTTTGTAATCTTTAAAGTGCTATATAAATCCATTTGTAATTAATATCATAACTAATTTATAATTAATCCTTAATTTTAAATTAATTAGAGAATACTTGGCATTATTATTTTCTCCTAGACCTTTTTGCTTACACATACTTAACAATAAACACACTTCAAGTTACATCTTCCTTTTTCCATTCTGGATTTCTTTGCCCCTTCTTATCTTTTTTGGGGGGGGCATTATCTATATATTCTTATTGATAAGGGATTCTTCTTTTTTGTGTGAGCCACAGATTCCTTTGGAAATCTGGTGAAGTCTCTGGATCCCTTCTCTGAATAATATTTTTTAAGTTGTAATTGAAAGAAATGCTCAATGCCAATGTTTAAGAAAAAATAAGGATGCATTTTTTTTCTAGTCCCCTGAAACAGAAACTTAAATAACTCTATATAGCTGTCAAAGAGTGTGGATGGGATCAAGGAGGTTGCTTTTTCTTTAACTTTAGTTTAGACATGGTGTTTCTACTTCTCTAACAAATGTAATGGGATGATTGGTTTCCCCAATTTGACTGTCTATTATAAGCCAAAGATACTATGTGGAAAAAAAGTTCAACATTTTCTCATATTATTTAAATGAACTTGTAGTTCATGACCTAACTTTTATATTTCCCCAATGGTCTCACTATCCTTATTGGTAAATGAGGGAATCAGGCTAGATGAACTCTGAGACTCCTTCTAGTTCTATTATTGTGTAATTTTTTTCTCAGTCACATTCCATCATATGATTTAGAATTCTTATCTGAATCATTTGAGATTTCTTTTCAAAATTAGGTTTTAATTAAGGGAGGATCATTTTACCAAATGAACCAAAACATTGGAGCCAACGGGTTAAAACAATTTTGTTAGTTTTTTTTTTCTGCTTTTTCAAGTTTTTTTCAAGAGCAGTAACTAGGTAGAGCTAATTAACTCTGCTTGGCTAACTGAAAACTGACAGTCAAAGAGGAAGCACATCAGTTGGGCTGATGAGCTACAGTATTCAAATCTATCCTCCAAATTCTTTAGGTCCATTAGAACCTGACAGGAGAGGCTGTTACGCTCTAGGAACTCAGCCTGCCAGTGTGAATGTGGTGTTTCCATTAAACCATGCTAGCTTTTCAGTGATTTGTTGTGAATAATTCAATATAGTTTTGAAATGAATTTGCATTTTACTAATCATAAATCATTGTCATATGTTTGAAAAAATAATAACACATTAGATATGTTTATTCAGCCTAGAGAAGTTACATTTTATTACTTATGGATTTTTGGACCTCTTTCAAAAAATTTTCTTTAAGAGATCTGTACCCACAGATTGTGAACTAATGAGCTAAAGAACTAGAAAACATTTGGTAGGCTGCAAGTCTAGATATGACCACAGGACCTGAGATGTCCATATGAGCGAGATAGAGACTTTTTGTTTCTTACCCTCCAGATTAAACAGAATAACTTGGACTCTTGTGTTCACCCTATTTTGATGGATTCTGTTTTTATCTGCTTAGAAAGCCAAGAGAAAGCATTTTTAAGACTCTAAATGAGGTCTGGAAATTGCGCTTTGGGTGCTTTACTGTCCATCATAGTCTATCATAGGGCTTCCCTGTAAAACGTAATAGTTTATCACATAATAAATATATGCCATCGTGACTGCAATTTTCCAGTATTAAAGATATATACATTTATTTAAAAATTTGTTAGTGTCCACCATCACCCCATATTTCCCCTGGGCAAGGTATTACGGTATTACAACATGTACAGCTGGTTACTTTGCCTCCTTCTAGTCTAGAAATCAAGTTTTTTTTTCCATCAATAATGAACTTATTGTTTCCTTTGTATTTTGCCTCCTTATGGAAAGCATATCTCAGGTGAAGGTCTTACTTCTATCTAGTTCTAAGAGCCCACATTGCTTAGACATGGACAGAGCAAAAAAGGGAGAGATAAGACCTTGTAAAATTTCCCTTTGTGTATATTTTATGCCTCCATGCTTTATTCAAACACTGTGGGGAGGGGTGTCAAGTATACAGCCCATAATACTTTCAAGTTCATCTTGAATCAGATTAAAATGTAGTTCCTATCTGATTTTAATATACTATCATATTAGTAAAATTATAGATACACATGTATACATTCATATAGAGACATATACACACACGAAGTATAACTTCCTAGGATTTCCCTGTAAAACATGTATGAACATAAATGCTACATATCTTTGTTACATAAATGCACATATCTTTAAATATAAACCTGTGGGTTTCTAAGTCAATATGGAGACGGACATCACAGTTTCTTATGTATGGTTTAACGATTCCCACTCGTATTTGAGTTTATACTATTGGTATAGGGGAGAGGATGCTGAATTTGTAATCAGAAGGCCTGTCTTGAGATACATGCTCTATCCCTCACTCCCTGTGTGGCTTTTTGTAAGTAATTTAACTTTTCTGTGCTCTAGTTTTGTCCTTTGTAAAATGCAGAAGTTGGGGTCTCTAAGGACTCTTCCCTGTCTAAATTTATGATCATATGATTCTCTCCTTTCCCAAGCATCATGGCTTTGGGAAATACGTGAGCAGTCTTCGTACTACACAGCATTGACCTGCCTTCTCTAGTGAGAGATTCTCCCCATTATGAAGCAAAGGTGATTCTTCCCATTTTATTTATTTGCTATTTATGGATTCTTGGACCTCTTTCAAAAATACTACAAAGATAATCACAATCATTCATTGTGCTTTGGGTTCTGGAAGAACTATTAAAATATATATCATTCATCTTTACCACTTCATTCTGTAGTGGGAGAAGTGGCTATTGAATTTTCCATGTGAAAATTTCTTGTTGTAAGGAGGTTAAGTGAACTGTGCACAATCAACCAACCTAGTTGGTGACACATATCAGGCTCTAATCTAGCCCTTCTGAACTGTTTCTTCTATTAGATTAAATCAATTTTCCACAGTTGTTATTAAAACCAATGAGAAGAAATAAGATATCTGAAAGCAATGCTAACTTGGGAATAGTGGATTAAGACAAGGATTTGGGATTGAAGGACATTTTCATCTCCTAGTCTTCCTTCAGAAATAGTGGAATAATGAATTATCAAGGATGGTGTCATAAAGCTTAAAGAACCTTGGGAAAAGAAAAAAATATATATGATGGATCCATTTGATCTCTGAATCACAGTACCTACTGGATGCTATTAAGAAAGTCTACTAAATTCAGTTATATTTGACAGTTATTTTTTTCCTAAATTCCTGCAAAAAGTTGTGATGTTGAAATGGTGGAAGACAAACCACAAAAGGTTATGAAGTCTAAGAAAATAGCAGTGTGTGGTTTCTCATTGAGATTTGTTGGGGATGACCATATTCTAGAGAACCTGGCAACTGAGTTTAGGTTAAGAAAGTAAACCAATAAACAATTATTTGATGTTCTTATTGATCATTTACTGAGTCTCTGTAATGTTCTGAGTCTTGAGGAACATTCCTAGCATGGAAAATGGAAGTAACCAAGAAAGTCCCCAAGGATTTATTATTTACCTATTTTGTACCAGGAATTGTGTTAAACTGGTGAAAAAAGAAAGGCAAAAGCAATCCCTTCTTTCAAGGAGCTCACAGTTATATATATAGAAGCCATATATAGGATAAATTTGAGATTATCTCAGAGGGAATGGATTTGGAAAGGCTTCTTGTAGAAGGTGGGATTTTAAATGAAATTTCAAGAAGGCCAGGAGATGGAGATATGGATGGAGAGAAAGCAAAGAATTGATAAAGAGAAATAAGCAAGGCATAATTTTATATATACATTTATCCTTTTGTCAAATGATACCTTCTCTAATGGGAAGAAGTTAACTAGATATTTTAATCTAACAAAGAAAGAAAGAAGAATTGAAAACAAACAATGAATATGTACAGAGTAGGAAATAGAGTGTCTTTTTTGATAAATGAGGCCAGTTTCACTGGATCATAGAATATATGGATGGTGAGCAAGATGGAAAAGACTGGAAAGCTAGGAAGGTTATGAAAGACTTTAAAAACCAAACAGGATTTTATATTTGATCATGGAGGGGAAAAGGAGACACTAAAGTTTATTGAGATGAATTGTGTGAGGCATGGTCACATCTGTACTTTAGGAAGGTTGATTTGGTGACTAAGTGGAGGATAAAATATGGTAGCGAGAGTCTTGGGGTAGAGAGGCCAACTGGAAAGGTACTACAATATTCTAGGCTTGACGTGATGAGAGCCTCCACCACGATGGTTTTAGTTTCAGAGGAGAGAGAAGGGGGAGTATGTAGGAGATGTTATGATGACAAAATTGACAGGATTTGGCAATAAATGGGATTTAGTCAGTGAAACAGTGAGGAATCTATGATGCAGCAAGTGCATCTGTGTTTTAATAGTTGTGGGCATTCCTATCAGAGATATTGTCATTGCCTTGCCATAAATTGACCATAAAAAGGTACATCCAACATATGTGGGAGGGAACTTCCTCTGGTTATGTCATTTGTGAGGACAATATCAGAATTGGTAGCCCCTCATTCCCACTGGGTAACCTGCCTAATCTTTTTTTTAGCACATGCTTATTTTACACTACTCATAACACTTCTCCTATATGATCCTTAGTTTCTAAGCACTGTAATCTACTCATGTCCAGCACATGCCTCTGATTAAATAAAAGTGGTTGGTTTGGCTACTTTATCTTCTGGTTTGGAATTTCCTTTTTAGCAAAGTTCAGATCTTCACCCAAATTAAATGGAAGAAAAAAAATCCAACAGAACACCTGATGAATATCTTTATAAAGGGATCTTGGGTTTTAGTCCCTGTACTGCTTTATTCTTTCTCTGAAATTCATGAAGAGTGACTGTGGATAGATGCTAACTTATGAAACAATCAGCTAGAAGTTATTGATTTCTCCTTAGGAAGAGGACCCTTTTATATAAAATTTATAACATAGACGACTTTAAACAAACTCTTCCCTTATGTCTTAGAATAAATGCTATGAATTGGTTCTAAGATAGAACAATGCTAAGGAATAGGCAAGGGGTTAAAAGACTTTTCCAAGATCACTCAGCTAGGAAGTGTCTGAGACCAGATTTGAAACTAGGACCCCCCATCTCTAGGCCTGGCTCTCAATCCACTGAGTCATCTAGTTGCCCTCATATATGACTTTTATGAGCAAATTGAATGCTGGATGTTGAGAATCAGAGAGGTAGAACAAAAAATTCTATGTATCTCCATTTTGTAGAATTGAAGGTCTGGTCTAAAGCAGTGAATCTGAGATGTCTGTACTCATTTGAGAGCAAGCTGAGTTCAATTTGGTATGGGTACCTCATGAGGAAGATGGTTCAGTATAACGTACTGGATCAATTCTCTTATGAAATAGATAAGAAAGTTAAATAAGGGCGTGGGAACCTTAGTAGTGGAGAAGACATGTAGAGAAGTAAAACTTTTGCCTTGTAGTATCTTACAGTGGCTCCAGCAATTCTCAAAGACTCTCAGCTTATGTTCAAGTTATCAGTCTTCATCTTCTATGCTCTAATTAAATCTTCATTCAGACTGAGTTTGCCATATTGAAGAAGTATGTTTGGATGCACCATTTCTACTCACTTTGATATTCTCCTCTCCCAAGCTCTCTAAAGAGAATGAGAGAGAGACAGTGAGAGACTGAGAGAAGGACAAAGATAGACAGAGAGACAGATAACCTGACTCTGGGGAAAATGCTAGTTGGGTTCAATTTGTTTTTCAACTTCTTCTTGAGGAAGCTGATTTTATCTGCTTCAACAATAGCATGGCCAGGAAGATAACTCAACTGATCTGTGTGGGCAGCAAGGCAGCAGCTGCAGTCAATAGCTCTGAGGAGTACATCTACTTGTCTCTCCCACTGAAACTGCCTTGTAGCCAGCACATAAAAATAAGGAGACATGGGGTTTTAATCACTTGTGGCCTTAGTGAGACTATCCTTCATGGCACTGCTTGGGCAGAAACTTTAGGTTGTTGGAGGATCCCAAGAGAGGATAAGTAAGATGTGGTTCCAAGGCAGATGTAAGATTTGGATGGGCTTCTTTCCATGAGTATCGTTGAGAACATGCTCCCCTATGTAACGTGTTCAAAGGAGCACCATGTACCAGTTTGTACCACTGAACTGTCTGAGGTCAAAGGCACAGAGAATATTTAGTGATGATGAATCTGGGCGAGAAGGTCAACGGGAGCTGTGTGTTTGATGGGACCCATTAACCAAATCATTCCTTATTTTCAAATTGGAGCAGACAGGAGAGTACCCATATAATGTTTAGTATAACTTTACTTGCACATGAATAGTGTTTAAGAAATATTTACTACTCAGCTTTTAAATACTGATTTCCCTTTCCCCAAAAGAATTGGGTTAGAGGAAAGAAAAGTCGATACAAATGGAAATCGAGGAGGAGGCAATGCTTATATTGATAACACAGTCTGTGAATCATCCAAACATTTCTTTTAGTCAAAAGGCCCTCCTCTTCCTTTGACTTAAGTAATCATAGAGTAAGCATATTGACTATGTGACTTGCAGGTTTAGGGATAGACCTTTTCAATTTTGGAGCAAAATCGAGCTTGTCTTGAATTAATGTGGGGAAGGCCACTGGGAGAAATATTTCTAGGATTTTCCATATATAGACACTTATCATTACTCCCTACTGGAAGGAGGGTCTTCCTTGGGAGTGTTAGGAAGGCTGAGGAATGGGGGTTGACTCTTTTGTCCAAATTCCATTTTTTTCTATGGTGGGTCAGGCCAATCCATGATAGGATTAGGCCATTTCTTCTTTTTATGATCATTAAGCCAGATTGTACTTCCCCCACCTCAACCCAGAAAGAATAAGACCTTGTCATCTTCACAGCTATTGTCCCTGACTAGATTTGTTATTTCCTTAGGACTTGGTGGCTGCAATGTTTTCTATGGATGTTAACATTTAACTGTTATATTTCTGGGACAAAACCCATAACATTTGCTTTAGAGAGCAGACAGCCCCTCCACAGCACCCAGGATTGAAGGTGTTGGCTTTCTTTATTCCTTGATCAACCCTGTCACTAATGCAAATCTATTCCCACAGTGCAGGGAGTGACATTAATTTTATGTTGTTTACGTACTCTTGCCATAAGGTTAAGCAATTCCTACTATTAAGCTAGATGAAATTGCATTACCTTAATGAAATGCACTTTACTGATAAAGAAGAATGTCACTTTCACAAGTGGAAGCACTGTTAGCAAATTTTTACGAGAGAATTCCCAAAATCATATCTTAATTGCTTGGACAGCTGTGTAGTTTACATAACGAGCAAACAATGCCAAGGTTTTTTATTTCCTTTGTCAGCTGTACTGGATGTTAGTATGCATGGTGGACCTTTTTTAGGCCTTTTATTACTTGATTGCAAATCATTCTTCATTGCTGCCCAAATTTATGGAAGGACATTGCTCCCTGAGGTGCTGTATTCTTTCAGGTCTGTAACTGAACATGACTGATGGTTCCAGTGTAACAGTTGCTTATTACGGCGCTCACTGAGCTATGATTGCTCCAATACTTTATGTTGGCAGATGTGTTTCCCTTGGAACAGCATCTCTGAGACAGAGGTCATTGATCAAACCCCCCTCTGGCTGTTCCATTATGTGCAAATTATTGCTAAAAGCAGAGAGAGACTGGAAGGGAGGCGGTGTGTGCTCATTGCAGGAATGGGGGAGGGTAAAAAAAAAAACTGCTGCCTAATGAAGCGGAGAGGGAAAAATCTGACTAAACTCAAACAATGTTTTTGTAATGTGAATTAAGTGGGGGAAGAAGAAAAAAAAAGCTCAGAGGGACTGGGAGGTGCCCGGTGCAGAAAAATCAGGTTGAGCCGTTCGGAGGTAAAGGTTTAAAATCTAGGAGCATCCTTGTCTTGGCTCATGAGGCTAATGGAGGAAGGGAGTGCCTTTGTGGGCTGTCCCCCAGAGCGCTGTTATTTTAACTGAGTGAGAATTAAAGCAGTTAAGTGGTCAATACAGAGCACTTACTTCTATCAGCATCTAGCCAAATATTTGGGAAATGCAGGAGACAGACATAAACAGAGTCCTGGTGTAGATTTGTCAGGGCACAGAGGAGGGGAGAGGAATTTGATTTACTGGTAAATGGGAGGCACCTCTTGGAGACTGTTGATTTGTCCTTTTCTCCGGCAGGGCTTGAGGCAGTCCAAGAGCACATAAAGCCTCTCTCTTTAGGGAAACCCAGAGCTATTGCAGCTGCCCTTCCAGAGGCTCCCTTCCTCCCAACAGCTTTTCACTTCATTAGAGAGCAGCTTCTCCTCATGATGATTTCTCCTTTGTGTGCTTGGGTAATGAGGCACGCATAATAGAGGTTTGGCCTTAGAAGCTGCCATCTCCTCACGTACGTACCCCACAACTGGCTGAGGGGGGTGCTGTGGTTTCTGAGTCAGTAGCTAGAACCAGGAGAGACAGAAGTCTGATTTCGAGCCTCTCTCAGCCCTGTAAATACTGGATAAGGGCTTTCATCACTTTCTTTGGGGACTCAGTTTGTTGTTATTTTTTGTCTGTAAAGTGGGAACTAGACTTTATTGTTTCACCATTTATTAAGAATCTACTATGGAGACACTACTATGCCAGGTGCTGGGGAAGGTAGAGGTCGATATAAGGGACTGCACACACAGATAACTATAATACACTGGAGGACAAAGTCGGGGCATTAGGAAGCTTTAAAATGTGTTATGTGAAGTCTGGGGACCAGGGGTGGGTGGGGACTTCATGGAGAAGGTAGCATTTGGAATTGAGCAGGTAAATAGGATGGGACAGTGTATATAACTATTATTATTATTATTATAGAAAGGGACAGGACTTACAACTATGATTTCATTGGTGTAAGGAAATCACAGATGTAGAATTCCCTCTTCCAATGCAGGTTAACACTTGCTTTGAGACTTAGAGTCTCAAGAGTTGCCTAGAATAATGAGAGCTTAAATATCTTACCCAGAGTCACATAACCAGTAGGTGTCAGAAGCAGGGTTGGAAGCCAATTCTTCCTGCCTCAGAGGCCAGATCTTTATTCAGCACTCTACACTGATTTTTATGATTATTGATATTAATATAATTTCAAATATAGCGAATACCATGAACAAAGGGACAGAGATGGGAGAGTGCAGGTTTTTGGAGGATGGGGAGTGGAGGTAGTGAGTAGACCAAATGGACTGAAGAATCAAGTTCACACAGAGGAATGACATGATATATGATCAAAAAAGATATAGAGATATCAGATTTTTGGAGGGCTTTGAATGCCAAGGTAACTCTCATTTGTAGTTTTCTTTTTTCTCTTACTATTTTGTTTATTGTTATTATTATTTTATTGATGATAGTAATAACAAGTACATATATCTTTTAGTTTTGTGAATCACTTTATATACTCCTAAGAAACCTGTGAAAGTAAGTGCTATTATTACTTTGATTTTATAATGAAGAAACTTGGAAAAGGGTTAGGTGATTACTCCAGCATCACAAAGTCAGTGTATGTCAGAGATATGACTTGAACTTAGATTTTCCAGGCTCTAAGACTGACTTATTACACTCTCTCCCAGTACTGCTACACTTAAATAATAATAGTCAAGCTTCACCCATGAGGGAATGATTTGAAATGATGATGCAACTTCTCCATGCCTGTCCATCATTTCCTTTCCTGGATTCTCCTTCTCTTTTCTAAGTCTATCTATAAATTCACCAAAGGGAATCCTCCTAATGTACTGGGTCCTTCCTCATTTCCTCTTAACATCTGAGTTACTTCTAGAACCCATGGATTCTCCACCAGTTATCTTTATTAGTAATTAGTCCACTTTATTGTTGTTCAAATGTTTCTTTGGTGACATCTTTATGGAAGGAAATGTTGATTAAACACCTACTCTATGGCAGGCACTGTGCTAAACAAGGACTTTACTGTCAAATTTAAACCCTAACAATCCTGAGATATACATGTATTTATAAGACCCATTTTACAATTGAGGAAACTGAAGCATCTAGGTAAAATAATTGCCCAGGATCATGCCACAAGTAAGTGTATGAAGTCAGATCTTCCTGACACCAAACGCGGTGCTTTAAATACTGCATCACCTAGCTTTTTCTTATAATTTACTTGTCCCTTTTATAACATGCAACAGCTTACTCATGCTTACACTGCTTTTTTGGTGATCCTCATTCACATTTCTTCAGAGAATTAGTCCTCCATGCCTTAAAATAACTTAACATGGCAAAAAATATTGATATTGACATGGGAGTTTTCAGTTTTGTACTGGGTATTCAAGAAGGACTAATACCTTTGGTATAAGGGTTTTCTTAGCCCTTTTCAGTGCTGCTCGTCTACTTTTGATGTTTAAGTTTGATTCAAATCTTGCCTGTGGCTTCAAGAAGTTGTAGCGGACAGACTTCTGGTCAAGGTGGCGGCTTAGAGGCAGCGAAAGTTCAGACCTCTGAAAACACTTCCTTACCAATCACAAACTGAATGCTCCCAGGACACCGAAATTCAAACTGAACAATAGGACAGACCTGGGGAACCCTCCTCTTGGACCTGGATCAAAAGGTACGGCCCCCCAAAAGCCAGAACCCTAGATCACTTGGATCTAAGGGGTAGGCAGAAGAAAGGTCCCAAGACCCATCCCCCCCAACCCAGAGGGCTGAGCCCACGGGACTCACCTTGAAAGCAACCTGAGCCAGTCCCCAGGGCACCTAACACAAACAAAAGAGAAACATAGAGAGAAGGGGGAAGCCTGTAGCCCCCTGGCTGGATCCTTCCATCTGAGTCTCAAGGAAGGTTCCAGCTTTAGGGCACCAGCTGAACCCAATCCCATCAGGAGCCCTCAGAGCTTCTGAAAGGACAGAAAACTCAGGGCCGGCAAAGGGGTTGCTCCGAAGGGCTTACCTTGAAAGCAACCTGGGCCAGTCTCCCGGCATTCAAAACAGATTGTGGAGGAGGAGATTTTTTGGATTGGGGATCATTCAGCCCACACCAGCTGAACCTAATCCCATCAGGAGCCCTCATAGCCCAGGGAGGCCAAGAACCCTCCCACCTTAGAGAGCAGGGTCTTCTGAAAGAACAAAAACCTAGGGGCAGAGTCAAGATGGTGGCCTAGAAGGAGCATAGACCTGGCAGCCTGGCCAGAGATTTGGAGATCCTCCATATTTGCTCCAGCCATCCAGGAAGTTTAAAACTCAGAGCAAACACAGCCCAACCAAGCTGAACTTAATCCCATCAAAAGTCTCCAGAACGCAGGGAAGCCCAGGCTCCCCACCCATCCTCATCGACTGCTGGACTTTAAGCCAATCAAAAGCCTCCAGAGGACAGGGAAGCTTAAACCCCAACAACCCTCCCCCAGAGACTACACCAAGAGATCTTCTGTTAAAGCTCGAAGAGGGGAGACTGATAGAAGTCCCCAAAAAACAAAAAAATGAGAGGAACAATAGCACAGACAAATATGGGGAGTAAAGAAGGGGTGAATTTGAGCAAACAACAGAAAAAGAAGAAAGAAACTACAATAGACAGCTACTACTCAGCAAATGGAACAGAGGGGGAAAGATCAGCAAACTATAAACCAGAAATCCCAGCGAATTGTATACAGGCTGTGGAAGAACTAAAAACACAACTAAGAGAGGCAGAAGACAATTGGGAAAAGAACTTAAAAATTAAGATAAGTCATCTGGAAACAGAGGCACTTGAACTAAAACGAGAAAATAGTGTCTTGAAAGCCCAAATCAACCAGCTGGAAAATGAGGCAAAGGAGATGAAAGATGAGGCAAAGGAGATGAAAGACGAGGTAAGGAGGATGAAAGTCGATCTTCAAAGAAAATCAGACCAGAAGGAAAAGGATGACCAAAAAGCCAGAGATGAAATCCAATCTTTAAGAACCAGAATAAAACAACTAGAATCAAGTGACCTCACAAGGCAGCAGGACACTATAAAACAAAACAAAAAGAATGAAAAAATTGAGGAAGATGTGAAGCATCTCATTCACAAAACAGACGATTTAGAAAATCATTCAAGAAGAGACAATTTAAGAATAATTGGACTACCAGAAGATCACGACAAAAGAAAAAGCCTGGACATAATACTAGAGGAAATTATCCAGGAAAATTGTCTCGAGATCCTAGAAAAAGAGGGGAAAGGGGAGATTGAAAGAATCCACAGATCACCCCCTGTATTCAATCCTCAACTGACAACACCAAGAAATGTTATAGCCAAATTAAAAAACAACCAGATGAAAGAAAAGATATTAGAAGCTGCCAAGAAGAAGCCATTCAGATACCATGGAAACACAGTGAGGTTAACACAGGATCTGGCTGCATCCACACTGAAGGACCGAAAGGCATGAAATACTATATTCCAGAAAGCAAGGGAACTAGGTCTACAACCAAGAATAAAATACCCATCAAAACTGACTATATTCTTACAGGGGAAAGTATGGTCATTCAACACAACAGAAGAGTTCCAAGCATTCATAAATAAAAGAAGAGACCTGAACCGAAAATTTGATGTCCAACCACAGAACTCAAGAGAATCATCAAAAGATAATTTAAAAAGAGGGGAAAAAACAAACAAAACAACAACAAAATTTTTTAAGAGACTCAATAAATTAAAATATGTATCACTATAAGAAAAGAGATCATTGGTAACTCTTAAAAACTGTTGCTATCACCTGAGCAGCTAGAAGAATAATACTCAGAGGGAACAGTGACAAACTGTATAGAATGAAAGGACATACGTATATAGATATAGGAATGCATAAATACATATACATGTGTATGTATATATAAATACATATATATATATACATGACTAGAGCTAAAAAAAGAGGTTTTGACTAAAAGAAATGGTAAAAGAAACAAATGGGGGTAAATTTATATGTCACAAAGAAGCTCATGGCGGGAGGGAGGATTGATACACTGGAAGGGTAAAGAGGTTGGAGATAGGAAATACTCAACTCTTACATACTTGGAAACTGACCCAAAGAGGGAAGAACAATCCAATCCATTGGGGAAGAGAATAGATTTGCATCCTATAGGGGAGTAGAAAGATAAAAAACAGACTGGTGGGGAGGGAAGCAGTACAAGGGAGGGAGAGGGTGGTGGGAGAAATTTTAAAAAGACTACAGGGGAAAATAAGGGAGGGAATAAGAAGGGAAGGCAGTAGAAAGGGAAATAAAATAAGGGGGGGGGGGAACTAGGGGGCCTGACTATAAACAAACATTGGTGTAGAAGGAAATAGTGAAAGAAGAAAAGGCAGGACCAGGGGTAGAAATCAAAATGCCAGGAAATACACAGAGAGTAATCATAACTCTGAATGTGAATGGAATGATCTCACCCATAAAATGCAAGTGAATAGCAGAGTGGATTAGAATCCAAAACCCTACCATATGCTGTCTGCAAGAAACACACAAGAGGAAGGTAGATACACATAGGGTAAAAGTAAGAGGATGGAGCCAAATCTATTGGGTATCAAATGATAAAAAGAAGGCAAGAGTAGCAATCATGATATCAGACAAAGCCAAAGTAAAAATAAATCTAGTTAAAAGAGATAGGGAAGGTAATTACATCCTGATAAAAGACAGTATAGACAACGAGGAAATATCTGTACTCAATATGTATGCACCAAATGGCAGAGCATCCAAAATTTTAAAGGAGAAACTAGAGGAGCTCAAGGATGAAATAGATAGAAAAACTATACTAGTGGGAGATCTGAACCTTCCCCTATCCAAATTAGATGAATCAAATAAAAAATAAATAAGAAAGAGTTGAGAGAAGCAAATGAAATCTTAGAAAAATTAGAGTTAGTAGACATATGGAGAAAAATAAATAGGGACAAAAAGGAATACACCTTCTTTTCAGCAGTACATGGTACATTCACAAAAATTGACCATGTTCTAGGGCACAAAATCATTGCAAACAAGTGAAAAAGGGCAGAAATAATAAATGCAACCTTCTTAGATCACAATGCAATAAAAATAATAATTACTAATGGTACATGGAGAGATAAATCAAAAATTAATTGGAAATTAAACAATATGATTCTCCAAAACCAGCTAGTTAAAGAACAAATTGTAGAAAAATTAATAACTTCATTGAAGAAAATGACAACGGTGAGACATCCTTTCAAAACCTATGGGATGCAGCCAAAGCAGTACTCAGGGGGAAATTTATATCCTTGAGTTCATATATAAACAAATTAAAAAGGCATAGTTCAATCAATTGGGCATGCAAATTAAAAAACCAGAAGGTTAACAAATCAAAAACATTAAAATGATGATGACTAAATTAGAGATCCTAAAAATCAAAGGAGAAATTAATAAAATTGAAAGTTAAAGAACTATTGATTTAATAAATAAGACTAGAAGCTGATACTTTGAAAAAAACAAATAAAATTGACAAAGTACTAGTCAGTCTAATTAAAAAAAGGAAAGAAAAAAACAAAATTGACAGTATCCAAGATGAAAAGGGAGACCTTACCTCTAATGAAGAGGAAATCAAGGCAATCATTAAAAACGACTACACCCAGTTATATGGCAAAAATATGGCAATCTAAGTGATATGGATGAATACATACAAAAATACAAATTGCCTAGACTAAAAGAAGAAGAAATAAATTAACTAAACAACCCCATATCAGAAAAAGAAATTGAACAAGCCATCATAGAACTCCCTAAGAAAAAATCCCCAGGTCTAGACAGATTCACAAATGAATTCTATCAAACATTCAAAGAACATCTAACCCCAATACTATACAAACTATTTGACAGAATAAGCCAAGAAGGGGCTCTACCAAATTCTTTTCATGACACAAAACTGGTACTGATCCCAAAGCCAGGCAGGTTAAAAACAGAGAAAGAAAACTATAGGCCAATCTCCCTAATGAATATAGATGCAAAAATCTTAAATAGGATAGTAGCAAAAAGGCCCCAGCAAATCATCATAAGGGTTATCCACTACGATCAGGTAGGATTCATACCAGGAATGCAAGGATGGTTCAATATTAGGAAAACCATCCATATAATTGACCATATAAACAAGCAAACTGACAAAAAACACATAATTATCTCAATAGATGCAGAAAAAGCATTTGACAAAATACAACACCCATTTGTATTGAAAACACTAGAAAGTATAGGAATAGAAGGGCCTTTCCTAAAAATAATAAACAGTATATACCTAAAATCATCAGCAAACATCATCTGCAATGGGGAAAAACTCAAAGCCTTCACAATAATATCAGGAGTCCAACAAGGATGCCCATTATCACCTTTATTATTTAATATTGTACTAGAAACATTAACAGTAGCAATTGGAGAAGAAAAAGAAATTGAAGGTATTCAAATTGGCAATGAGGAGATCAAGCTGTCACTCTTTGCGGATGATATGATGATTTACTTAAAGAATCCTAGGGAATCAACCAAAATGCCAATCGAAATAACCAACAACTTTAGCAAAGTTGCAGGATACAAAATAAACCCACATAAGTCATCAGCATTTCTATAAATCTATAACCCAGTTCAGCAGCAAGAATTAGAAAGAGAAATTCCATTTAAAGTCACCCAAGGCAATATAAAATACTTAGGAATCTATCTTCTGAGACAAACACAGAAACTATATGAACACAACTACAAAACACTCTCCACACAATTAAAACTAGATCTAAACAATTAGAAAAACATTGATTGCTCATGGGTGGGATGAGCTAACATAATAAAAATGACCTTCCTACCCAAACTTATATATCTATTTAGTGCCATACCCATTGAACTACCAAAAAACTTTTTTACTGAATTAGAGAAAACCATAACAAAGTTCATTTGGAAGAATTAAGGATCAAGGATATCCAGGGAAATAATGAAAAAAAAATACAAAGGAAGGTGACCTTGTAGTCTCCAATTTTACATTATATTATAAAGCAGCAGTCATCAAAACAATTTGGTACTGGCTAAGAGACAGAAAGGAGGATCAGTGGAATAGACTTGGGGTAAATGACCTCAGCAAGACAGTCTTTGACAAACCCAAAGACCCCAGATTTTGGGACAAAAATCCAGTATTTGATAAAAACTGCTGTGAAAATTAGAAGACAGTGTGGGAGAGATTAGGTTTGGATCAACACTTCACACCCTACACCAAGATAAACTCAGAATGGGCGAATGACTTGAATATAAAGAAGGAAACTATAAGAAAATTAGGCAAACACAGAATAGTATACATGTCAGACCTTTGGGAAGGGAAAGATTTTAAAACCAATCAAGACTTATAAAGAGTCACTAAATGCAAAATAAATAATTTTGACTACATCAAATTAAAAAGTTTCTGTACAAACAAAACCAATGTAACTAAAATTAGAAGGAAAGCAACAAATTGGGAAACAATTTTCATTACAAAAACCTCTGACAAAGGTCTAATTACTCAAATCTATAAAGAGCTAAATCCATTGTACAAAAAATCATGCCATTCTCCAATTGAAAAATAGGCAAGGGACATGAACAGGCAGTTTTCAGTTAAAGAAATCAAGACTATTAATAAGCACATGAAAAAATGTTCTAAATCTCTTATAATCAGAGAGATGCAAATCAAAACCACTCTGAGGTATCACCTCACACCTAGCAGATTGGTCAACATGGCAGCAAAGGAAAATAATGAATGCTGGAGGGGATGTGGCATAGTAGGGACATTAATGCATTGTTGGTGGAGTTGTGAATTGATCCAACCATTCTGGAAGGCAATTTGAAACTAAGACCAAAGGGCGATAAAAGACTGTCTGCCTTTTGATCCAGCTATAGCACTGCTGGGTTTGTATTCCAAAGAGATAATAAAGAAAAAGACTTGTACAAGAATATCCATAGCTGCACTCTTTGTGGTGGCCAAAAATTGGGAAATGAAGGGATGCCCTTCAATTGGGGAATGGCTGAACAAATTTTGGTATATGTTAGTGATGGAATACTATTGTGCTAAAAGGAATAATAAAGTGGAGGAATTCCATGGAGACTGGAACAACCTCCAGGAAGTGATGCAGAGTGAGAGGAGCAGAACCAGGAGAACATTGTACACAGAGACTGACAAATTGTGGTACAAGAGAACATAATGGACTTCTCTAGTAATGGCTTTACAATGTCCCTGAACAATCTGCAGTGATCTACAAGAAAAAAAAAACAAAAACAAAACAAAAAAACTATCCTCAAGCAGAGGACAAACTGAGGGAGTAAAAACACCGTGGAAAAGGAACTGCTTGACTACAGAGGTTGAGGGGACATGATTGAGGAGAGATGCTAAATGAACACCCTAATGCAAATACCAACAACAAGGAAATGGGTTCAGAGCAAGGACACACATGATACCCAGACGAATTGCCCGTCGACTAGGAAAGGGGTGGCAGGGGGCGGGGTAGGGGGGAGGAAAAGAAAATGATCTGTTTCCAATGAACAATGTATGAAAATGACTAAATAAAATAATGTTTTAAAAACTAAAAAACAAACAATAAAAAGTAGTTGTAGCAGAGTAGTTGTAGCAGATGCAGGGACCATATCCTGGTAAAACCATTCCAGCAGATTGGCTAAACCACTTTAAGAGTAACTGACAGGTCTCAAACACATCAATGAGGAGAATTGGACTTCTGGGTAAACATGGCAGTAGTCTAGATGCAGGACTCTTCCTCTCCTCACCAACTACTGATACAGACTACCTCTAAAAACAAAAAAAAAACCCCAAATCCATATGAACAAAGGGCCTCTACAGAAGGGTGCAGCATTGAAGGTATGTGGGATTTGGGCATTTCCACACTATAAGAGGGTGAAAAACCTTCCTCCAAACGGCGAGGTGATCCACCCTCCCCCACCCTACCTACTGAGCCAGAGTCAGAGCGAGGGGCACCTCTGGATTGAGCGAGGGGCACCTGAGGGTCCTTGGCAGCTGACTGAGACCACCGAGGACCTACCCCTGAGAGCAGCTAGACCTGAGGCCCCAGCAGGCTGAGGAGTGCAGACCGTGGGCATCAGCAAGGAGATAGCATAGAGCACAGAGAGGGGTAGCAAATAGTGGAAGCTGCAGAGACTCAAGAGCTGGCCTCAGCCAAAATCCTTGCTCCTTAGATCCATACACAGAGAGCCTGCCATCTTACTCAGATTTCTAACTGGAAAGGGAAGGAAAAACCAACACAGTAATGGCAAACAGTGCCCAGGAACAACAACTTCCCAACACCAAGAAAAACAAGAAGAAGGGGTTGACCCTGGATAATTTTTATGGAGGAAAAATCCAGGCTACAGAGGAAATAGAAGAAGAAATAAGAATAAATACACCAAAACCTTTCAAAAAATGGAAATTTTCCACAAGCTCTTGAAGAATTTAAATTGGAGTTTATAAAAAAGTTGGATGCCTTCTGGCAAGAAAAATCGGAAATAGTTCCAAAAGAAAATAAGTTTAAAGGATAAGATCGCCCACTTGGAGAAACAGCTGGGAAGCCATGAAAAGCAAGATAGACCAAACCAAAAACAAAAACCAGTCCTTAAAGACCAGAATTAGGCAATTGGAAGCCAATGATCTTGCAAAACAGCAACAATTAATAAATCAAAGTCAAAAGACTGACAAAATAGAAGAAAAAATAAAATATCTCACTGAAAATATGACAGATCAGGAAAACAGAGCATGTAGAGACAATTTGAGAATGATTGGTCTACCTGAAAACCCAGAAATAAACAGAAATCTTGGCATCATACTACAAGAAATCATCCAAGAAAACTGCCCTGATGTTCTTTAACAAGGGGAAAAATAGACATTGAAAGAGTTCATAGGACACCCTCTACAATAAATTCTCAAAAGATCAATCCCAGGAATGTAATTGCCAAATTCAAGAGCTTTCAAACTAAAGAGAAATTTTTATAAGAAACCAAAAAGAGACCATTCAGATATCAAGAAGTACCAATCAGGTTTACACAAGATCTGGAAGCTTCCACACTAAAGGACCACAAGACTTGGAATATGATATTCAGAAAGGCAAGAGAATTGGGTCTTCAACCAAAGATCACCTATCCATCAAAACTGACCATATACTTCCAGGCAAAAGTATAAGCATTCAACAAACTAGAAGATTTCCAAGTATTTGTAAGAAAAGATCAGAACTAAGTGGAAAGTTTGATATCCAAACACAAAGATCAAGAGAAACATGACAAGGTAAATAAGAAAGAAAGGGAAAAGGGGAAAATGGTTTTTTATTCAAACTTTCTTCTTTAAGGGCTTCAATAAGATCAACTTATTTATATTAGTATATGGGGAAAATGTTATTTGTAACTCTCAAAATTATATTCACTATTATAGTAATTAGAGGAATCATTCACAGGAAGAGATTGGGGTAATAAGTGCTATAAGATGATATGCAAAAAAAGGGAGGGGGGAATCAAAGATGGCACCAAGAGATACTTGAAGAAATAAAATAAATAGGATCATCTTTATCACACAAAGATACATATCAGAAGGGAAGGGGAAGAATACTCATAAGGAGAGGAAGAGAGAGCTAATAGGTAGTATTTAAATCTTGCTCTCAGTGAAATCAATTCTGAGAGAGAAGAGCATCTAGATCCATTGGGGTGTTGAATTCTATCTTACCCTTCAGGGAACGTAAGAAGGGAAAACTAAGGGGTTGGGGTGGCAGGGAGTACAAAAAGGGAGGGAAATAGAAGGGGGGAACTTAAAAGGCCTTGAAAAAATAAGAAGGGAACAAAAAGGGAGGGGCAGAAAGTGAAGCTTATTAAGGGAGGGAATTAGGGGGACTGATTTTAAAAGCAAACCACTGGTTTAAAAGGATATAGCAGAAGAAGAAGGGACAGAACTAGGAGAGGATATCAAAATGCTGGGGAATACACAAGTGGCAATCATAACTTTGAATGTGAATGGGATGAACTCACCCATAAAATGAAAACAAATAGGAGAGTGGATTAGAAATCAAAATCCTACCATATGTTGTCTGCAAGAAACACACTTGAGGTGGGTAGACATTCACAAAGTTAGAATTAAAGGTTGGAGCAAAACCTATTGGGCCTCAATTGATAGAAAGAAGGCAGGAGTTGCAATCATGATATCTGACAAAGCCAAAGTAAAAATAGATCTCTCTAAAAGGGATACAGAAGGTAACTACATCCTGATAAAAGGCAGTATAGACAAAGAGGAAATATCAGTAATCAAACACATTAGTGAGTTAGGGAGGATGTCTACCCCAAGTATGTGAAGACATTCCCTAACAGAACTGGTAGATGAGAACCATTTGTTCCAACAGCGACAAATGCAGCTGAAGTAAGCACTGTGGAGTGCTTGGAGGTTGGTCAGACACTGGAGACACCAAGGGCATCTTCAGTATGCCAGGCCATCACTCCTCATTGTGACTTTTGTCTTGCCTCTGGACTTTGATGATTCTGGAAGAATGAGTGAGGCTAACAATTATGAAACTCTGTTTCATTTAAATCCAATTCATGAATGAGTCAAGATGTCACCCTCATGATGTCATTGGTTCTCTTCAAAATGAGGGACGAACAACAACCTTTCCCTTCTCTCTAGTCACATAGATTTTTGTTTCCAATTCTCACTTTCAAAAGTCTCTTCATTATTTCCCTGCTTCAAGTAGCTCCCCAGCTAAATCTACCTTTTGACATAGCTGCCAAGGTGATTTTCCTAAGGTGTAATCTAAGTTGCAGTCCCCTAGTAAATACATTCCAACGGCTCCTTATTACTTCCAGGGTCAAATATAAGTTAGTTTTAATAACCCATAAACTCAGCCTCAATCTACCTTTTCAATCTCTTTGGGTATCATTCTTCATCTATTAATCCTTCTCTACTTTGCTAAGTAAGCTGAGCTTCTTGCTGTTCCTCACATAGAATTCTCCATCTACCATATTTGGACCATTGTGGTTGCTGTGCTACATATCTAGAAGCCTCTGCTACCCTACTCCTGTCTCTTAGAATCCCTCATGTCTTTCAAATCTCTTCTCAGGCATCTTCTACATAACATTTCCCTCCTATCCCCAACCCCCCACCTTTGCTTGCCCTCCACAGTTGCAACTTGTATTTATTTATTTTGTACATCTTATCTCACCTGATAAAATGTAAACATTGGTGGTGATTTAAAAAAAAAAATTCCTGTCTTCTTAGGGCTTAGTACAGTGTTTGACACAGCAAGAAAATAATAAATAGTCGTTGATTTTATTGATTTCAAGGAAAAGTGTGAGACCATTGATAAAAAGCTTTGCTATTTTCTATGACAATCCAGTCCACCCATCCTCCTCTTATTCTATTTTGGACTCAACTTACTGTCTCTCTTCTGTTTTGTCCATCTGCCCAAGATATAGATATCAATGGATGAGGTACAGAGGTTCTTTATCCACACTGGGTATCATAGTCCAAATAATAGGAATTTTTCATCCAATTGTTTTTTCCTGAATGGATGGTTAATATAAACTCAGAGCTTTTGAATCTTACCCAGGAGACCCAATAATGTTCCAGTGCTTAAAACAATCTATGCCATATCATTTTATTTTATGTTATTTTTTAAATTTTGAGTGACTCTTTATATTTTTTTTCTATTTGAATAAGTTTGTGTAGTGAATTTAGAACATTATTCCTGAGACTTCCGGTTAAGATGGCGGCTTAGAGAAAGCTAAAGCTCAGATCTCCTGAAAACCCTTCCCGACGGATCTCAAACGATAAGCTCCTAAGGCGCCGAAATTCAAAACGATCAACAGCACAGACCCTGGGAACCCTCCTCCTGGACCTGGACCCGGTTCAAAAGGTACGGCTCCCCTCAAAAGCCAGAACCCGAGATCACTCGGACCTCAGGGGTAGGAGCGCAGAGTCCAAGGCTCCCGGAAGCCGCAGCCCGGCTGGGCTCAGAGAGCAGGGTCCTCGGAACAACAACAACCCTCAGGGCCTTCTATCCAAATCCCGGTGAAAGTTACTGCCTGGGGCTCCCGCTGCAGAGAGCTGGTCAAAACAACAGCAACCCTCAGGGCGGGTAAGACAGCCTCACGGGCTGGATCCTGCTATCCAAGTCGCAGTGAAAGTCCTTGCCCTAGAGCTTGGGAAAGCTGCAGCCCATCCCCCCGCAGGCCTACGAAACAGCCTCACGGCCAGCGATTCTGAAGGCAACTTCCTGAAAGCGAGCTAGGGGGAGAGTGTGGCCTCGTGGTCTGACCCTTCCATTCCAGTTCCAGTGAGGCATATTCAGTTTAACCCAGGGAAAGCCCATAGAACCAACATCTGCCCAGGACTAAAGCCTCGGATCACCAGAGATAAGAAAAGCTAATCCTCCACATTCAGAAATGGCAAACTCCACAGAACCACAGAAGCCCCAAAATACCAAGAAAAATAAGAAGAAAGGGGCGACTTTGGACACATTCTATGGAGCCAAAATACAAAATACAGAGCAGACAGAAGATAATATAAAAGAAAATGCTCCAAAACCTTCCAAAGGAAATGGAAACTCTCCACAAACCTATGAAGAATTTGAATCAGAAATGACCAAAAAGATGGAAGCCTTCTGGGAGGAAAAGTTGGAAATAATGCAAAAGAAATTCACGCATCTACAAAACCAGTTTGACCAAACTGTAAAAGAAAACCAGGCTTTAAAGGCCAGAATCAGGCAGCTGGAAGACAACGATCGTGTAAAAGAGCAAGAATCAATAAAGCAAAGCCAAAATACCAAGAAATTAGAAGAGAACATAAAATATCTCACCGACAAGGTGATAGATCTGGAAAATAGGGGGAGAAGGGATAATTTAAGAATAATTGGACTCCCAGAAAAGCCAGAAATAAACACCAAACTGGACATGGTGATACAAGATATAATCAAAGAAAATTGCCCAGAGATTCTAGAACAAGGGGGCAATACAGCCACTGACAGAGCTCACAGAACACCTTCTACACTAAACCCCCAAAAGACAACTCCCAGGAATGTAATTGCCAAATTCCAAAGCTATCAAACAAAAGAAAAAATCCTACAGGAAGCCAGAAAAAGACAATTTAGATATAAAGGAATGCCAATCAGGGTCACCCAAGACCTTGCAAGTTCTACTCTGAATGATCGTAAGGCATGGAACATGATCTTCAGAAAGGCAAGAGAGCTGGGTCTCCAACCAAGAATCAGCTACCCAGCAAAACTGACTATATACTTCCAAGGGAAAGTATGGGCATTCAACAAAATAGAAGACTTCCAACTTTTTGCAAAGAAAAGACCAGAGCTCTGTGGAAAGTTTGATACCGAAAATCAAAGAGCAAGGAATACCTGAAAAGGTAAATATTAAGGAAAGGGGAAAATGTTATCTTCTTCTTTTACTCAAACTCTCTTCTATAAGGACTACATTTATATCAACCTATGTATACTAACATGTGGGGGGAAAAATGTAATGTATAAATAGGGGGTAAAGAAAGACCAAATAGAATAATCGTTCTCACACAAAGATTCACATGGGAAGGGGAGGGGAAGAAAACTCCTATAAGAAGGAGAGGAAGAGAGGGGGGGGGGGTTACTTAAACCTCAATCTCAGGGAAATCAGCTCTGAGAGGGAAAAACATCCAGATCCATTGGGATCTTGAATTCTATCTTACCCAACAAGGGTAAGGAGAAGGGAAAACCAAGGAGGGGAGGGGGAGAGGGAGAACAAAAAGGGAGGGAAAGAGAGGGGGGAGGGGGAGGGAACAAAAAGGGAGGGACTAAAAAGGGAAACATCAAGGGAGGGGACAAGGGGGACTGTTTCAAAGTAAATCACTGGACTAAAAGGTAGAGCCGAAGAAGAAAAGGTTAGAATTAGGGAAGGCAATCAAAATGCCAGGGAGTCCACAAATGACAATCATAACTTTGAACGTGAATGGGATGAACTCACCCATAAAACGTAGACGAATAGCAGAATGGATTAGAATCCAAAACCCTACCATATGTTGTCTTCAAGAAACACACATGAGGCGGGTTGACACCCACAAGGTCAGAATTAAAGGATGGAGTAAGACCTTCTGGGCTTCAACTGATAGAAAGAAGGCAGGAGTGGTAATCATGATATCTGATAAAGCCAATGCAAAAATAGACCTGATCAAAAGGGATAGGGAAGGTAATTATATTTTGTTAAAAGGGACTATAGACAATGAGGAAATATCATTAATCAATATGTATGCACCAAATAATATAGCACCCAAATTTCTAATGGAGAAACTAGGAGAATTGAAGGAAGAAATAGACAATAAAACCATACTAGTGGGAGACTTAAACCAACCATTATCAAATTTAGATAAATCAAATCAAAAAATAAATAAGAAAGAGGTAAAAGAAGTGAATGAAATCTTAGAAAAATTAGAATTAATAGACATATGGAGAAAAATAAATAGGGATAAAAAGGAATACACCTTCTTCTCAGCACCACATGGCACATTCACAAAAATTGACCATACATTAGGTCACAGAAACATAGCACACAAATGCAGAAAAGCAGAAATAATGAATGCAGCCTTCTCAGATCACAAGGCAATAAAAATAATGATTAGTAATGGTACATGGAAAACCAAATCTAAAACCAATTGGAAATTAAACAATATGATACTCCAAAACCGTTTAGTTAAAGAAGAAATCATAGAAACAATTAATAATTTCATCGAGGAAAATGACAATGGCGAAACATCCTTTCAAACCTTTTGGGATGCAGCCAAAGCGGTAATCAGAGGTAAATTCATATCCCTGAATGCTTATATTAACAAACAAGGGAGAGCAGAGGTCAATCAATTGGAAATGCAAATGAAAAAACTGGAAAGCGATCAAATTAAAAACCCCCAGCAGAAAACCAAATTAGAAATCCTAAAAATTAAGGGAGAAATTAATAAAATCGAAAGTGATAGAACAATTGATTTAATAAATGAGACAAGAAGCTGGTACTTTGAAAAAACAAACAAAATAGACAAGGTACTGGTCAATCTAGTTAAAAAAAGGAAGGAAGAAAAGCAAATTCACAGCATTAAAGATGAAAAGGGGGACAGCACCTCCAATGAGGAGGAAATTAAGGCAATCATTAGAAATTACTTTGCCCAATTATATGGCAATAAATACACCAATTTAGGAGAAATGGATGAATATATACAAAAATACAAACTGCCTAGACTAACAGAAGAGGAAATAGAATTCCTAAATAATCCCATATCAGAAATTGAAATCCAACAAGCCATCAAAGAACTTCCTAAGAAAAAGTCCCCAGGGCCTGATGGATTCACCTGTGAATTCTATCAAACATTCAGAGAACAGTTAATCCCAATACTATACAAACTATTTGACATAATAAGCAAAGAGGGAGTTCTACCAAACTCCTTTTACGACACAAACATGGTACTGATTCCAAAACCAGGCAGGTCAAAAACAGAGAAAGAAAACTATAGGCCAATCTCCCTAATGAATATAGATGCAAAAATCTTAAATAGGATACTAGCAAAAAGACTCCAGCAAGTGATCAGAAGGATCATTCACCATGATCAAGTAGGATTCATACCAGGGATGCAGGGCTGGTTCAACATTAGGAAAACCATCCACATAATTGACCACATCAACAAGCAAACTAGCAAGAATCACATGATTATTTCAATAGATGCAGAAAAAGCCTTTGATAAAATACAACACCCATTCCTATTAAAAACACTAGAAAGCATAGGAATAGAAGGGTCATTCCTAAAAATAATAAACAGTATTTATCTAAAACCAACAGCTAATATCATCTGCAATGGGGATAAACTAGATGCATTCCCAATAAGATCAGGAGTGAAACAAGGATGCCCATTATCACCTCTACTATTTGACATTGTACTAGAAACACTAGCAGTAGCAATTAGAGAAGATAAAGGAATTGAAGGCATCAAAATAGGCAAGGAGGAGACCAAGTTATCACTCTTTGCGGATGACATGATGGTCTACTTAAAGAATCCTAGAGATTCAACCAAAAAGCTAATTGAAATAATCAACAACTTTAGCAAAGTTGTAGGATACAAAATAAACCCACATAAATCATCAGCTTTTCTATATATCTCCAACACAGCTCAGCAGCAAGAACTAGAAAGAGAAATCCCATTCAAAATCACCTTAGACAAAATAAAATACCTAGGAATCAACCTCCCAAGACAAACACAGGAACTATATGAACACAACTACAAAACACTCGCCACACAACTAAAACTAGACTTGAACAAATGGAAAAACATTAACTGCTCATGGATAGGACGAGCCAATATAATAAAAATGACCATCCTACCCAAACTTATTTATCTATTTAGTGCCATACCCATTGAACTACCAAAATACTTCTTCACTGATTTAGAAAAAACCATAACAAAGTTCATTTGGAAGAACAAAAGATCAAGGATATCCAGGGAAATAATGAAAAAAAAACACATATGATGGGGGCCTTGCAGTCCCTGACCTAAAACTATATTACAAAGCAGCAGTCATCAAAACAATTTGGTACTGGCTAAGAAACAGAAAGGAAGATCAGTGGAATAGACTGGGGGAAAGCGACCTCAGCAAGACAGTATACAATAAACCCAAAGATCCCAGCTTTTGGGACAAAAATCCACTATTCGATAAAAACTGCTGGGAAAATTGGAAGACAGTGTGGGAGAGACTAGGAATAGATCAACACCTCACACCCTACACCAAGATAAATTCAAAATGGGTGAGTGACTTAAACATAAAGAAGGAAACCATAAGTAAATTGGGTAAACATAGAATAGTATACATGTCAGACCTTTGGGAGGGGAAAGGCTTTAAAACCAAGCAAGATATAGAAAGAATCACAAAATGTAAAATAAATAATTTTGACTACATCAAACTAAAAAGCTTTTGTACAAACAAAACCAATATAACTAAAATCAGAAGGGAAACAACAAATTGGGAAAAAATCTTCATAGAAACCTCTGACAAAGGTTTAATTACTCATATTTATAAAGAGCTAAATCAATTGTACAAAAAATCAAGCCATTCTCCAATTGATAAATGGGCAAGGGAAATGGATAGGCAGTTCTCAGATAAAGAAATCAAAACTATTAACAAGCACATGAAGAAGTGTTCTACATCTCTTATAATCAGAGAGATGCAAATCAAAACAGCTCTGAGGTATCACCTCACACCTAGCAGATTGGCTCACATAACAGCAAAGGAAAGTAATGAATGCTGGAGGGGATGTGGCAAAATAGGGACATTAATCCATTGCTGGTGGAGCTGTGAACTGATCCAACCATTCTGGAGGGCAATTTGGAACTATGCCCAAAGGGTGCTAAAAGAATATCTACCCTTTGACCCAGCCATAGCACTGCTGGGTCTGTACCCCAAAGAGATAATGGACACAAAGCCTTGTACAAAAATATTCATAGCCGAGCTCTTTGTGGTGGCCCAAAACTGGAAAACGAGGGGATGCCCATCAATTGGGGAATGGCTGAACAAACTGTGGTATATGTTGGTGATGGAGTACTATTGTGCTAAAAGGAATAATAAAGTGGAGAAGTTCCATGGAGACTGGAACAACCTCCAGGAAGTGATGCAGAGCGAGAGGAGCAGAACCAGGAGAACATTGTACACAGAGACAAACACATTGTGGTATAATCGAACGTAATGGACTTCTACATTAGGGGCGGTGTAATGTCCCTGAACAACTTTCAGGGATCCAGGAGAAAAAAAAACACCATTCATAAGCAAAGGATAAACTATGGGAGTGGAAACACCAAGAAAAAGCAACTGCCTGAATACAGAGGTTGAGGGGACATGACAGAGGATAGACTCTAAATGAACACTCTAATGCAAATACTATCAACAAAGCAATGGGTTCAAATCAAGAAAACATCTAATGCCCAGTGGACTTACGCGTCGGCTATGGGGGGTGGGGGGGGGAGGAAAAGAAAATGATCTATGTCTTTAACGAATAATGCTTGGAAATGATCAAATAAAATATATTAATAAAAAAAAATAAAAAAAAACAAAAAAAACAAAAAAAAGAACATTATTCCTTGGTTACAATAATCACATTATTTCCTTCCCTCCCCTCCACCCTCTTTTCCTGCAGCAAACGCACAATTTCATTGGGTATTACTTGTGTTCTTGATCAGAACCTATTTCCATGTTGTTGTTTATACTAGGATATTAATTTAGAGTCTCCATCCCCAACCATATCCCTTCGACCCATGTATTCAAACAGTTGTTTTTCTTTGGTGTTTTTACTCCCGCAGTGTTTCCTCTGAATGTGGATAGTGTTATTTTCTCATAGGTTCCTCTCAGTTGTTCAGGGTCATTGCATTGCCACTAATGGAGAAGTCCGTTACATTCAATTGTACCACAGTGTATCAGTCTCTGTGTAAAATGTTTTCCTGGTTATGCTCCTTTCACTCTGCATCACTTCCTGGAGGTTGTTCCAGGCTCCATGGAATTCCTTCACTTTATTATTCCTTTGAGCACAATAGTATTCCATCACCAACATATACCACAATTTGTTCAGCCGTTCTCCGATTGAAGGGCATCCCCTCATTTTCCATTTTTTGGACACCACAAAGAGTGCAGCTATGAATATTCTTGTACAAGTCTTTTTCCTTATTATCTCTTTGCAGTACAAACCCAGCAGTGCTATGGCTGGATCAAAGGGCAGACAATCTTTTATCGCCCTTTGGGCATAGTTCCAAATTGCCCTCCAGAATGTTTGGATCAATTCACAACTCCACCAGCAATGAATTAGTGTCCCAACTTTGCCACATCCCCTCCAGCATTCATTACTTTCCTTTGCTGTCATGTTAGCCAATCTGCTACGTGTAAGGTGATACCTCAGAGTTGTTTTGATATACATTTCTCTGATTATAAGAGATTTAGAACACTTTTTCATGTGCTTATTAATAGTTTTGATTTCTTTAACTGAAAATTGCCTCTTCATGTCCCTTGCCCATTTCTTAATTGGAGAATGGCTTGATTTTTTGTACAACTGGTTTAGCTATTTATAAATTTGAGTAATTAGACCTTTGTCAGAGGTTTTTGTAATGAAGATTGTTTCCCAATTTGCTGCTTCCCTTCTAATTTTGGATGCATTCGTTTTGTTTGTACAAGAAACTTTTAATTTGATGTAATAAAAGTTACTGATTTTATATTTTGTGATTTTTTCTAGCTCTTGCTTGGTTTTAAAGTCTTTCCTTTCCCAAAGATCTGACAAGTATACTATTCTGTGTTAGCCTAATTTGCTTATAGTTTCCTTCTTTATATTCAGGTCATTGACCCATTCTGAGTTTATCTTGGTGTAGAGTGTGAGATGTTGATCCAAACCTAATCTCTCCCATACTGTCTTCCAATTTTCCCAGCAGGTTTTATCAAAAAGTGAGTTTTGGTCCCCAAAACTGGGATCTTTGGGTTTATCATAGACTGTCTTGCTGGGGTCATTTACCCCAAGTCTATTCCACTGATCCTCTTTTTTGTCTCTTAGCCAGTACCAAATTGTTTTGATAACCACTGCTTTATAGTATAGTTTGAGATCTTGGAATGCAAGTCCTCCTTCCTTTACCTTTTTTTTTTTTCATGATTTCCCTGGATATCCTTGATCTTTCAGTCTTCAAAATGAACTTTGTTATGTTGTTTTCTAATTCAGTAAAAAAGTTTTTTGGTAGTTCAATGGGTATGGCACTAAATAAGTAAATTAATTTGGGTAGGATTGTTATTTTTATTATGTTAGCTCATCCCACCCATGAGCAATAGATGTTTTTCCAATTGTTTAGATCTAGTTTTAATTGTGTGGAGAGTTGTGTTCATACAGTTCCTGTGTTTGTCTCAACAGATAGATTCCTAAGTATTTTATTTTGTCTAGGGTGATTTTAAATGGAATTTCTCTTTCTAATTCTTGCTGCTGAAGTGGGTTGGAGATATATAGAAATGCTGATGATTTATGTGGGATTATTTTGTATCCCGCAACTTTGCTAAAATTGTTGATTTTTTTGACTAGCTTTTTGGTTGATTCTCTAGGATTCTTTAAGTTTTGCCATATCATTTTAAAGAGGAACATTTGGAACTTACCTTCTAGAAGCAAAACTATTATCTTTTTGCTGTTTTCTCCATGAAAATGATAAACACTTTTGATGAATATACATCGTATTTAATTTCTCATCTGATATGGATGATGAGTCAGTGAACAATGTTATTTCTATTATGTCTTTCATAGAATCTTGTATAACTTTGATATTTGTAGGATAAATCTCATTGGAGGAGAGATTGCAACAGTATTTTGCTCTATGAAATCAATTTTAATAGTCAACAAACATTTACCAAAATGAGATTTCATATTTATTCTATATTTCAGTCAAGTATATGATGGTAAAGTCCTATTGCTCTACTTATTACTTGATGAAATCTTGATAATTTCTTCTAATGTGCTTATCAAGGATACCATCTATGTGTGTGTCATTTATTCACATAATTTTTTTAAAAATACAGTACACATCTGTCAGTTAGTTAACATTAACTATGTGCCTATTATACAAGGAAAGCTGAAAAAAAGTCCCACTGCTCAAGAATCTGAAAGTTTAATGGGTGTGACAACCTAAAACAACTATTTAAAAATTAATATATATACAAGATAAATTGAAGATAAACTTGGGAGAAAGTGATAACATTAAAGAGGAATATGAGTGACTTGCAGAAAGTGAGATTTTAGCCAAGGCTTG
This sequence comes from Monodelphis domestica, assembly GCF_027887165.1. NCBI lineage: Eukaryota > Metazoa > Chordata > Mammalia > Didelphimorphia > Didelphidae > Monodelphis > Monodelphis domestica. The sequence continues at coordinate 164,663,914 of NC_077233.1, read as the reverse complement.
AAGTAAACCAAGAAATGCAGGAGATAAAGATGAGGAGGGAGAGCATTCCAAATATGAAGGACAGGCAAAGGAAAAAACAATAACAACAACATGGAGTCAGGAGGTAAAGTGTTGATCTTGGAGTATGTGGAGGAAAATAAGTAAGATTACATGTAAGTAATTACCAAAATTCTTTTAGCCTACTTTGTAGCAACACTATATGAGATTTTCCCCTCCTGCTTTCTACCCTTCCTTCAAATTCTTTGATAATTGTTCTAACAATCATGCCATCTCTAGGATGGTCCTCTTATGTGTATACTTGGATCTAGTTAATTTTCTTTTCACATCTTTATTCTTTTCAATGTCATATATCTCCTCTATAAGAACATTTGGAATTATAATGTGATGATTAAAAAGATTGATTGTAAATATTTATTGCAGAATTTTTTTCTATTATTTGTCAATTTTTTGCCCCTTTTTTAGCATCATCCTCAAATATCCTTGGAATGATTATGCTCAATTAAGTCTTAGGCCAAACTTTTTTAAAACTATTTTTGTCCTCCACTTCTATTTTATTTGACAATATCATTTATTATATTTTACTATCATTCACTGAAAAATTTAAAAGTGAATTTATATTCTAAACCAGAATTATCTTTGGAAGCTGTCTTTTTCTTACAATTAAGTGATCTTTCAAGTCAAATAAAGTGATATTTAGATTCTTTTGATCTCATTATAACAATTGACTTTTATTACTTAAACTTCATTATGAAATTATTATAATCAGTATCGATGTGCTTATGTCTGTTCATTCATTTCCCATTTCTTGGCATAATTTGTTTAAATGAGTCACATTGAAGTTACTTTAATTTTGTACCATAACTTTTCCTCTTTTTTTTATTCCTCTAGCTTTATATTATTTTTCATTGTTACACAAACAAGTAGATGGGTGAAAAGTCACAGACAACTATCTCAGGAATAAATGCCATATCAGTACCAAATCATTTCCTGTCTGCTAAAATAAAAATTTTCTTTTTTCCTTGTGATGTTAATGTACTTGCCATATTTGGTATCTTTCAATCTCTCTCTCTCTCTCTCTCTCTCTTTCTTCATAGTAGGAAGGAGGCATATACATAACCTATAAGCCTCTCATTCCTTATTCTTCCTATATAAAGATATATATGTATATATATATATATATATATACATAGCTTTTTTAAAAGCACACACACAATCAAATCAAAATAGGCCCAATATTTATTGTCTTAATCACTCCCCAATTAAATTTGAATGCTGAAAGGATGAAATCTTAACTAAATGAGAGCTAGGGGTGATCATAAAAAGCTAGAATAAATAATTTTGTATGCATCACATTGAAAACTTTTACATGAACCAAACAAATTCAGTTAGTATATGATGGGGAATGGTTACCTGAGATATTTGTCTGCACCAAATGTCTGACAATGAACTGAAGTAAAAAAACAACATACAGGAATATAAATATATAAGATCAAAGGCCATCATATAATAGTTAAGTGGTCAAAGGATATGAACGAATGGTTCTAAAAAGAACATTGAAATATTTAAAACTATATGAAAGAATACTCCAAAGCACTAAGAAGAGAAGTAAATCAAAAGAAAACTTTCCCTTCACACCAAGCAAATTGGCAAAGATGACAAAAGATTAAAATAGTATATGTTAGAAGGGTTCAAGAAAAACAAACACTAATGTGCTATTGGGAAAGCTGAAATTTTTCAATCATTTGAAACATTCATATCTCATAACCCAAAGGAGCATCAGGTAGTCATAGATAATAAACAGGAGGTCAATGATAAAAAGATCCATTAGTCACTAAAATATTTAAAGCAACATTCTTGTAGTAGAAAAAACCGGAAATAAAATGGATGGCCATTCTTTAGGGAATGACTAAACACATTGTGGTCCATGGAGGTAAAGGAGTATTGCTGAGCTGTAAGAAATGATGAATATATTGAACACAAGCAGTATGGGAAGACAAGGTAATTAGAGGGGAGGTAGGAGCAAATAGAGTGCTGGGCCAGGAGTCAGGAAGGCTCATTCTCTTGAATTCAAGCCCAGCCTCAGACACTTATTAGCTGTGTGATCCTGGGCAAGTCACTTAACCCTGCTTGTCTCATTTCTTCATCTGTAAAAATGAACCAAAGATGGAAATGACAAACCCCTCTTTGCCAAGAAAACCCCAAATGGGGTCACAAAGAGTTGGATATGGATAAAACTAGGGAACAAAAAATATGGGAAGTTTATTATGAACTACTGCAACATGACAAAAAAAAAGAAAAGTGAAAATTATATAAACCATGACTAAATAATTTAAATAAAAAGAACAAAACCAAATGAATTTGAATAATATGAAAGTATAATTACTGGGGCAACTAGCTGGCTCAGTGAATAGAGTGTCAGACCTGGAGTCAGGAGGACCTGGATTCAAATTTGACCTTAGAAACTTTCGGTGTGACCCTATAAAGGTTTCTTAGTCCTTGTTCTTCTGTTTTAGAGTTGTTTCTAGATTAGAAAGTAAGAGTTTAAAAATTATAGCTACCAAGTTTGACTCTAAGGAAGACATATGATGATGTACCTTCTTCCCTCCTTTGCTAAATTTGGGAATAGCATGAGGCAATGGGTATAAAATACTATATATGATATTAAAATTGGATGATGATGTTGGTTAGTTTTACTGAACTACTTTTAATAACTTTTTCCCTCTCTTTCTTGTTAATCTTTGTTACAAATGATGAATTTCTGTGTATAGGTAAAGGAAGAAGGATATATCTGGATATAAGTGATGTAAAAATAAAACCTATCATTGTAAAGATTAAAAAAAAAAACCTCGTCAAATCAAAATATATAAATAGCAGAAGACACTTTTGCTGAGTATTTGAGAGTGACCATTTGCTGAGAATCTTCCATTTGCTTTTTTTCCCTATGATTACACATGTGGGATTTGCTTTTGCTTTTGCTTAAAATGCTTTCTTTTCTTTTCTTTCTTTGAAAGATTTTGAATCCAGACAGGTTTTCATATTTCATACTGTTTTATTTTGCTTTGATTTTTTTCTCTGCATGACCCCAGGTAATGTTACTAAGAAATGTACCAATTTAAATCCAATTAATTGATCTCACATGCTATCATGGCTGGTACAATGCAGATAGAACTCTATCTTAAGGAGGCTTCAGTCTGAGACTTACATAGAGATGTCATATACAGTTAATGAGACATTATTGCAAAGTTGTAGAAAACTGACACCTCTTCCTCCTGCCAAGGAGAAGCACCAAACATGGCATTCACCTCACCAGTAGCTGGGTAATTCTGAGCTAAGGATTATGCTTGTATCTTCAGAGAAAGAGCATTTGAAGTTTTACCACTAAATAAAAGGAACAAGTTCATCCACACAGATGTACAGTTGTCTTGATTCCCTAGGGCACAATGCTCTTCTCTGGAGAGAGTTCGATCATGTTCCTGCTGAATGCTACTACAATTCACCTCAAGTGGTGTCACAGGGCTCTTCACCTTGTGCCAGATAATAGTTTTTCCTCCTCATTTTAAAAGATCATCTCCTTCTACACTCACTAAGAGCAGGGAAAGTATCCAGAAGACTCATGTAGAAGGTTCCTTTTTTGTTAGAGAAAATCCAGGCACAAGATCCTTGCAGACTCTGCCCAAGCTGTAGATTCAAAAGGCTACCTAATTAATGATTGCACAGCCTACCCACCCCAAATTGATTCCCCACTGTATATAAGATAGGATCTAAACCCTTAAGCCTTCTATTCAAGGTCCCTTATAATCTGATCTTAATTTACCTTTATAGGCATATTTCCTACTATTTCTTGCTATGAGGCAGCTAGATGATATAGTAGATAGAGCCCTAGGACTGGAGTCAGGAATACCTGAGTTTGAATGCCATTTCAAACACTTACTAGCTGTTGACCCTGGGCAAGTCACTTAACCTGAATTTCCTCATCTGTTAAATGGGGATCAATAGTATGTATGAGAATGAAATAAGATAATAATAGTAATGTGCTTTATCAGAGAGTAAATAACATACATTTTATATATATATGTAAGATATGTAGTGTTGTGTGTATCTCTCTATATGCATTTGTTATTATCATTGTCTATATGAAAGAAGCTTGTTGGGACAGTAGAGATGAGTGCTGGACTGGTTAGTAAGACTCTAGTGTACCCTGCCTCAGATATACTCTAGATATGTTATTTACCTTTTTTAGTCTGTTTCCTCATCTATAAAGTGAGAATAATAATAGCATTTTCCTTGCAAGATTGTTATGAGAATCAAATGAGATCAACAAAGCACTCTGCAAACTTTAAAGTACAATATAAATGATGGCTATTATTAATCATTTCCATTATAGTTCTATAATTTTATCCTTTCCTCTGGTCAAAGTAGTGTACTTACCCACACTAAAACATTCTGTACTTCCTACTTATGTATATTTCCTTCTCTGTCTGGAATGTCCATCTGAATCCTTGCCTATAAAAATATTCCCTAACAGATAAGCCTAAGGTAGATGCTGCCTCTTCCATGAAACATTCTTTAACTTCCTTCCAAAGGGATCTCTCCCTCTCAATGGCTTCTTGTTTGTATTACTCATATAATATGAGCTTCAAGAATGTGTAATTGTATCACTTTAAGTACCTCACCCTCAAATGTTTACTTTGTATTTAAATATCTGCTTTTATGTCATCCTCAGTAGAATGTAAGCTCCTAGATGACAGATTATTTCTTTTTTCTTTTTGTCTTTGAATATCCATTATCTAGTTTATTACTTAGCTTTTAAAAAAGAAAATTGTTTAATTGAGTTGACTTGAATTCAAATTGGGGTAAATTGTAATGAAGAAAATGTGCAGGGTTCTTAATCACCTTTAAGTTTCTCTCCATTGGCATGGTCTTCACAGTGAGGCAAATGGAGGAAAAATGCCTTGAGCAGAACCTGAGTCTCTACATTGTCTTCATAAACCTGACAAAGGCATTTGACACAGTGAACAGGGATGCATTGTGGGTGATCCTCAGCAAGCTCGGTTGCCCAGCAAAATTCGTCAAACTGATCCAGCTCTATCATGTCGATATGACAGGGGAAGTCCTATCTGGTGGAGTGACTTCCGATCACTTCAACATCTCCAATGGCGTGAAACAAGGCTGTGTCCTCACTCCAGTACTATTCAACCTATTTTTCACCCAAGTATTACGACATGCTGTGATGGATCTAGATCTGGGTGTCTACATCAAATACCGACTGGATGGCTCACTATCCGACCTTTGCCGCCTGACTGCAAAAACAAAGACAACAGAGAGACTCATCCTGGAAGCTCTCTTCGCAGATGACTGTGCTCTCGTGGCCCACCAAGAAAATCATCTTCAAACCATTGTGGACAGGTTCTCTACCGCAACAAAACTGTTTGGCCTGACTATCAGCCTCAGCAAAACAGAGGTGCTGTTCCAACCTGCACCAGGGAGGCCAATTAACCAGCCATGCATTACAATCGATGTCACGCAGCTTTCTAACGTCAACACTTTCAAGTACCTGGGCAGCACCATCACCAACAACGGGTCCCTAGACCATGAGATCAATGTCAGGATCCAAAAGACCAGCCAGGCACTCAGGCGGCTGCACTCCAAAGTCCTCCAACACAGCGGTGTAAGCACTGCGATGAAGCTCAAAGCGTACAACGCAGTGGTCCTCAGCTTGCTCCTGTACATGGACACTGTACTGGAAGCACATGAAGCAGCTGGAGCAATTCCACCAACGCTCCCTCCGGTCAATCATGAGGATCCGATGGCAGGACCGAATCACCAACCAGGAAGTCCTCGACAGAGCCAACTCCACCAGCATCGAAGTCATGGTCCTCAAAGCCCAGCTACGATGGTCTGGACACGTCATCCGCATGGACCCACAGTGAATACCAAGACAGGCAGTCTATGGTGAACTGTCAGCTGGACTCAGGAAACAAGGCCGACCAAAGAAAAGATTCAAGGATCAGCTGGCGAACCCACATTAACCATGCTGCCACCACCTTCGAAGATGAGCAACGTCGACGTCTTGCCGCTGTGCGTGAATGCCGACACCAGGCCACAACCGCAGCCCCATAACAACTGGCGTCCCAGGCCCCGTGTGCCACAAACTCTGCGCCTCAGCCTTTGGACTCCAAAGCCACATGAGGATACACCATAGATGAAACTGCACAAAGACAATCTTCATTTTCGGTCACCGAGAGACTACCAAGTAAACCACCCATTTATCACTCTTCAAGTGGTGCTGTGACTATGACTGAGACAGTCATCAAAGAATTGAAAGTCTGCGTCATCCAAAGCATAATGGAGAGTCATAGGGTGAGCACAGAGAGACAGCTATGGATCAATGGATAGACAACTAATCTCAGAGTCAGGTGACCTGTGTTTCAGTCTCTTGATATGTACTGGCTAGGTGATTCTTGGGAAATTACTTGAACTTTTAGAACTGCAGGCTACTATATAAGACTATAAATTTCAGAACAGAACAGATGCTAATCTATATATCTAGAGGAATTTTCTTCATAAAGTTCCTTATGCTGAAAAAATCAAAAGTCTGGACCAAAAAAGAAAGGTTATTGTGAATAGACTGCAATGTAGTACTGTAACATCCCACTTTGGGAGTATTCAGTATACACCACCAATGAAGTCCCCATAGAAATGGCTGTTTCTATTCCCAGAGTTTTAGAGGTAATCATATGGGTGGTTATCCTACACAATATTAGTTCTTAAGCCTCCCCTGGTATGCTTTCCCTTAACACTCAGCCAGCAGACTAGGCCTTTAATAAAGATATTTAATGATGGTATTTTATAAGAGGAATTCACATGGTTTCTCTCAATACCAGAGAAAAATTTCCTATAAGTACATGTGGAATATAGGATGGAGGAAGAGCTGACACAAACTTCAAGAACAATGGTAGTTAGGTAGTGGAAGGGGCACTTGGCCAAAGTGCCAGAATCCTGGAATTTCAGTGCCTCAAGGTTCTTCTCTCCAAAGGGACTCCACAAAGTTCACTTTCATTCACTTAACTCTCTAGCTGGGATAGGTCTTCACAGAGGATGGGTTATCTACAGAACTGAGGGCTTAGCTTGGTTCTTCCAACCCAGTCTGAAGTATCTTGGCTGGATGGTCCATTTTTCTGCTGGATTGGGTTCCTCATTCAGTGGCTGCACTGGCTCCTTACCAGGTTCTTTGGCTGAGAGATGGACAGGTCCAGCCAAGTTATTTTGCTGCTGGGTAGTTGCTGTACAGTTGCAGAGGAAGGAGAGGGCTATGGGTTATCATTGTTAGGGAAGATTTAAAAAGATGAAAAGGACTTTGAAATATGATTTGGTACCATATGAGCACAGAATAGAAGACAGTTACTCTTGTATGGGGATGATGAAAAAAAGACTGAGAACTTTAGGACTCATCCTCCTGATGGAAGCAAGGAAGAGATACTTAGTCATCACTGTAAAGCAAACACTATGTCTCCCTGATTTTTGTAGATTCCTGATCCAGAAATTATATACCTTACTTGCTATCCCATTTGAAGAACATTTATGTTAAATGTTGCAGTAGTGGTATTTTTAGATTTATTTTTATACATTCCTTGAATTACTTTCAAAATTTCCTCAGGGAAAAATACTGGAAAGTTTACTATGTTTGCACCAATTAGATGGGGAGTAAACTAGAATTAGATTCCCAGACTCCTTAAATGACTAGACATACCTACGTTTCATTCATAGCTTGGTAACACATTTCATATAAGAATCAGTAATAGACTTTCAGTTGGAAATCTATCCTTATGACTTTTTAACCTTTGCTAACTAAAATCCTTTTAGTAAGAATGCAGAAAAATAAAGTTGATGTGGTTTTAGTGATTATGCAATTTGTGTCCATGAAAAATGAGAAGATAATGATGGGAAAGGTATAGGTTTCTTTGATTTCCAGATAGAAGAAGTAAAAATTGGATCACCATCCTGTGATACATGTTGCCCAAAGCATGCATATCTATAGAAAGGCTCATAATGGTATTTGATTTTCCAAATGAAGGGCCCTACATTTTACATGGTGTGTTAAGTGGATGAACACTTATTTCTAGAAGAAAGCAATCTCTGCTTTTATTTAAGGGAGTAAATTCAACAGGTCTTTGCTGGTGACCAAAAATCTGAGGATACAGGGAATATTATTTGTAGTAAGAAAAATGGTCAAGAGTAAGGCTAAGGAAGGAAAGCATAGATTGCCAGAAAGTGCTTCTTGTAGATTTAAGAAAAAATTAGACATTTTAGGCTTGTGAATAGTTTGTGAAAGCAAGGAAGGAAGGAGAAAAGAAAAGGAAAATCCATTAAGAAACTAGCTCTGTCAATGAAAACATTTTTAAGTTTATGCCTGTAGCTATACAGGAAAACCCTTAAGGTCATAAAGAAGTAAGGGCTATGGGTCAGTTTTGATGGTCCATAGTAGGAGAGTAAGTATTTAGCATCCTTTTTCTCCTGTTGTACTTTCATTGGTATTTTCTTTCAGTCCTCCATTACTTTTATTTAAAGTAATGAGATCTTTCTACATTTTCTTTCCTGGATTTTGTCCTTAAATTGCTTAAGATTGTTTTATCCTAGGAGTACAGTGAATTTTCTGACTTTTTCCCTAGACTAGCTCAGCTTCTTTTTTGGCAAGTTGACATTTATCCTATCTCTATTGCCTCAAATTCTTTATTGATTCTCATACAATTTTGCATGAGAAAGAATGTTTGGAAGTAGCAGAAAGGCAGATTTACCCTCAATCTAAGTATTTGTTTAAAAACCTCCTAATCACTATAGCTACCTTAATGTGAAATGGACTGCCTTAGGAGAGTCATCCCTCCTCCTGCCTAAAATTGGGAGTCTTGAAGCAATGCTGGATGGCTACTTGTCAGGTATAAATTTGGGAACAGAGAAAGAGTTTCTTTTGAGCCATGGTTTGGACAAAATGTTTTTTATATCCTTCCAGCTTTTGTATTATGTGATTCAAAATGGAGGAATAATGCAGAAATGGATCCATAGTTCCTTAATCATAAAAAACTGTTGCTATCTTTGGGTCATACATTGTGAAAGAAGAGTGATTGTGTGTGGTATGTGTAGATGGGAGAGGGGGAATGGTGGGCAGGGTGATTTACATTTTAGCTTGGTCCCAATATATGTATGCACAATAATTCCCTGAAGGTATTCCATTATTTGAATTCATATTGCATTTTCATTGGACTAGAAACTTTTATTATATTTTATATAATTATAACTTCATATAATATGGCTTTGAATACATATGATCCCTCTAATTGATTATTTATCGGCTATATTAAGAGACTTTTTATCACTGGAGGGAGGTACAAATGATGACTTCCTTAAGTCCCTTTCCTGATTAGTAGTAGTAGTAGTAGTAGTAGTCTCTCGGTAACCGAGGATGACGATTGTCTTTGTGCGTTTTCAACTATGGTGTATAGATGAGTGTGCACAAAGACACTTGTGCGTGAAGGAGATTTAAGTGGAAAAGTTGATGCACAGAGACAGTCCCACTCTCTCCGCATTGGAAGCCTGGGTCCATTGGCACGAAAAGTCGTTCCACCTGGAGACTTCCTCAGCTGCATTGGATGGCCGTGTTGTCTTTTGTGCTCCAACATGCCCTGAGCACTCCACAGTGCTTTGCTGCGTTGCCCTCTCAGCCGTTGAACCTTCTTATTGGTTTCTTCTGTCTGTTCGGCTGAAGCAGTCTTCACATGCTGGGTGAGCAAAGCCCTGGTTCACCAGGGGTTGATGACCCGATGGCTACCCTCACAAGGTTTAGCTGGCCTGTCGAAGCCGTTGCCTGGGGTGTGGTCGCTGCCACATGCTAGCAGCTACTGGGAGCCACAAGTGAGAGCTGGGTGTCAGGTGGGAGTCAGTGGCTGGAGAGCTGCCCTAGGAGGGCACAACAAGCCCTCCATACCAGAGATACTCCTCCTCCCTGAGCACCCCATAAACCCCAATTTCCTGATTGATACAACTTATACGAGTAAAGAACAAAACAGGAAAAAAAGGATCTCCTCTCTGTAATGATCCAAAATAAAAATTGATGAGAATTAAGATGTATACATAAGCATAAAGGAAGTGAAGGGTTTAGATTATTGTCTTCATATTTCAAAATTACACGTCATATTTCTGTTTTTATCTAGTGAAAATATTTTGTGATCCTGACAATTCTCATTTTTTTACTCTGCTTTTCCTTGAGTAGTGAGATAAAATGTAATTTTATACACTTAAAAATAAATTATGTTATAAAATGTAATGTGTTAACCCAAGCTTTGACTAATTTAAATCCTAATGAAAAGGTTATGGTCAGAAACTAATGATGGTTATTCACCTATTAATAAAGTAGGTAATTTGTGATTTTTTATAACTATAGGAGTCTTTTCTTGATATTAATTCAAATTTGACTTTCCTTTAGATGAATCAACTACTTTAAAACTTTGGTATGAGTCTGGACACTATTTTACACTTCAAGTTTATTGACATCAATGATTATTGAATCATAAGAATTTAGTGCTAAAAGAAACTTTTAAGAACATCAATTTCACTGAGATGGAAACTGAGGCCTAGAGACTATCTTAGCCATGACAAGAAAGTCAAAGCTTTTCCTCAGTGTGTCAAAATAGAGAAGGTTCTAATAACCCATCGTTTTTTTTTTCCCTAGCAAATTGAATCCACTCAGTTTAACATATAGTAAGAACATAAATAGGCCAAGTGGTATCAAAATTATTCAGATAGATCTTTAGAGTGTTCTTGTATCACTTCTTCAGACTTCCATATAAGCACTTTCCTTATGTGAGTTTTCCAAAAATGTCTTTTTCAAAACAGTTAATGAGGCCAGCTTATTGGGGTTTCCTCCTCTTCAGTAGAGTCTGAATGCTTGGCAGTTCAGCTCGAGAAAGGACTCATTGTTTGTTATCCTTTTAGGCCTATGGTAGAGTCTTCTGAGTTCTATGGGTCTGACCAGCCATGGTTGGATACACTGTACATTGACCCAAACATAGCAATGCCATTTTTGTCCTTTTTGAGTATGAAGGACAATAACCAGAGCCAAGTGGACTCTTTCTGAGCCTCTCTCATTTTTCCTGCCCTTCCAACAATGACTAATAATATCTTGGCTTCTCTTAATTGTTCTCCCTGCTCTCCTCTTTTCACTCTTTGGATCTTGTGTCCTAAGATCTGAGATCTTTCCCCTCACTTTGCTTCAATTGAATTTAGTTTTTATTTTGAGTAGATATTATGGTGCTTGCCCCAACGACCCAATAACAAAAGCTTTGCCCATAGAGCTCAAGTTTATCCAAGGGCAAATGTCAATGGGAATCATATAGTAGGAAATTAATTTTATTATTTGAGCAAGAAATGCAAGAAATCCAAGAGGTCTAGAATTGTGTATGTGTTACCTTACAACTTCTGAAGGAGGAGTTGGCTTAGATTAACTGAATCAAATCATAGCGACCAGAGCTCTGGGTTTGAAATGAAAACTATATTCCATGCTAACTGGACTACATACAACCTATATAATCCTGTACCTCATCTCTGAGCCTTGCTTTTCTCATCCATGAAATAAAGTGAATACCAGAAGTCAAAAAAATTAAAAATTAAAACCTCTTATTCTCTCTTTCATTTTCTGTCAGACCCCCAAGTCTATTCATCACTTTTTATTGATTTCCAATTTCCCTTCCAGCTTTAAGTTTAAGACTCAAAGGGGGTAAAAATTATATTAGAAAAGTCATTTTTTCTGGTCCATCTAATTTAAAACTATATTATTATAAAAGTTCTTATTGAAGGAAAATTATTTATACATTTAAGAAAATTGAAGTACTTTAGAAAATTTGATCATTAAGAAAAATAAAATTAATTCTTGTTTTTTGGCAAATCAACTTAACTCTGTTGTCTTAGGGACAGAATGAAGAATGAATGATACTGAGTTCATGTGAACTGATAAGATATAACCAAATCCAAAATGTAATGATTATTATTTTCAGTATTAATTATTACTCTACTCACTGAGCTCTCTTTTATTGGTTTACTAAATGGCGATTGTCATGGAAAATTTATATAATATATTTTCTAAATTTAATTACCAGACAGTCTCATGCCTTTATGCTCTCAATATTTAAGACACAATTTTAATAATGAAAAATATCAAGGAAAGAAAGCTATTAGAATATTTAAACTGTGTTTTTTTACTCTAATCAAAGGGACCAGGTAAGTGAGGGAATGTGATTCCTAAATCAAATAATATGTACACTTGGCCACTTTTCTTTCATAATTCTTTCATTATGTATATTTCATTGCCTAGTTAGGGCCAGTCCATACTATTCACTTAATAAATAGTTGATTGATATTTACCAGATGGAATACAAACAACAGTGCTTCTTTCTGCCTTTTCCCCATAAATCCTTTCACATTGATTGTTCTCATCTTTTATCTTTGTTAATTTGAATGGTGTTAGGCAAAATCTCTGAGTGGTTTGAATTGCTTTTTTTTTTGTTACCATTAGTATTTTGGTTCATGTTTTCAGGTGATAATTGATAAAGTTTTAAAATATATTGAACGCTTCCTATCCTTTGGCCACCTGCCTATTGGAGAATCGTTCTTGGAGGTGTATATATATATATATATATATATATATATATATACATATATATATATATATATAATTTTCATGTTATCTGGATTAGTTTTGGATATTATTAAATACACTCATTTTCTCTACTAAACTATTTCTTATAATTCTGTCTTTAGCAAAAGCTTTTAAAATTTTATGTAGTTAAACTTATTTATTTTATATTTTATGATATTCCTTATCCATTGTTTGGTTAAATAATCTTCCATTAGTTAAGAGTTGTGAAAAGAATCAGATCTCCTTTTCACTTTTTTAATGGTTATAGCCATTTAAACAAAATGGCTAAAATTTTTTTAAAAATCCTTACCTTCAATCTTACATTTATTGATTATAAGGCAAAAGAGTGGTAAAGGCTAGACAATTGGGTTTAAGTGACTTGCCTAGGATCATACAGTTAGGAAGTATCTGAGGCCAAATTTCAATGCAATCTCCTTTCTTAAGGCTGGGCCCTATCCACTAAGCCATCTGACTGTCCCGGTATGGCCTTTTATATTTATGTCGCATGTCCATTTTGGATACCCAGAGGCTCTTTTCAAGTCTTTTAGGATCGTTTATTTTCTGTCTCTTTAACCCTACCAAATGGAATAAGGGATTATCTATACCTGGCATTCAATCAATCCAGCAATTCACCTTATCAACACTCACACAAAGCATATTATTATTATTTTTAAAGGAAAAGACATACATTTGAATCATTAATTCACAAGGTACTTTCTTCCTCTGACAATGACATATATTTCATAGCTTATTTTGAAAAGGATCTGTGGGAATGGAGGGTGGTAGAGCTAGCTTTCACTGCCCCAAACTCCGACGGCAAAGGAGAAATGCTAAACACAGTATGCACTTGTTGATCCAATAAAATTGTTGAAAATCCTACTGGCATTCAGATAAGAGAGCTTCTCAGGCAGAGAAGAATGTCCAGGATGAATTTAGGAGTGTTGGTGGTGATTCTGTACTACTAAACCCGGTATTTCCTGTCCTTTCTATACCAATTCCCTCATTCAATATCAGATTTAAATCTCTACAGCTTTTTGAGGCTATTAAGAAGGTACCATGCAGAGAGCACTTGATATTTAAAGAAGTAGCTATGGGGTACAGTACACAGAGCATTTGACTTGAAGTCAGGAAGACTCAGTTCAAATTTGTCCTCAGACATTTAATAGTTGTGTGACCCTTGCCAAGTCACCTAATCTCTTTTTGCCTCAGTTCTCTCATCTGTAAAATGGGAATACTGATACCATCTACTCCCAGGGTTTTTGCAAAGACAAAACAAGATGAAATTTATAGAGCCCTAAAAAATGAAGAGCTTTTATTACTAAAACATAAAAATAGAAAGTATAAAACATTATATATATATACATATATATATATATACAAACATTTGAAAATAAAAATAAGTAATTAAACTTTTGTTGAATTGCTTGGTGTTAGTATAATACAGTTTTTTTTTTCTCAAAATAAGTTGTTTGAATTGTATTTTACCTCAGGAGATGCCTAGATTAGATTATTTCAATTCTACCACTTCTAAAATACATGCAGATACATAGAGATTCCCAGGGACAGACAGGATATCATGGCAAGGGTACAGACCTGAGAAGAATGTGTCCAAGGTAGGGGTGTGCTGGAGCCAACATGAACTGGTTTGTTCAAGTAGATCCTATAAATTTTCAGTGTGATGGAAAATACCCAAATCTATAAACCAGGATTCATTATTTTGATCATACAGACTTAAGGAGGTCCTAGAAAATTGTTAATAACTCAGATTTAACAAGAGAGAGGGGGATGTGGGGGAGAGAGAAGGAGAGGGAGGGAGAGAGAGAGAGAGAGAGAGAGAGAGAGAGAGAGAGAGAGAGAGAGACAGAAAGAGAGAGACAGAGAGAGACAGACAGACAGAGAGAGAGACAGAGAGAGAGACAGAGACAGAGAGAGACAGAGAGACAGAGAGAGAGACAGAGAGAGAGACAGAGAGAGAGACAGAGAGACAGAGAGAGAGACAGAGAGACAGAGAGAGAGACAGAGAGAGAGACAGAGAGAGAGACAGAGAGACAGAGAGAGACAGAGACAGAGAGAGAGAGACAGAGAGACAGAGAGAGAGAGCTGGTTATTAAATATTTACCAGCACATCATAGATCCTGGATCCTGAGTATGGCTAAGTCTGGGTAGACAGACTTAGAGATAAACTATACAATGGGGAGGGTGGGGTATAGAAGGTGATAAACCTGCTTCCTTTGGAGATAAACTTCCTCCTAAGGGAATATTTATTCTTTAATCCCAACAGTCAATGACACAAACTAGGGAGAGTCTAACTTTTTTGTTTTTAAACAAAAAGAATATATTTGCTTAGGTACTGAAAAAAATGCCAGAACATTTCCCTTTTCTTTGTTGAAAATACTTGAGGATATATATATATATATATATATATATATATATATATATATATATATACATGCACACATACACACAAACACATACACATTTGCCTCTTGTCTCTGAGCAAGTAGGTGGTTCAGTGTATTGAGTGCTGGGTCTGGAGTCAGGAAGATTCCTCTTTCTGAGTTTAGATCTGGTCTCAGATACTTAATAGCTTTGTGACTCTGGGCAAGTCATTTGACCCTATTTGCCTTAGTTTCCTCATCTTTGAAATGAACTGGAGAAGGAAATGCAAACCAGTCCAGTTTCTTTGCCAAGAAAACCCCAAATGGAGTGACAAAGTGTCAGACATGTTAGAACAACAAACAATCCTTTATTTCTGCTATCACTTATTGCTTTAGCTGTAGTGACCCAGGACCATTTTTGTGAAAATGCTATATTGTGCATTTATTACAGTACTATTTCAATGTCTCTTTGTGGCATGGAGTTGATACTGCATTTGGGAAAGCTATACCAGTTCAATATCAAGATTAAATCAAGTTGAAAGGACTTCAAGTCAGGACTCAGTGATGAGCTGCATACGTGTTCTTACAGCTTCAAATTTGCTAAGTTTCAAAGATGTTTATCACCAAGTTAGTTGTGGAATGATGACTATTTTGACCCTAGTGACTCTCAAAGCCATTTAATCAGGTTGGAGAGATGGTTTGTGACTTTTTTTTTTTGTGGAGGTGAGCATTTATACTCAAAATCTCACACTTGATGTTCTCCCTTTTCCATTTTCTTCATTTTCTTTCTTCTCCAGCTCTTAAGAATTTTTACAGTCCTTAGCATTTTTAACTATGTCACTCTCCTGCTCAAAAATATTCAGTGGTTTGCTATGGCTTATAAAATAAAATACAAACATTTTGCTTTGGCATTTAAGATATGCCAATCTCTGGTTCCATTCTACATATCTAATCATCTTTTATAATGTTCCTCTTTACATGTTCTATATTTCACCCTAACTTGAGTACTAGCTGTTTCCAATCTTGTCTTCTATTTTCCAATCCTGTGCATTTACAAAGGGTACTAATGCTTGGAACCTGTTTCATATCTTTGTTATTTTTACTTGTGGCTAACTCTTTATGAACCCATTTGGGCTTTTTTTTTTTCAAATATACTGGAAGGGACTGTCATTTCCCCCCCCCCCCCCTTCAAATTTCATTTTATAAATGAGGAAACTGAGGTTGAGCAACTTAGTTAGGGTCATGCAATGTTTATAATTGTCAATAAAATGTTTGAGGCCAGATTTGAACTTAGGAAGATGAGTCTATCTGACTTCAGGCCTGATACTTTATCCATTGTGCCAACTTGCCCCTCTACATCATTGATTTTGAATTCTTTATCTTGTTTGAAGAAGGTATTATTTCTTCAAGTATAGCTTTCCTTACCTCCCCAAGTTTAAAGTGATCTTCCCCTCCTCATATTATTCCTATAGCCTTTTTTTCTGGCTCCCTACTTTGACTGCATCACATTCTATATTATGTTTTTCCTTGTGTACATGTATTAGACTTTAAATTCTGAGGGCAAGGAATCTGTTCTTTCATCTCAATGTCTTGTACAAAGTAGTTGCTTAAAAAATTATTTAATCAAAATGAAATTACATTATCAAATGACATTAAACAGTGTTATTTCCTAGAAATTGACCAATCAACAAGCTTTTATTAAGGACCTATTATGTACCAAACCCTAAACTAAAATCTGGGTACAAAAAGAGATAAATGAAAGAAGTCACACACACATACATGTATATATATATATATATAATATTGTATGACATATATTGTTGAAACTATAATAGTTTCATAATATCAAATTACTACCTATGGTTTCTTGGTGTGGGGAAAATACAGATCTTTGATTTAATCCCAGTCAAGAATACCTGGTGTTGGGGGAAGCTGGGTGGTTCAGTGGATGGAGAGCTAGGCATAAGGACATGAGATTATGGGTTCAAATCTGACCTCAGCCACTTCCTAGCTGTGTGACCGTGGGCAAGTCAGTTGACCCCCATTGCCTAGCCCTTAGCACTCTTCTGCCTTGGAACCAATATACAGTATTGATTCCAAGATGGAAGGTAAGGTTTAAAAAAAAAAAAAGGAATTCCTGGTGTGGAAACTGTCTCCACCAACCAAGTTCAGTATTTTCTCTGCAATTTATATTTTTCTAGCTTAGATATTCAACACTTCTCAGCACCATCTACTTCCTCTTCTGTCTGATTGGAGGGCTGAAATGCAGAGCAGTCAACTTGTCCCAGAGCCTTCTTTTATAGAGGTGTCAGAACTTTCTAGCTAAACTCTTTCTTTTCCTTCAACTGCTTTGCTTGGTTTTGTTTCCATGAACCTCATTTCCCATCATCTGTAATAGGTATTTTCTGGTGGCCTTCCCTTCCACATCTCAGCTTCTTTTTGTGTATTGCCATTCCTCATTAAATTGTAAGCTTCTGGAGGATAAAGATTGTCTTTCTTTTTCTCGTATCCCCAGGACTTAGCACAGTACCTACCACATAGTACTCACTATATGCTTATTTGGTGTTGCCTATTATGAGAATTACTTGGACCAATGAGTCCTTACATTACTTGCTAATGATCAACATATGCCAAAGACGGGTCTTGAAGCAAGCCTTCTCACCTCTGAGACCAGTCTTTTACCCACTATAACAGATGGCCCCTCACAACTCATGGCAACAAATTTAACCTTTTTCTTTTTCCTATGTACCTTTTGTAATCAACCCTCTAAATCCCAAGAAAATAATTTGTCGATTAAGAATAAAGTCTGTGAAATACAGTAGATGACAGAGGCAATATCTTGTCATTTCCAAAGGGTCATTGTCATGTGTCTTCATTTATGGAG
This sequence comes from Monodelphis domestica, assembly GCF_027887165.1. Taxonomy (NCBI): domain Eukaryota; kingdom Metazoa; phylum Chordata; class Mammalia; order Didelphimorphia; family Didelphidae; genus Monodelphis; species Monodelphis domestica. Next base: position 164,645,967 of record NC_077233.1, on the reverse strand, counting down.
GAGGTCCAGGGAAGGGGAGAGAGATAACACACTCTGTTTACTGATTCCAGAGAAAGAGGTTAGAGAACAGCCTTTGAAACTACAAATCCTTTGGTGTCTTGCTGCAAAAGGGGAGGAATGCTTTCCCCAACTCATTTGAATTTTGCAGGTTTGGATTATCTTCCAGCAATGACTTAGATTTGATTTAACATTTTCTAAATTGATCCACTCACCTTTGAGTTGGGAGGCTGTATTATACTCTACTTCGTCAGATTAATATACTGTCAGTGGGTCTGAAGCTCCTACCTTCTGAAATTCATTAACACGTTGGGAAATCCCGAGACCAGGTGGCATTGAAAGGTTAATCTATCCTCATTCCTTCTTTATAACAACTTCATAGTGAATTATATCCTAGTCACTTACAGTGAATAAATGCAGGCAGTATATTTTACATATGCCTAAAAGTGCTGTGGCAAGCACTACTGTATTTTTTAGGTGAGAACTGTGAAAGTGGTTTGTTTAGTTTAAAATTTCAACTGTATTTGGACAGATCTCACTGTTTCCAAATATTCTGCCTGATGAAAATGTTAGGCTAATTCTCACCCTTTTAAGTACCTTCTGCTTTGTTAATTCATGGTTTAAAATAATGTACAGCTCCCAGTACAAAAACAGATATAGCATTGCCTACATATATCCTATGGGCACAGAAAGTGAATACTAGAGCTTAAAAAAGACGACAGCCCCTGACCTTGTGTGTGTTTGATTGGATGGAAGGAAGCAACATTTATGAAGTACCTACTATGTGCCAGTTGCTGCTAAGCACTTTATTCATATGATCATATAACAATCTTTCGAGGTAAATGATATTATTATTCCCTTTTTACAGTTGATGAAAATGACCGAGACAGAGTTTGAATGATTCATCCAGAGTCACAGAGTTGTAAATGTCCAAGGTCAAATTTGAATTCAGAATTTCCTGATTTCAAGATGAATTCTATACACTGTGCCACCTATTTGACTGATTGGGACACTACAAGGCAAACTGGCTGTTGTTGGATTACTTATAACACCTTTAAGTATATAGGTTTAGCCATTCAGCTGTCATAATGTAAAAATATATTCCTGTTTTTACCTTTAAAAACGTTAACCACATATATAATACTTCCCCTTTGGTATACATCCATATGTATTTTTTTGTCTTCTGATTAGTAATATATTGACTCCCTTGTGGAGCTAGATTCTGGTTAAATGCAGTTAAAATTTCATAGCTGACTTGTAAAAGGAACAGAGACAAATGAGATCAACTTGCAAGGAATTCAGGTTTATTTGCTCTGTGTCTATGTATCCGATCTCCTCCTGAACCCCACCTTGCTTAAACAATTATAAGAATGGTTAGATTCTTGACTTTTTACTTTCTAGTGGAAATTTTGCTTAGAAACCTCTATTGCTATCATATGAAATGAAATATCCTTTTCATTATTTTCCTAGCTTCAATCTTAACAACAGTAATGCACTTATGATTTAGATTAGATACATGGTGAGATCTGGTAAGGCTGTATAGTCTTAATGAAAATGTTTGTTTCTGTTTGTTTTACTTATTTTCATTTGGTATAATTGGGATACATTTGCCTTCTTTCTTATTCCACCTCTTAAAAGACATTCTTTTAAGTCCTACAAATGAAAAGGACAACCAATTCCAAGGCAAACCTGAGGTCAAGTCCAAAGTCACAAGGAAGGAGAAAAAAAGAACATTGATAAGCTAACCCACATGAAGTGGATAACACAGCAGCAACATGTCAAAGGTTTGGATCTTGAACAAGACTTATCATCTCTTTACTCTTACAAATCAATTCTAGTAGAAGTTAAATAGGAGATAATAATGGCATCTTAGAGGACCTGAGATCCCAGAACCTATTGCTCTTTTTGAAACCCAACTTCTGTCTTAGAATCAATATTAAATATTGGTTCCAATTCAGAAGAGTAGTAAGGGGGGTTAAGAGACTTGCCCAGGATCACACAGCTAAGAAGTGTCTGAAGCAAGATTTGAATCCAGGATCTCTCTTATCCAGGCCTATTTCTCCATCCACTGAGCCACCTAGTTGGCCCCTCTATTGCTTTTTGAGCTGATAATTTTTTCCAGGCAAAATATAAGACAAATAGGTGGGAAATGTGTTCTTGGTTTTCCTACTACAGGAAATATACTTTTTTCTCATCTGTTTATCCATTATAATAAAAAAAAGAGAGAGCTCTGAAGCACAAGTGAAACCTCAAGATAGACCTGGCTCAATAATTTCTCAGCAAATAATATCAGTAGCAGTTTCCCTAACCACTTTTAGAGATGATACTTTTTGATGAAGGCAAGGTTCAGCAACCAGAAGTGGATTGTGACTTCTAGAGATTGTGGGTTTTTTCCTTAATTAAATTTTGGGTTTTACATGGGACTTTTAGACACAGACTGATTTAGAATTCTGACTGTGTTGCAGACTCTTTCCATATTTGACAGGTCTCCCATGTGACACTTGTGGTGCTGTATCAGGAGTAGCTCACAGCAGCTCATTTCTTGCTTTCCTGAAGTCCACTGGAAGATGAAGTGTCACTTTATAATTACTTAACCAGGGGAAATATATCATTTTCCTTCTGGTGGCACTATACTTTGATCCTTAGCTTTATAGTCTCAACAAGGTTTTTTATCTGGACCCAGTAAGAGCATCAGTGTCTAAGCAAAAACTAGACTCTTTGCTACAAGGATGCTTGATTTTGATGGTTATTGAAAGGGAGTGGGGAGGAATATGTTACTGTTATCTAGGACCCAGCTCTTGGTTTTTGGCTAGAATAGTGAAAACAAGGAGAAACTGAGTAGTTTCAGAAGAAATTTAGTCCCTTCACTTACACTCCCCCTCCTTCCCCTTTGTCTCACTATCTGGTCCAAATTTATCTTTCCTCATATTATTCCTCATAGACTGCTCTCAAGGCCCGAGTTAAGTTACCTTGGGAATGTTAATCCCTGTGTTTGCTAATTTCTTCTCAGGAGCACTCTTAATCTCATTGTTGTCCTGGCATCTCTACTTCTATGACCCTGATCTCCAGGGTCTGTTTTAGCTCTCAGACTACTGATTCCAACAAAAACAAATTTCTGCATTGGCTATATCCCAAAATATATGTCTCCTTCATCTTGAGTTCATCAATTTTCTGTCAGAAGATAGGTAAATGTTCTTCATTGTTGGTCCTCTTGAGTCATCATTGAACATTGTATTGATCAGATTTCTTTAACTCTTTCAAATTGTTGATTTTTATGTTTTTTTTATAGTATAAACTTTCTCCTGGTTCTAACTACTTCACTTTAACATCAGTTAAAAGTTCTTTCCCAATTTCTTTGAAACTAACTATTACATCATTTCATTTAGCACTCTAATATTCTATTATATCTATATGCCATAATTTGTTCAACAGTTCATAACTTAATGTATACTTTAGTTCCTTGTTCTTTGCTACTATAAGATATACTGATATAAATAGTTTTGTCCATATAGAACATCTTCCTCTTTTGTTGATCTGATTGAGTATAGGATTAATAGTTAATGCCAACCCACTCATTTTACAAAATGAGGGAAGGAAAGTTCAGAGAGAGGAAGTGATTACCTATCATCATACAATTAATAAATTATTTCAAGCCCCAGTTTCATGTTCTTATGAAAATCAGAGGACTAATTTTATTTTATCTATCATCTTTCTCTATTCATCTATGAATATATATCTACATATCTGTGCATCCATCTATCATGCATCTATCCATCCATTCATCTATGTATCTATGTATCTACTATCTACAACAATGATTTTATAGTGAGTATTAGAAGAGCTCAATTAGTAGACTCAATTCTGTGAGTCAGACTTGGGTTGATTTTCCTAGCCCTAGCTTTATTTCATCCAGATCACTTGATGAAAATATGCTGATGCTTGTTATTGAAGTCTAGAAAATTCTTTTCCTCTTCCTTGGTAGGCTGCTGTTACTCTCCCATTCAGAGCCCTTGTCTGAAAGTTGAAGACTAAAGAGCAATTGAAGAACTGTGAACAGTGATTATTCATGTAATCAGCATTTTAAAGGGCAAAGATGAAAGTGATGATGCTCTGAAGACCAAAGCCCAAGTTAACATCAGAATATGACAAGAAAAGTTCTCACCAAGGACATCTAAGCTTTTTCCATTTAATTTTCCCTGCCTTTACTTTGTGACCACCTTTCTGTTTTTCTGCCCTTTCTTCCTCATCTTGTCTTAGACTTAGTCTTTTTGGTAGAAGTAAATTGAGAAATAATATAATTCACAACTGATATTTTAGAGATGAGGAAATTGAGGACAAGACATATGTCTTTAAATAATGTTTTTTTACCACAAGAAAAAACACTTTACATATATAATCCAATTTTATCCTTATACTACATTTAGAGGTAATTAAATTAATTCAGTTCAATAAACATTTATTAGCTGCTTGCTATGCTCAGTTTAGATAAGACAGAACTCTTGCCTTAAGAGATCAGAGAAGTTCTTAAATAGAGAAAACCTATAAATGGATAGCTGTAATTTTAAGTAATTCATGATATGAAACAAATCACAGATTATCATAATTGCCTTTTGTAACAAGGGAATCACTTTACCAATGGTGAAATTTCCAACATTTACAAGTCTAAGGAAATTTGAGGTTTACACTTTGAAGTGATGAGTTCTAGTATCTGGATTCTTGTTGATATAAGCTAATATCATTAAAAAGGAGTAGGGGTTATGAATCAGGTCAGGACTTCTCATGTTATAAGATAGACCCTAAGTCTCTGTTTTTTAATGTAGATTAAACAGATCTGTGAGAATTCAGAATCATCAATAGAGTTCTAAGCAAGGGCAGAGAGATCAGAGAGTGGATGTTGGTGCCTCACAAGGAAAAGTCAGCTTATTTACATAGCCTACTTTAGGGAATCCCTATCTTTCTATATAGTATCCATGGTAGAATCTCTTAGTACTTTGAAGGTGAAGGTTGGGTAAAAGTGAGGTGTCAAGTTTTATTGAACTAAGCATTTTGAAGGAGTGATGAGAGTGATTGGACTGAGCATTTAGAAAGAAAAATTGGGGGGCAGCTAAGTGGCCCAATGGATAAAGTACCAGAACTGGAGTTGGGAGGACCTGGGTTCAAATCTTACCTCGGGCACTTCCTACTTGTGTGACCCTGGTCAAGTCACTTGATCTCACTTACCTAGCCCTTACCACTCTTCTGCCTTGGAACTGATACTTGTATTGATTCTAATACAGAATGCAAGGGTTTCAAAAGAAAAGATGAGAAAAGAAAGAAAAGGAGCTAAATTAGAGAGAATAAGAAAAAAGGCATGTGGCCATGGAACTTGAGGAAAAGCAAAAGGCAGAGGCACATATTGAAGAAGAGTTTGTAAACATAGACAGAATAGACCTAGTGAGAAAGTCATTGCCATTTTGACATCAAGAAGGGAAATTAGAGAGATAACTGACCTTTTTTTTGAGACTTTCTTCATCTTGTAGCCTTTGGCCATGATATCCATGAAGTCAACAACTTTCCTTTATATTCCCCTGCTCTTCCACAACTCAGTTCTCCCTTTGATTCTCAGTGGTACACTGGAAGTGTCATGCTTCCTCTATTCTCTGGAGACCCTTAGAATCTTTCCTTCTGGATCTGCTCTAACTTCTTTTTATGCAAATTCTGTGACTAAGTCTCTCACACAATAGCTTTGATTGATTCAAGGAAACTATTGGCCATTTAACTATCAGTTCTGATTAGCTGATTCAGTCATAAAAGAATCCTTATCTAGTTAAGGTATAAGAGCTAAAATTAGGCACCCGCCACCCCACCAACCATTGTTAAATGAAGAGTCCAGAAGTGGGATGGGGCAGTGACAATGATATTAAGTGGTTTTGAGTACATGTCACATAAGGATTGCTTGAAGAGATTAGAAATTCTTAGCTTATTCTCATGGGAGATATTTTAGCTATGTTTAAACTTTTTGAATAGCTATCATTTTAACTGGGATTTATTCTATTTGGATCTAAAGAGTAGGAAAAAAGCAACAAATGAACATTGTAAAGAAGACTTTATGTCAGCGGAAAAAATATTTTCTGAAAAATTGGATTTATCCAAAGGTGGAAATAGAAATCTTAGAAAGTAGTGGTCTTCAGTGGAGGACTTCAAGCAATAATTGGATGATCTTTTGCCAGCTATGCTATTGTAACCATTTGTGTCCAATATATGTCAGTCTGGATAGTTAATGAGATCCATTTAAAATCTGAAATTCTGTAATTCTGTAATCTGAAGCCTGCAATCTAGCCCATCTATGCTTGAGAGAATCATCACTGAGTTTTTCTGAGGATCATGATTTTTTTCATCACTATTGATTCCAAAAGGCCAGCTAGTAGATTGTAGAAAGTCATAAAGAGAGTCAGTAGAAGAAGTATTCTCATCAACAAAAATAATGAATTTTTGAAGAATAGAAGTAAATACTTTTTCCCCTTTTAAACATTATTTTATTTGGTCATTTTCAAACATTATTCATTGGAAAAAAAAGATCATTTTCTTTTCCTCCCCCCCCCCCCCCACAACCCTTCCCATAGCTGACATGCGATTCTACTGGGTATCATGTGTCCTTGATTCGAATCCATTCCCATGTTGTTGGTATTTGCATTAGGGTGTTCATTTAGAGTCTCTCCTCAATCATATATACTCAACCCCTGTAGTCATGCAATTGCATTTCCTCATTGTTTTTACTCCCACAGTTTGTCCTTTACTTGTGGATAGTGTTTTTTCTCCACAATCCCTGCAGATTGTTCAGGGACATTGCATTGACACTAATGGAGAAGTCCATTAAGTTCGATTGTACCTCAAGGTGTATCAGTCTCTGTGTATAATGTTTTCCTGGTTCTGCTCCTTTCGCTCTGCATCACTTCTTGGAGGTTGTTCCAGTCTCCATGGAATTCCTCTACTTTATTATTCCTTTTAGTACAATAGTATTCCATCACCAACATATACCACAATTTGTTCAACTATTCCCCGATTGAAGGGCATCCCCTCATTTTCCAATTTTTGGCCACCACAAAAAGCACAGCTATGAATATTCTTGTACAAGTCTTTTTCCTTATCTCTTTGGGGTACAAACCCAGCAGTGCTATGGCTGGATCAAAGGGCAGATAGTCTTTTATCGCCCTTTGGGCATAGTTCCAAATTGCCCTCCAGAATGGTTGGATCAATTCGCAACTCCATCAGCAATGAATTAATGTTCCCCTTTGCCACATCCCCTCCAACATTCATTACTTTCCTTTGCTGTCATGTTACCTAATCAGCTAGGTGTGAGGTGATACCTCAGAGTTGTTTTGATTTGCATCTCTCTGATTATCAGAGATTTAGAACACTTTTTCATGTGCTTATTAATAGTTTTGATTTCTTTGGCTGAAAACTGCCTGTTCATGTACCTTGCCCATTTATCAATTGGAGAATGGCTTGATTTTTTGTACAATTGATTTAGCTCTTTATAAATTTGAGTAATTAGACCTTTGTCAGAGGTTTTTGATATGAAGATTGTTTCCCAATTTGTTGCTTCCCTTCTAATTTTGGTTACATTGGTTTTGTTTGTACAAAAATATTTTAATTTGTTGTAATCAATTATTTATTTTACATTTTGTAACTCTTTCTATGTCTTGCTTGGTTTTAAAGTCTTTCCCTTCCCAAAGGTCTGACATGTATATTATTCTGTGTTCACCTAATTTACTTATAGTTTCCTTCTTTATATTCAGGTCATTCACCCATTCTGAGTTCATCTTGGTGTAGAGTGTGAGGTGTTGATCCAGACCTAATCTCTCCCACACTGTCTTCCAGTTTTCCCAGCAATTTTTGTCAAATAGTGGATTATTGTCCCAAAGGCTGGGGTCTTTGTGTTTGTCATACGATCATTCAGAGTGGAAATTGCTAAGTCCTGTGTGACCCTGATTGGTGTTCCTTTATATCTAAATTGTCTTTTTTTGGCTTCTTGTAAGATTTTTTCTTTTGCTTGGAAGCTTTGGAATTTGGCAATTACATTCCTGGGAGTTGTCTTTTGGGGATTTAGTGTAGAGGGTGTTCTGTGAACTCTTTCAATGTATATTTTGTTCCCTTGTTCTAGAATCTCTGGGCAGTTTTCTTTGATGATATCATGTATTATGATATCAAGATTACTGTTTATTTCTGGCTTTTCTGGTAGACCATTGATTCTCAGATTGTCTCTCCTTCCTCTGTTTTCCATGTCTGTCACCTTGTCAGTGAGATATTTTATGTTATCTTCTAATTCTTTAGTCTTTTGACTTTGATTTATTAATTCTTGCTCTTTTGTAAGATCATTGTGTTCCAGTTGCCTGATTCTGACCTTTAAAGGCTGGTTTTCATTTTCAGTTTGGTCTGACCTGTTTTTTGAGGCTTTGAGCTATTTCTGCATTTGCATATTTTGATCTTTCAGATTGCTGAGTTCCTTTTGCATTGTTTCCCATTTTTCCTGCTAGAAGGCTTTCATCTTTTTGATAATTTCCAATTTAAATTCTTCAAGAGCTTGTGGGGAATTTCCATTTCTTATGGAAGGTTTTGGAGCATTTGTTTGTGTTTCCTCTTCTATCTCCTCTGTATTTTGCATTTTTGCTCCATAAAATGTATCCAAAGTCACCTCCTTCTTGCTTTTCTTGGTGTTTGGAGGCTGTTGCACCTTTGCATTGCTTGCCATCTCTATGGTTTTTCCTCCCCTTTCCAGTCAGAAATCTGAGTGAGGAAGGCTGGTTCTCAGTGTATGCTTCTGATGATCTGAGGCTTTGGCCCCAGGCAAATTGTCCAATCTCTGTAGCTGCTCTGTCTTTTCAGGGAAGCCAAAGGTCTGTCCTCCCCTGCTTTCTGGTGTTTCGGGTGTTACTGCTCTCAGTTCTCTCCAGCTGCTTCTCCTCTGCCTTACTTCTATGCTCTGAGTCTGTCTGCAAGGTACCCCAGTGCCTTTGCCCACCCTGAGGTTCCTGTCCTTTTGGGAAGCCCTGCCTCTAAGGGGGTGAGGGGTCCTGGCCTCACTGAGCTCTGAGGGCTCCTGATGGGATTAGGTTCAACTGGGTTGGTCTGGGTGTGCCCGGAGGCAAAAACTTCTGGTGAGACTCCAATGGAAAGACCCAGGTACGCGGCTACAGGCTCCCCCTCTCCCCTGTCTCTCTTCGCCTGCTTCCCTGCCATCTGTGTTGGATGCCCCAAGCCTGGCCCAGGTTGCTTTTAATGTGCACCCCTCAGAATAGCACCTTTGCTGGTCCTGAGGTTCCCGCTGATGCTGGGGGATCAGTGCTCTGGTTTGGTGGGCAGGGGTCCTGGGACTTTCCTTCTGCCTTTCCCTTAGCCCCGAGTGTTCTCGGATTCTTGCTTTTTTGGTGGGGGGCGTACCTTTTGATTTGAGTCCAGAAGGAGAGTTCCTCTGCTCTGTCCTATTGTTAAGTTTGAATTACAGTACCCTAGGAGTATTCAGTTTGTGATCAGTAAGGAAGGGTTTTCAGAGGTCTGAATTTTGCTGCTTCTAAGCCACCATCTTGACCGGAAGTCCTAAATCCTTTTTGATCTCCATCTTTTACATTCAATAGAATATTTACTTCAATTCTTTAAAAATCCATTATTTTATTTCCTATTAGTTATTGACAATATATAATTTTCTGTTCCAATGTCCCAGTGCCTTGGTGATTAACATAATTTAAAGTATACTTAAATAATAAAAAAAATACAACCAACAGGGTTGATTGAGGGAAAAACCAGAGCAATGCTAAACCTGGAGGACAGCAAACTTCCCTCTCAATAAATGTGTTTTCTTATAATCCACACAAAAGATGCAATAAAGAATTCCATTCCACACTCTCTCACAATGGCAAATTAAAACTAGTTATTTTCTTTCATATTTAGTTTCTCTCCTGGGCATAGTACTATTCTTTCTTTATTCCAGAATATTCTCAAATGACATAATGAATAGCTATATTTCTATATAATGTTTGATTATCCATTTTCTTTATCATACAAATATTTAGTGGGTGTCTACTCTGTGTAAGATGCTCCAATTTTCAATTTAAAAGTGAGGAGATGGTGGGAACAAAAGCCTGAATATAAAGCTTGGAATGAGTATTTTATAAAGTTTTTAATTTGGGACCAAGATCATTAAGAGCAGCAGAGCCCAGGCTGGAATCTTGTATCTAAGACCAATGATCCAACTGGTTATGTAATATTGGCCAAGTTTAGTCACTATTCTTGGTCCCATTTTTCTCATCTCTCATATGCCTGAGTCAGGCCAGATGATCTCTAGGGTTCATCTATAAATAGGTGATTTACTATCATTTATGAAACTGAGTAACTTTCTTAGTAACCCACATATTTTATAGCTTCTCTACCTGTGCCATTCCTTAGAACTGTAATTGAATTTTGATTGCTTTTTGAGGGCATATATAACAAATTAAGCTTATATTTACATGATACAACTGTAATGTGCAAAACACTTTCCTCTCTCTGGGAGAACCACCCTCTGGGACAAATAATATAATATTATTACCCATATTTTATAAATGGTAAAAGTTTCCTCTATAGGATGTTACCATACTCGATGTTGCTCATGCCATGCTGCCCTGACTTCAATGATACTTTTGCTCAACATAATCCTTTCTATCCCATTGTAATATAGGTCCTCAAACCAGGTAGTATGTCTTTGGTAGGTAGTCTTGGATTGGTCCTAAAGGCCATGGAACTATTTAGGGTGGATCTCAGATTGATTCACTGTTCTGGCAGAAGTCACTCTACAGGAGAGAGGTAACAGTCTCCTGAGGTTAGCCTGTGTTAGTTCCAAGTCTGATGAGTATCATTTTATAGAATAGTGTTGGGGTACCCTAATTTGCTTATGAGTCCCAAGTTAATTTGTCTTACATTCAAGGCACTTTGCCTTCATCTACTCAAAACTATGGCTTATAAACCCCCTCCAGTGTGTTTATGTTTATTCCTCATGTAGAGGACCTAATTAGTTCAAATCAAAGTTGTTCAATGCAATAACTTAGTAATAAAAGTAGTAATAGGTCCTTTCCCCCATGAATTAGGGCATATCATCTAACAAGCATATTATCTGGGTGAAGAGTATACCTAGGGAATATACATGGATAATTCAAAGAGAGCAAACTCATTTGGCCAAGGCATGTATATAGTGTGTCTAAGGCACATAGCTGGAGAGATAACTGATATCTCTGATGCTGCACAGTTGCCAATGTCTGCACATAGATATACACTAGATATTGTGTGAAATTGCTACTCTATGTGAGACTTTCTTGGTAATTGCTAACTATTGTCTTGTATGGTCACTGTTATGTGGTATGCCATTGCTTTGGAGGTCTATCTCCACTTGATGGTTTTCTTGTTGGTGGAACTTCTTTCTGCTGCTAGTTTCCTAGTTTTAATTGGATTCTCAGTTAAGATAATATTTTTTTCTCAATGAGAATAAATTCTGTGATCTCTCCTTTAACTTTGAATCCAGAAACTTAACATATAGCTCTTTTAGTGAAAAAGGAAGGCTCATCGCACTTCTGATCATCAAAAGAGGAAAAATAAAGATTCTAATGTCTGGTCTCTATCTGGAGAAGATTCTGGCAATTCCTAGAGTTTTATCCATGAATAGCTTCTCTTTTTGGAAGTTGAGTGTTGACCTTCAAGGCCAAGCTTATTTGGAATACCGAGAAGGCTGTCAACCAGCCAAGCACAACTTATAGGCATTAGATCCATCTTTGAACCTATTTAATTCCTAAGTTCTATTTAACTTAATTTTAGAAAGTCCCTTTTAACTTTCTTCATTTCCTGATATCCAGCATAAACCTATCCAAAATCACTTCAGCAACTGACTTTCAAAAAATTGCCAAATGCCACCTATTTCTAAGGTCCTCAGTTATCCCACAAAATATTTGGGTCTCCTTTGCAAATGAAAAGGGGCAGGGTAGGATCAAGGGAATTCTGAAGCAGCCAAGGGAGGGAGACATCAGTCTTATACTGCAATATATATATATATATATATATATATATATACACACACATACATATATATGCATATGTATATTGACAAATTACATGCATACATACATATATGTATGAATATACATATATGTGACTGGCTGTAAGACTCCAGGACTTTGAGTAGCTCTAAAATGGCTGAGGAAAAGAGAATGAGGAAATTGAGGTTTACTAAACTGAATCATCTTGCTCAGTCATAGTTAGTAAAAGGCAAAAGTAGGTCTTATGGGATATTAAAAATTATTGATTTAAAGCTGGAAGTGACCTCAGAGGCCATCTAGTCTAGCCCCCTCCCCTCATCTTATAGAATCTTATAGATTAGAAAATGGAATTTCAGTGAAGGGAAGGGGCATACAGATATTAAGTATCAGAGATGTAATCTTAAGCCTAGATCTTCCCATTGCAGGGGTCTTTCCCATATTTTCTTTCCTCTGGTTTCATCTTATCTCACTGACTCAGCCCTCTACCCCTTTACCCTAGGAAAGACCACTTCCTACTTTCAAGTAGTCTTTGACTCATTAAAGTATATATACATATATATATATATATATATATATATATATATATATATATATATTACTCATTTGGTCATTGGCTTTGATAGGGAAAAAAAAATACTTGTTGCTCCAGCTTTAAGCTATCAAATTGAAGAACTCTGCTCTTGCTAGACATGAAAGATTCTCACACGGTTTGCCATCCAGGTGCTGTGGCTTAGAGAGAGAAAGAAGATTTGTTTGGGTTGGGGGAGGGGCAAACCCCAAGACTCAGAGGTAGGAGCAAGTAAAATCTAGGCAGGGGAATGACAGCTAGCAGGTTTACTTGGCAGATCAGGGAAGTCCAAGCTGAGCTGGTATAGAAGATGAGGATAGTCAGATGGAGAGAGGGAAGTAATTAATGGAAGGCCTATAAACAAATGCTGAGGAGTTTAGATTTGATGCATGATATAATTAGGACTCACCCCAGGTTGGAGCCTTCTCCCCACTTGTAATTAATAAACTGTTAATGCAGTACTCATGAGAGACCAGCTGGATAGTATGATTTTTCCTAGCTTACTTTATGATCTTAGGAAATTCCTTAGGTCTCAAATCCCATTATTTTAAAAGGGAAATTTTATAGATAAGGAAACTTTTTAGTGTACAGTGGTCAAGAAAGGCTGTGTTATTGGGTTTTAGGAAACTGATTGTCTTCAGTTTTCTATCTCTCAACATGCAAATGACATCCTTAGGCAGCATGGCTGCTGAGCCATCTGCTTGTTTGAGCTAGATGATAATTCTCACTATCTTCTCCCCTGTGGAGCATCCACGCTAGTAGGTTCTGTCATGATGGTCATAGCCTCTTTGTTTGGCTTACAGCAAACATTTTTTTGCCAGCTTAGTGACTGCCAGGTCTCTCTCGAATGCCTCCAAATGAGAATTCTATTTGGATCCTGGAATATGCTATGCAATTAATTCATTCATTTGACAAACATCTATTGAGTGCTTTTTTCTTAGTGGGCTCTAAGTAGATGAAAAAGATGAATAACTTGGAATCCCTACCCTCAAGGAAATAAATTCGTCCAAAGGGAGATACATATTTGCAAATATTAAAAATGTGTTAAATGCCACAAGATATACACCAAAAGTTAGAGGATCTACATTGAAGTTAGTGATTATTTCTTTTTGGAAGGATCACAGAAGGTTTTGTGGCAAAGGTGGAATGTGATTTGGGACTTGTAGAATGGGTGACACTTCAAAAGGCAAAGAGTAGAGTTAATGCATGAAATTTGGGGCTGAGGAAGTGATATGAGTAAAGAATGTGAAGGTATGAAAATAGGGGAAATGAGAAATAGAGTTCTAGTGTGGCTGAATGGTAGTGTATATTTTGGGGGCAATGGGAGATAAAACTGAAGATAAATGTCATTGATAAAGACCTATTTCCATATTATTGATATTTGCACTAGGATGACCATTTAGTCTACATCCCCAATCATATCCCCATCAACTCATGTGATCAAGTAGTTGTTTTTCTTCTCTGTTTCTACTCCCACAGTTCTTTCACTGGATGTGGATAGCATCTCTTCTCATAAGTCCCTCAGAATTGTCCTGGGTCATTACATTGCTTCTAGTAGAGAAGTTGCATTTTAGATCTGGAAGACTGGCCAGGGGTAGTGTGTGTGTGTGTGTGTGTGTGTGTGTGTGTGTGTGTGTGTGTGTGTGTGTGTGTGTTTGCATGACTTAGCTTGGTTTGCATTAGTTTCCTCACCTATAAAGTAAATTGGAGAAAGGAATGGCAAACCGCTCCACGATCTTGACCAAGAGAATGCCAAGTAGAGTCATAAAGTCATGCACAACTGAAACAACTGAATAACAATCAAATATAAAATAGTAAATTGAATATATTTTGAGAAGGTGACTAGTTCTATTTTGTTATAATCCAAATAACCAAGAAAATCTATGAGAATTTGTCAAATAATGTCTAACACAATTTAATACAATGATGTGTACTAAATAATGGAAAATATGATTCCTCCCTTAGGCTTAAAATTGGAGAGACAAAACATATGAAATAAGAGAATATGAAATGTATAATTCAGCACTGCTGTCTTTATTATAGAAAATAAATATTATAGCAACCCCTAAAAGAGAAGGCTACACATGGGCAGAGGAGTGACCATGAACTTGACCCAAAAATGTATGCTGGGGGAGAAAAAGAGTAAAGGAAATATGGATTTGTGGAATCAATGAGAAATGACAAGGGAAGCAGAAATGGGGATGGAGTTTAAAGGAGATAAAAGTCCATTAATGTATTTAGAGAAGAAGGTTCATATTGAACAATAGTATAAGATATATTTTGTAATAGGAAAAGGAAGAATGCAAAAGGGCTTTGCGATGTGAACTTCCAAGTGATTGATAGGGACATGTGAAGGAGAGTTAAATGGGAGCCTGGGTCAAGATCTGGGTGAAGGTTCCAAGATTCCAACTGAAGAAAAACTCTCTCGTGAAGAAGGTAGTAAAGATTGGAGGTTTTTCCATCTGTCTACCAGGTTTCTGGCCTTTTGGGTGATACCAGCTTGAGTGAGAGGGATCCTGTGTAGACTGGCTGCTGGCAGCTGGACAGAGGACTAAAGACCCACATCTCTACTGGATCTGCTTTGGACAGTTTCTTCTGAAAATCTTTGCTCATAGATTGGACTCCATTTGTGAGATTTTGTTTGGGGAAACAATGTTTTCATCTTAGATAAGTTAGGTTTAAGATGGGTTTATAGGAATTAGGTTTTGGGATCAATCATACTAATTTTCCTTACCCTTTTACCCTTTTTTTCCCTCTCAACGTTCCCCAAAATAAACCTGATTATTCATGTTTCCTTCTTCTTCTTTTCCCTAACAAATCCCAGTATAAAAGTTTGGATCTAGTGAGGTAATTAGAGTTTAGGTCATATTATATTGAAAAGTTTGAATTTACTCTTATAAACAAAATGAGGACTTTATAGGCTCATGTGGAGCATCATGAAAGAGTTGTGTGTAGGATTTAAGGGAACTGGAGAAAAGGTAGAGTCAGATATTTCTTATTGGAAGGTTATTTGTTATACTTAGAAATAAGGACCCAGGCTAGGGTGTAAGTAAAGTATTTAAGCTTCAGCTTTAGTATTTGTCCTTCCAGTGAAAAAACTGAATTAATTTCTTTAAGTATTGAGTGATTTGACCTCCTTGCTTCCCTAGGGACTCTCAAAAGCCCTCTCCAGTACCACAATTCAAAGGCATCAATTCTTCAATACTTAGCTTTTATTATAATCCAACTCTCATAGCCATATATGGTTACTGGAAAAAGCATAGCTTTGACTAGACAGACCTTTGTAGGCAAAGTGATGGCTCTGCTTTTTAGTATGCTGTTTACATATGTCATAGCTTTCCTTCTAAAGAAGGCAAGGCAAGACATAATAAATGCATTTTTAAACATTTATGTCCTAAAATCGTTAAATTAAATATTTCTTTCTTGGGTGGCAGGTCCTTAGTTAAGGTAATATGATGCAATGAAAACTGCACTAGTATTAGTATCAGGAGACTGAGGTTTTAACTTCATATTCTTATTTATATGATCATGGACAAGTCACAGGAACATAGGAGGGACCTTTAAGGACATCAAATCATTTTACTGATGAGGAAACTGAGTCACAGAGAGGAGAAATTACTTACCTACAGCCACTCAGATAATTAAGCAGAAGGGAAACTTAATTTCATGACGTCAGTTGCCAGATCCAGTGCTTTTCCCAATGCCTTCTTCTCTGAGTTTCACTCTCCTCAGAGTAGATTTTAGTATGCTAAATAAAATGGTTAGATGAGAACATATCTAAAAACCCTTTTAAAATTCTACATTTTCCCCTAAATGAGTTAAATGACTCATTTGCTAAGATCCAAGAGAGGCAAACTTGTTTGTTTTTTCTGTACTTCATATCACCCAGGACAACTAGAATACAACTAAGCCTATAGGTGCTTAATGAATATCTTTCCATTTATAAATATCTACACATCATTGAATCAATAAACATTTATAAAATTCCTGTTATGTTCTAGCCTTTATGTGTAATATATATCTTATGTATACATAGAAAAAAACACATATGGTATTGGTTCTCTCTACCCTTTCCCCTTGTCTTTCCAAAAGGTACCAGAAATCTATGTAAACTGCCTTCATCAATCTTCACCAAATATCATTGGTCTGAAAATGTCAAGAGCTATTTAAAAAAATAATTATTTTTAAAAGGTACTGGCCTCAGAGCTGGCACATTTTCAGTTAAAAATAAGTCTGCTGGCTTGTGGTCAAGATAGCTGTCTGAATAGAGGCAAGTACATTAGCTCTCCAACAACTACTCTAGCAAAAAAATGAAAAAAAATTGCACCACAGTGAATAATGATCAAGAAATACAATGAAAAAATAAGTGAAATTTTCCATGTCAGAATGGCACCAGATTAGTCAGAAATCCATGAGGAGTATGAAATAAGGCCTGAGCAAAGTCAGAACCACTGTAGGCCAGCAAGTTGGCAACTACCAAGCAGGACCTAAGGCTAGCCAGAGATACCTGTAGTCTTCAGGACTCTGTGTCCTGAGGTACAGGTACAGCAGAAGTTTCTCCTAGAAATATCCACAGGTATTGGAAACCCATAAAAGGATCCTGGGAATGGCATTGACCAGTGTGAGCATGGTAGCATTCAGGCTGGGACATACCAGGGTTATAAGATCTCTTGGTCTGTATCATCAGGTTTCTTAGAGAGTCATGAATATTCAGGTGGAAGTTGACCTAGGAATTCATTCAATATAGGTCAAGACCAAGAAAGGCCAAGTACCTCTTTAAAAGTTCAGCTGGAGGCAGAGCCTGAACTTAGAAGAAAACTTCATTTTAGCAAATAAAGCTGGAGAGAGGAATAAATCAAAAAAGGCACTAATTAGGACAAAGAATTCTAGATCTAAGTGCATTTAAATCCATTTTAGAAGGAGAAAGTATCACCATAACAACAATAAGCAGAGACATAAATTAAAAAAAAAAAAAGAATTTGCTACAAGAATTATGTGAATATCTAGAAGAAATGAAGAAAGAGAAAATAATGGGGGGAAAAGCCCCAGAGGATAGAATTGGATTGAGAATAGATTAAAACTGAAATTTGTAAACCTTATCCAATTAATCATATCACTAAAAATTAAAATAGCTCAAACTGAAATTACTGATTCTATGAGAGAGCAAAAAATATTGGAACTAAATGAAAATATAAGAAAATGTAAAATGGCTTTTAAAAAAAAAACTTACCTAGAAATCAGGTCAAGGAGAGATTATTTAAGAAGATCTGGATGCCTATATTTATTTCAAGAAATCTTAAGTAAAAACTGTACTGATATATGAAAAGTAAAATAAAAAATAAAGGACAAATTAAACATAAAGAGTTTCTTCTAACTACCTACTAAAAGAAATTCTAAAAGGAAAAGATCCAAGAATATCATAAACAAAATTAAGAAGTTCCATGTCAAAGAAAGTATACTGAATGCATCCAGAAAGGAGTTAAAGGACTAAGGAATCATAAAGGACATAAGGAATCATAAGGAATCTGGATGCTTCTAATGTAAACAATAAGAAGACTTGACAATATTCCAAAAAGAAAAAGATTCACAATCAACAATGTTATTTTTCAAAACTGAATATTATCCTCCAGAGGCAAAACTGGAATTTTAATGGAATAGAGGACTGTCAAGCATCTTTTTTTTTTTTAATATATTTTATTTGATCATTTCCAAGCATTATTCGTTAAAGACATAGATCATTTTCTTTTCCTCCCCCCCACCCCCCATAGCTGACGCGTAAGTCCACTGGGCATTAGATGTTTTCTTGATTTGAACCCATTGCTTTGTTGATAGTATTTGCATTAGAGTGTTCATTTAGAGTCTATCCTCTGTCATGTCCCCTCAACCTCTGTATTCAGGCAGTTGCTTTTTCTCGGTGTTTCCACTCCCATAGTTTATCCTTTGCTTATGAATGGTATTTTTTTCTCCTGGATCCCTGTAAGTTGTTCAGGGACATTACACCGCCACTAATGGAGAAGTCCATTACGTTCGATTATACCACAGTGTATTAGTCTCTGTGTACAATGTTCTCCTGGTTCTGCTCCTCTCGCTCTGCATCACTTCCTGGAGGTTGTTCCAGTCTCCATGGAACTTCTCCACTTTATTATTCCTTTTAGCACAATAGTATTCCATCACCAACATATACCACAGTTTGTTCAGCCATTCCCCAATTGATGGGCATCCCCTCATTTTCCAGTTTTGGGCCACCACAAAGAGCGCAGCTATGAATATTTTTGTACAAGTCTTTGTGTCCATTATCTCTTTGGGGTACAGACCCAGCAGTACTATGGCTGGGTCAAAGGGTAGATATTCTTTTAGCACCCTTTGGGCATAGTTCCAAATTGCCCTCCAGAATGGTTGGATCAGTTCACAGCTCCACCAGCAATGAATTAATGTCCCTATTTTGCCACACCCCCTCCAGCATTCATTACTTTCCTTTGCTGTTATGTTAGCCAATCTGCTAGGTGTGAGGTGATACCTCAGAGTTGTTTTGATTTGCATCTCTCTGATTATAAGAGATGTAGAACACTTCTTCATGTGCTTGTTAATAGTTTTGATTTCTTTATATGAGAACTGCCTATCCATTTCCCTTGCCCATTTATCAATTGGAGAATGGCTTGATTTTTTGTACAATTGATTTAGCTCATTATAAATATGAGTAATTAAACCTTTGTCAGAGGTTTCTATGAAGATTTTTTCCCAATTTGTTGTTTCCCTTCTGATTTTAGTTACATTGGTTTTGTTTGTACAAAAGCTTTTTAGTTTGATGTAGTCAAAATTATTTATTTTACATTTTGTGATTCTTTCTATATCTTGCTTGGTTTTAAAGCCTTTCCCCTCCCAAAGGTCTGACATGTATACTATTCTGTGTTTACCCAATTTACTTATGGTTTCCTCCTTTATGTTTAAGTCACTCACCCATTTTGAATTTATCTTGGTGTAGGGTGTGAGGTGTTGATCTATTCCTAGTCTCTCCCACACTGTCTTCCAATTTTCCCAGCAGTTTTTATCGAATAGTGGATTTTTGTCCCAAAAGCTGGGATCTTTGGGTTTATCGTATACTGTCTTGCTGAGGTCGCTTTCCCCCAGTCTATTCCACTGATCTTCCTTTCTGTTTCTTAGCCAGTACCAAATTGTTTTGATGACTGCTGCTTTGTAATATAGTTTTAGGTCAGGGACTGCAAGGCCCCCATCATATGTGTTTTTTTTCATTATTTCCCTGGATATCCTTGATCTTTTGTTCTTCCAAATGAACTTTGTTATGGTTTTTTCTAAATCAGTGAAGAAGTATTTTGGTAGTTCAATGGGTATGGCACTAAATAGATAAATAAGTTTGGGTAGGATGGTCATTTTTATTATATTGGCTCGTCCTATCCATAAGCAGTTAATGTTTTTCCATTTGTTCAAGTCTAGTTTTAGTTGTGTGGCGAGTGTTTTGTAGTTGTGTTCATATAGTTCCTGTGTTTGTCTTGGGAGGTAGATTCCTAGGTATTTTATTTTGTCTAAGGTGATTTTGAATGGGATTTCTCTTTCTAGTTCTTGCTGCTGAGCTGTGTTGGAGATATATAGAAAAGCTGATGATTTATGTGGGTTTATTTTGTATCCTGCAACTTTGCTAAAGTTGTTGATTATTTCAATTAGCTTTTTGGTTGAATCTCTAGGATTCTTTAAGTAGACCATCATGTCATCCGCAAAGAGTGATAACTTGGTCTCCTCCTTGCCTATTTTGATGCCTTCAATTCCTTTATCTTCTCTAATTGCTACTGCTAGTGTTTCTAGTACAATGTCAAATAGTAGAGGTGATAATGGGCATCCTTGTTTCACTCCTGATCTTATTGGGAATGCATCTAGTTTATCCCCATTGCAGATGATATTAGCTGTTGGTTTTAGATATATACTGTTTATCATTTTTAGGAATGACCCTTCTATTCCTATGCTTTCTAGTGTTTTTAATAGGAATGGGTGTTGTATTTTATCAAAGGCTTTTTCTGCATCTATTGAAATAATCATGTGATTCTTGCTAGTTTGCTTGTTGATGTGGTCAATTATGTGGATGGTTTTCCTAATGTTGAACCAGCCCTGCATCCCTGGTATGAATCCTACTTGATCATGGTGAATGATCCTTCTGATCACTTGCTGGAGTCTTTTTGCTAGTATCCTATTTAAGATTTTTGCATCTATATTCATTAGGGAGATTGGCCTATAATTTTCTTTCTCTGTTTTTGACCTGCCTGGTTTTGGAATCAGTACCATGTTTGTGTCGTAAAAGGAGTTTGGTAGAACTCCCTCTTTGCTTATTATGTCAAATAGTTTGTATAGTATTGGGATTAACTGTTCTCTGAATGTTTGATAGAATTCACAGGTGAATCCATCAGGCCCTGGGGACTTTTTCTTAGGAAGTTCTTTGATGGCTTGTTGGATTTCAATTTCTGATATGGGATTATTTAGGAATTCTATTTCCTCTTCTGTTAGTCTAGGCAGTTTGTATTTTTGTATATATTCATCCATTTCTCCTAAATTGGTGTATTTATTGCCATATAATTGGGCAAAGTAATTTCTAATGATTGCCTTAATTTCCTCCTCATTGGAGGTGCTGTCCCCCTTTTCATCTTTAATGCTGTGAATTTGCTTTTCTTCCTTCCTTTTTTTAACTAGATTGACCAGTACCTTGTCTATTTTGTTTGTTTTTTCAAAGTACCAGCTTCTTGTCTCATTTATTAAATCAATAGTTCTATCACTTTCGATTTTATTAATTTCTCCCTTAATTTTTAGGATTTCTAATTTGGTTTTCTGCTGGGGGTTTTTAATTTGATCGCTTTCCAGTTTTTTCATTTGCATTTCCAATTGATTGATCTCTGCTCTCCCTTGTTTGTTAATATAAGCATTCAGGGATATGAATTTACCTCTGATTACCGCTTTGGCTGCATCCCAAAAGGTTTGAAAGGATGTTTCGCCATTGTCATTTTCCTCGATGAAATTGTTAATTGTTTCTATGATTTCTTCTTTAACTAAACGGTTTTGGAGTATCATATTGTTTAATTTCCAATTGGTTTTAGATTTGGTTTTCCATGTACCATTACTAATCATTATTTTTATTGCCTTGTGATCTGAGAAGGCTGCATTCATTATTTCTGCTTTTCTGCATTTGTGTGCTATGTTTCTGTGACCTAATGTATGGTCAATTTTTGTGAATGTGCCATGTGGTGCTGAGAAGAAGGTGTATTCCTTTTTATCCCTATTTATTTTTCTCCATATGTCTATTAATTCTAATTTTTCTAAGATTTCATTCACTTCTTTTACCTCTTTCTTATTTATTTTTTGATTTGATTTATCTAAATTTGATATTGGTTGGTTTAAGTCTCCCACTAGTATGGTTTTATTGTCTATTTCTTCCTTCAATTCTCCTAGTTTCTCCATTAGAAATTTGGGTGCTATATTATTTGGTGCATACATATTGATTAATGATATTTCCTCATTGTCTATAGTCCCTTTTAACAAAATATAATTACCTTCCCTATCCCTTTTGATCAGGTCTATTTTTGCATTGGCTTTATCAGATATCATGATTACCACTCCTGCCTTCTTTCTATCAGTTGAAGCCCAGAAGGTCTTACTCCATCCTTTAATTCTGACCTTGTGGGTGTCAACCCGCCTCATGTGTGTTTCTTGAAGACAACATATGGTAGGGTTTTGGATTCTAATCCATTCTGCTATTCGTCTACGTTTTATGGGTGAGTTCATCCCATTCACGTTCAAAGTTATGATTGTCATTTGTGGACTCCCTGGCATTTTGATTGCCTTCCCTAATTCTAACCTTTTCTTCTTCGGCTCTACCTTTTAGTCCAGTGATTTACTTTGAAACAGTCCCCCTTGTCCCCTCCCTTGATGTTTCCCTTTTTAGTCCCTCCCTTTTTGTTCCCTCCCCCTCCCCCCTCTTTTTCCTTCCCTTTTTGTTCTCCCTCTCCCCCTCCCCCCCCTTGGTTTTCCCTTCTCCTTACCCTTGTTGGGTAAGATAGAATTCAAGATCCCAATGGATCTGGATGTTTTTCCCTCTCAGAGCTGATTTCCCTGAGATTGAGGTTTAAGTAACCCCCCCCCCCTCTCTTCCTCTCCTTCTTATAGGAGTTTTCTTCCCCTCCCCTTCCCATGTGAATCTTTGTGTGAGAATGATTATTCTATTTGGTCTTTCTTTACCCCCTATTTATACATTACATTTTCCCCACATGTTAGTATACATAGGTTGATATAAATGTAGTCCTTATAGAAGAGAGTTTGAGTAAAAGAAGAAGATAACATTTTCCCCTTTCCTTAATATTTACCTTTTCAGGTATTCCTTGCTCTTTGATTTTCGGTATCAAACTTTCCACAGAGCTCTGGTCTTTTCTTTGCAAAAAGTTGGAAGTCTTCTATTTTGTTGAATGCCCATACTTTCCCTTGGAAGTATATGGTCAGTTTTGCTGGGTAGCTGATTCTTGGTTGGAGACCCAGCTCTCTTGCCTTTCTGAAGATCATGTTCCATGCCTTACAATCATTCAGAGTAGAACTTGCAAGGTCTTGTGTGACCCTGATTGGCATTCCTTTATATCTAAATTGTCTTTTTCTGGCTTCCTGTAGGATTTTTTCTTTTGTTTGATAGCTTTGGAATTTGGCAATTACATTCCTGGGAGTTGTCTTTTGGGGGTTTAGTGTAGAAGGTGTTCTGTGAGCTCTGTCAGTGGCTGTATTGCCCCCTTGTTCTAGAATCTCTGGGCAATTTTCTTTGATTATATCTTGTATCACCATGTCCAGTTTGGTGTTTATTTCTGGCTTTTCTGGGAGTCCAATTATTCTTAAATTATCCCTTCTCCCCCTATTTTCCAGATCTATCACCTTGTTGGTGAGATATTTTATGTTCTCTTCTAATTTCTTGGTATTTTGGCTTTGCTTTATTGATTCTTGCTCTTTTACACGATCGTTGTCTTCCAGCTGCCTGATTCTGGCCTTTAAAGCCTGGTTTTCTTTTACAGTTTGGTCAAACTGGTTTTGTAGATGCGTGAATTTCTTTTGCATTATTTCCAACTTTTCCTCCCAGAAGGCTTCCATCTTTTTGGTCCTTTCTGATTCAAATTCTTCATAGGTTTGTGGAGAGTTTCCATTTCCTTTGGAAGGTTTTGGAGCATTTTCTTTTATATTATCTTCTGTCTGCTCTGTATTTTGTATTTTGGCTCCATAGAATGTGTCCAAAGTCGCCCCTTTCTTCTTATTTTTCTTGGTATTTTGGGGCTTCTGTGGTTCTGTGGAGTTTGCCATTTCTGAATGTGGAGGATTAGTTTTTCTTGTCTCTGGCTGGTGTTCAGAGGCTTTAGTCCTGGGCAGATGGTTCTATGAGCTTTCCCTGGGTTAAACTGAATATGCCTCACTGGAACTGGAATGGAAGGGTCGGACCACGAGGCCACACTCTCCCCCCGGCTCGCTTTCCGGAAGTTGCCTTCAGAATCGCTGGCCGTGAGGCTGTTTCGTCGGCCTGCGGGGGGATGGGCTGCAGCTAGCCCAAGCTCCGAGGGCGAGGACTTTCACTGAGACTTGGATAGCAGGATCCAGCCCGTGAGGCTGTCTTGCCCGCCCTGAGGGTTGCTGTTGTTTCGACCAGCTCTCTGCAGCGGAAGCCCCAGGCAGTAACTTTCACCGGGACTGTAGAAGGCCCTGAGGGTTCTGCTCTCTGAGCCCGGCCGGGCTGCGGCTTCCGGGAGCCTTGGACTCTGCGCTCCTACCCCTGAGGTCCGAGGGATCTCGGGTTCTGGCTTTTAAGGGGAGCCGTACCTTTTGATCCGGGTCCAGGTCCAGGAGGAGGGTTCCCAGGGTCTGTGCTGTTGATCGTTTTGAATTTCGGCGCCTTAGGAGCTTATCGTTTGAGATCGGTCGGGAAGGGTTTTCAGGAGATCTGAGCTTTAGCTTTCTCTAAGCCGCCATCTTAACCGGAAGTCCTGTCAAGCATCTTTAAAGAAAAATCAAAACCTGAGAAGGAATACCGAAATAAAAAACAAGAGTTGAGAAAGCTAGAAAGGAAAATTTATTTCAGCAATTTTAAGAGACTGAAATTATGTAGTACTTACCATCTAAGGAATAGGAGAGAAGAAACAAGTATCCCTCAGAAACAATTTCTTCAAGGAGTATTAAAAGAGTTTAATTCAGAACTTGAAGGTGAATTGGTTTAGGTCTTAGAGTTTGAAGAAGGGAAACAGAATAGTGAATAAGAAAAATATTCCAGTGAAGGAAGTTAAAATAAGGGGGTAGTTTGATGCTATTACTTGGGTCCATGAAGAATATGTAAATATTGAGTAAAAGGTGGGGATAGTGGGGGTCATATGAATGTCACTTATGTCTAAACCAGACAGAGCAGAGTTGAACACATATACAATCATTTTGGTACAGAAGTATATTTAATGCAATAAGAAACAAGTAGTCAGGAGCCACCTGAGTAGCTCAGTGTATTAAGAGGCAGACCTAGAGATGGGAGGTCCTAGGCTAAGATCTGGCCTCAGACACTTCCTAGCTGTGTGACCCTAAGCAAGTCATTTAACCCCCGTTGCCTAGCCCTTACAGCTCTTCTGCCTTAGAACCAATACAACTTATTCTAAGGCAGAATGTAAGGGTTTAAAAAAGAAAGAAAACAAAAGAAATAAGTGGGCATAGAGAGAAAAGGTTTAAGAGGGAGGATTATGTCAAGGAAAGACAAATCATAAACAAACTTCCTATCCTAAAAGTCAGGGGAGAATAAAACAATGAAATGCAATTTAAGGGATTGTCTGTCAGTTGGAGAATGACTGATCAAATCACTGATTGAATATTAGTGTGAGAAAAGAAATGACAAAAGAGACAACTGAGAGAATCCTGGGAAGTAGGAAGTGATGAGAGGGGTGAGCACAATTGGAAGAATACTTTATAAAATTTAACATATTAAAACAAAGAAACAAGACTCTGAAACACTTCAACATTTTGATCAGCTTAATATATATATATATCATATCTAAAGGTCTTATGATGGAACATAGTATTCACATCCTAAAAGAAAGATGATAGACTACATGTAAACAAAGAAACATATAGTTTCGGACATGACCAATGTGGATATATTTTTATTCACTCTTCTTATTTATTAAAAAAAACTAACTGAAAACAAAAATTTCCTTTTTCTATTTATAATCGTGAGGAGTGTTAGAGAGGGGGTTAGTAATAGTAGTGCCAAAAAATTTAGAAGGGCATTGAAACAAACAACAAAGGCTAATAACAGGCTAATAAAAATATAGCCTCTGTCTTTAGAATATATTCTGTAAGGATTAAATTGGTGTTTTAACTAAATAAGTGAGTTATAAATTCAATGTTGTGGTCACCAAATTCAAAATATTATCCCAAGCCAGAATAAACTTAGCATAAATAGCCAGAATAAACTTAGCTGTTAGCAGCTTTCATTTACAATGAGGAAGAGAAAGAGTTGAAGTCTGAAATGTAGGCAGGAAAGAGATAAGGAGTTGCCTAGCCTACCCTAAGTGCTGATCTTATGAAATTCAGCTCGCTTCCCAATAAAGTTCCAATCTCCATGTGAAAGTCCAAGTCACTCACCAGCAAGCTGATGCAGGATTAAAGGAAAAGAGTCTTTCCACAGAACTCACAGTGAAGGGAGTGTCCCACCAAAGCACCAATGAGCAAGTAGAGAGGGTCTCCTCACAGAGCCACGAAGCCAGGAATCTCTCCAAGCCAGAAGTTCTGGTGGTTTCTTCAGCCAGGAATCGACGAACACAGCCTCCTCAAAAGCCAAAGTAGGAATCTTTGCAACAAATCTCTCCAGAAGCTAGGAAACAAATGCCTGGAACCCATCTCTCCTAATGCCAAGAAGGGAAAAAATGCTAGACCATGTGGGTCTCTTTTTATACCCCTTTTTTATATGTCACTTCCTGTCACTTCCTGTCATTCCTTCTTCTTCACAGAAACCATTTGCAGTCTTTTAATTTGCCTAGCACTGCCCAAGGCAGGGGTGGGGGAGAGGCATGGTTGCTGCCTTTGGAGTTGTCACTTGTGAACTCTCATACTTACTGGTAAGTAGGGGTACTTTAAGTTCTTGATTTGATTAGTTAAAAATAGATAAGGGAAGGGTTAATCCTATCCTCACAATCTTCTTTGTGATTCTTTGGGAGACTAGTCTCCACAATGAATCACTTAACATAACTAGCTTATGCCTCTAATAATCCTTTTTTTTTTCAACTTTAAACATTATTTTATTTGGTCATTTCCAAACATTATTCATTGGAAACAAAGATCATTTTCTTCCCCCCACCCCTCCCACCTTCACACCACCTCTCCCATAGCGGACCCATGCTTGCACTGGGTATCACATGTGTTCTTGATTCGAACCCATTTCCATGTTGTTGGTATTTGCATTAGAGTGTTCATTTAGAGTCTCTCCGCAGTCATATTCCCTTCCCCCCTTTAGTCAAGCAGTTGCTTTTCTTAGGTGTTTTTACTCCCATAATTTATCCTCTGCTTGTGGATAGTGTTTTTTAGATCCCTGCAGATTGTTCAGGGACATTGCATTGACACTAATGGAGAAGTCCATTACGTTCGATTGTACCACAGTGTATCAGTCCTGTGTATAATGTTTTCCTGGTTCTTCTCCTTTCGCTCTGCATCACTACTTGGAGGTCATTCCAGTCTCCATGGAATTCTACTTTATTATTCCTTTGAGCACAATAGTATTCCATCACCAACATATACCACAATTTGTTCAGCCATTCCCCGATTGAAGGGCATCCCCTCATTTTCCAATTTTTGGCCACCACAAAGAGTGCAGCTATGAATATTCTTGTACAAGTCTTTTTACTTATTGTCTCTTTGGGGTACAAAACCAGAAGTGCTATAGCTGGATCAAAGGGCAGACAGTCATTTATCACCCTTTGGGCATAGTTATAAATTGCTCTCCAGTGTAAAAAATAGACTCGAATACAGGACTACAATATCCACAAGCCTTTGCTCCACTTCCCCAGAATGCCTTGTAATCTCACCTAGGCTGAGATTGAGAAGGTATTTAAGCTGATTCAAAGGCTTTTGAGGGCTCTCGGACTCTTAGACTTCCATTTTGGGGCAGGCCTGGCTTTTTTCATAGTGTAGGTGAGGTTGTGTCTAGGCCACTCTATGGCCTAGACACGTGTCTCTTATCCTGTATTTTCTTTAATCCTTAATCTTCAATAAACCTCTAAAAAATATAATACTCCTTGCAGAGAGAAACTAATTTCTACCTGCCTCAGGTAGAAAATTCCCTAAATTTTAATCTTTACACTAGAATGGTTGGATCAATTCACAACTCCACCAGCAATGAATTAATGACCCTACTTTGCCACATCCCCTCCAGCATTCATTACTTTCCTTTGCTGTCATGTTAGCCATTCTGCTACGTGTGAGGTGACACATCAGGGTTGTTTTGATTTGCATCTCTCTGATTATAAGAGATGTAGAACACTTTTTCATGTGCTTATTAATAGTTTTGATTTCCTTGGCTGAGAACTGCGTGTTCATGTCCCTTGCCCATTTATCAATTGGAGAATGGCTTGATTTTTTGTACAATTGATTTAGCTCTTTGTAAATTTGAGTAATTAAACCTTTGTTAGAGATTTTTATGAATATTGTTTCCCAATTTGTTGCTTCCCTTCTGATTTTAGTTAGATTGGTTTTGTTTGTACAAAAACTTTTAAATTTGATGTATTCCAGATTATTTATTTTGCATTTTTGACTCTTTCTAAGTCTTGCTTCATTTTAAAGCCTCTCCCTTCCCAAAGGTCTGACATGTATGCTATTCTGTGTTTGCCTAATTTTCTTATAGTTTCCTTGTTTATGTGCAAGTCATTCACCTATTTTGAATTTATCTTGGTGTAGGGTGTGAGGTGTTGATCTAAACCTAATCTTTCCCACACTGTCCTCCAATTTTCCCGGCACTTTTTATCAAATAGTGGGTTCTTGTCCCAAAAGCTGGGATCTTTGGGTTTGTCATATACTGTCTTGCTAAGGTCATGTACCCCGAGTCTATTCCACTGATCCTCCTTTCTGTCTCTTAGCCAGTACCAAATTGTTTTGATGACTGCTGCTTTATAATATAGTCTGAGATCTGGGAATGCAAGGCCCCCTTCCTTTGTATTTTTTTTTCCCATTATTTCCCTGGATATCCTTGATCCTTTGTTATTCCAAATGAACTTTGTTATGGTTTTTTCTAGATCAGTAAAAAATTTTTTTTGGAAGTTCCATGGTTATGGCACTAAAAAGATAGATGAGTTTGGGTAGGATGGTCATTTTTATTATATTGGCTCATCCTACCCATGAGCAATTTATGTTTTTCCAATTGTTCAAGTCTAGTTTTAGTCGTGTGGAGAGTGTTTTATAGTTGTGTTCATATAGTTCCTGTGTTTGTCTCGGGAGATAGATTCATAAGTATTTTATTTTGACTAAGGTAATTTTGAAAGGGATTTCTCTTTCTAGTTCTTGCTGCTGAGCTGTATTGGAAATATATAGAAATGATGATGACTTATGTGGGCTTATTTTGTATCCTGCAACTTTGGTAAAGATGTTGATTATTTCAATTAGCTTTTTGGTTGAATCTCTAGGATTCTTTAAGTAGACCATCATATCATCTGCAAAGAGTGATAACTTGGTCTCCTCATTGCCAATTTTAATGCCTTCAATTTCTTTTTCTTCTCTAATTGCTACTGCTAGTGTTTCTAGTACAATTTCAAATAGTAGAGGTGATAATGGGCATCCTTGTTTCACTCCTGATCTTATTGGGAATGCATCTAGTTTATCCCCATTGCAGATGATATTAGCTGATGGTTTTAGATATATACTGTTTATTGTTTTTAGGAACGACCCTCCTATTCCTATGCTTTCTAGTGTTTTTAATATGAATGGGTGTTGTATTTTATCAAAGGCTTTTTCTGTGTCTATTGAGATAATCATGTAGTTCTTGTGGGCTTGCTTGTTGATGTGGTCAATTATGTGGATGGTTTTCCTAATATTTAACCAACCCTGCATCCCTGGTATAAATCCTACTTGATCATGGTGAATGACTCTTCTGATCACTTGCTGGAGTCTTTTTGCTAGTATCCTATTTAAGATTTTTGCCTCTATATTCATTAGGAAGATTGGTCTATAATTTTCTTTCCCTGTTTTTGGCCTGCCTGGCTTTGGAATCAGTACCATGTTTGTGTCATAAAAGGAATTTGGTAGAATTCCCTCTTTGCTTATTATATCAAATAATTTGTATAGTATTGGGGCTAGCTGTTCTTTGAACATTTGATAGAATTCACTGGTGAATCCATCAGGCCTTGAGGATTTTTTCTTAGGAAGTTCTTTGATGGCCTGTTGGATTTCATTTTCTGATATGGGATTATTTAAGAAATCTATTTCTTCTTCTGTTAGTCTAGGCAATTTATATTTTTGTAGATATTCATCCATATCATCTAGGTTGGTATATTTATTTCCATATAGCTGGGCAAAGTAGTTTTTAATGATTACCTTAATTTCCTCTTCATTGGAGGTGAGGTCCCCCTTTTCATCCTTGATGCTGTTAATTTGCCTTTCTTCTTTCCTTTTATTAATTAGATTGACCAGTACTTTGTCTATTTTGTCTGTTTTTTTCAAATTACCAGCTTCTAGTCTTGTTTATTAGCTCAATAGTTCTATCACTTTCGATTTTATTAATTTCTCCCTTAATTTTTAGGATCTCTAGTTTGGTTTTCTTCTGGTGGTTTTTAATTTGTTCCTTCTCAAGTTTTTTGATTTGCATTTCCAATTCCTTGATCTATGTCCTCCCTAATTTGTTAATATTTGCACTCATGGATATGAATTTTCCTCTAAGTACTGCCTTGGCTGCATCCCATAAGGTTTGAAAGGATGTCTCACCATTGTCATTTTCCTCAATGAAATTATTAATTGTTTCTATGATTTCTTCTCTAACTAACCAATTTTGGAGTATCATATTATTTAATTTCCAATTAATTTTTGATTTGGCTCACCATTGTAAATCTTGAAATTTCTCAGACTTGTGAATGTTAAAAATTTCCACATTGAGGAATCCTCCATTGGAACAAAATTCCCTACTGGAAACATTCCCCATTTTGATGTGAGAACTTGCCAGGATCAGAAATGGGAGGGCCTCTACTCCACCCGTACTTAACACTGCTTTAAGGGAGAAAACTCCTTGCTAAACAATGAAAGTACTTGGGCCCATGCTTATAATAAGGCAAGGAGTTCTTTGAGCCATGCCTGTTTTTAGAATTGATACAATGGGATGCTAGGTACCTATAAAGGTCGAGCAGGTTTTCTCTTGATGGGATTAGTCAACTCAGCTGTGTTTTCTCTGGTTCATACTTACTGAGGGGATTAGTTCACTTAGCTGGAATTCAGATGGGCTGTCTTTTAGAAAACATCTATGGTGATTGGTAGATGGAAAAACTTAGGGGAGGTGACATAGGAAAAAACCCCCTATATAAGAAAAGGAATCTCTTGAGCAAGGGGGGCTTGGAGATCCTTAGATCCTTGGAGATAGATCCTTGGATTCCTTGGAGATAGATCCTTTTGGAGGAGGCCCTTTGAAGATCTCTTGAGAAGAAGTCCCTTGGGAGGCTGACTCTGGCTAGAACTCCCTCTGGGAAGACTCTGTTCCCCAGACATCCTTGCTTAAGACAAATCTTGTGGTGAGTGATAACTGACTTGTTTCTCTCTTAAGGCTTAGGCCTGGGTTGGCCGGGCCTGCCCTGGGCCAACCTAGTCTTTTCTCATTAATTCCCTTTCTCTCTCCTTCTCCTTTTCTTTAATTCCTCATTTTATTATTAATTAAATTCTCTATAAAACTCAGTTGACTTGGGCATATTCATAATTTGGGAATGTATTCCCTGGTGACCACCTTATATTTGATTTAAAAACCAAGACACTGTAGTGAAACATATTTTTCTGTGGTCAAATTTACTCACCCTCTCTTATATCTATCACAATTTATATCTTCCACCATTTTTAAATCTTACAGTTTATGTCTCCAACTATTTTAATTATAACACCACGTACCCTTTCAGATCAATATTTTTATTACTTTATAATCTAAAAAGGTTGCATTTATTATTTCTGCTTTTCTGCATTTGAGTGCCATGTTTCTGTGACCTAGTTTATAATTTATTATTGTGAATGTGCCATGTGGCACTGAGAAGAAGGTGTATTCCTTTTTGTCCCTATTTATTTTTCTCCATATGTCTATTAACTCTAATTTTTCTAAGATTTCATTCACCTCTTTTATCTCTTTCTTATTTATTTTTTGGTTTGATTTATCTAAATTTGATAGTGGTTGGTTCAAGTCTCCCACTAATATGGTTTTACTGTCTATTTCCTCCTTCAATTCTCCTAGTTTCTCCATTAAAAATTTGGATGCTATACCATTTGGTGCATACATGTTGATTAATGATATTTCCTCATTGTCTATATTCCCTTTTAACAGACTATATTTACCTTCCCTTTCCCTTTTGATCAGGTCTATTTGTGCTTTGGCTTTGTCAGATATCATGATTGCAACTCCTGCCTTCTTTCTATCAGTTGAGGCCCAAAAGGTCTTACTCCAACCTTTAATTCTAACCTTGTGAGTATCAACCTGCCTCATGTGTGTTTCTTGAAGACAACATATGGTAGGGTTTGGGGTTCTAATCCAATCTGCTATTTGCTAAATTTTATGGGTGAGTTCATCCCATTCACTTTCAAAGTTATGATTGTCACTTGTGGATTCCCTGGCATTTTGATATCTTCCCCTAGTTCTGACCTTTCTTCCCCAGCTATATCCTTTTGAACTAGTGATTTACTTTAGGTCAGTCCTCCTAGTCCCCTCCCTTGGTATGCTTCCCTTTCTAGCCCATCTCTTTTTATGCTCCATTCCCCTCCCCCCTCTCCTTCCCTCACATTTTATACTCCCTCTCCCCTCCCCCTCCTTGATTTTCCTTTCTTTCTTACCCTGTTGGACAAAATAGAATTCAGGATCCCTCTGGATCTAGATGTTCTTCCCTCTCAGATTTGATTTCACTGAGAGTAAGGTTTAAGTAATTCTACTTCACGCTCTCTTCCTCTCCTTTTCATATGAGAGTTCTTTGCCTACCCTTCCCATGTGTATCTTTGTATGGGAAAGATTTTTCTATTTAGTCCCCTCCCATTTCTTGAAGTAAAAGTTAGTATTATCGATGATTCCCCCCTCCTTTTTTCTTTCTTGGCACCCCCTTCACCAAATCTTCTTGATGCCCTAATCTTTCCCTATGCATGATTCTTCTAACTACTCTTATTATGCATACAATTTTTGAGAGTTACACAATAAATTTTCCCCACATATTAATATATATATGTATATATATATATAATTTGATATAAATGTAGTCCTTATAGAAGAGAGTTTGACTTAAAGAAAAAGGTAAGATTTATCTCTTTTTCCCTTTCTTTTATATTTACCTTTTCATGTTTCTCTTGCTTTTTGTGATTGGATGTCAAATTTTCCACTAAGTCCTGGTCTTTTCTTAGCAAATGCTTGGAAATATTCTATTTTGTTGAATGCCCATTCAACAAATATGGGCGGGTTTTCTGTGAATTTAGGTTGCCTCAGACTAGTTCTTCCCAGCCTCGGAGGTTTCTTATAGCACGAGGCCCCTGTGTTCAGCCCAACCACCCAGGCGATTAAGGCAACTCGCCCAGGTGTTCAGCTCTGCCCAGGTGCTCAGCTCAACTGCCCCGGAGTTCAGTTCCTCAGCCCCCTGTGATCAGTGCAGGATTCTCCCATGAAACCACCCTGAGAGGTTGTTTCCTTGCCGTCTTTAGATCCCAAGGACCCTGGTGTGCCCCCCCCCCCCAGACAGAGATGCTCCTCACTCACTTGCTGTCCCAGTGAGCACTCTGATAGCTTACTCTGGTTTGGTGGTGGGGGGGGGCAGCTCAGTTCAGGTTTTTGTCTGAGCTTTTCCTCCTCCTTATAGTGTGGAAATGTTCAAACCCCACATACCTTCATTTCTGTGGGGGTACTGGAGAGTCCCTCCATTCTTCCAAAGGTGATTTTTATGCTCTTTTGAGGTAGTCTATTTCGTTTCGAGCTGGGGAGGGGAAGTGAGTCATGTCTAGATTGCAGCAATGTTTACCCAGAAGTCCTCATACCTCTAAAAATCTTATGACTAACGGTGCAATTTCTAAGAGGAAACTCCAAAAGTTGGAGATAAGAGGGAAATAGAAGAAAGAGAGCAAGACCAATGTTGGCTAGGTGCATTGACAAAAAGCCAATTAAGGGGCAATCCCCTTTGGTATGAGTTTACATTCAGAATAAAGGATATGTTCAACTCCCTTCAGTTTACTCAATACATCCCAACGTTCATTCTGTATCTTCTGATGCACTGTAGATTTCTTTTAGATTTCTTCATGGCATCTTCTTAAAACAGTTCATTTTCTTGATTCAGGGAGTTAACAATCTTCTTTTCCTAAAGTTTTTTCTAAAAAAAATTAAGTCTGGATTTTATGAAAATTATGCAATACTCACATACACATGTATATGTACACATGTGGGTAAACATGCATGTATATATGGATTGTTTGTATATAATTTCCTATACACATATCTCTATATTGATATCAATATATATTAACACACTTTTTGTTGTTTACTTCTTTCAGGTATATGCAATGCTTTGTAATCTCATTTGATATTTTCTTTGCAAAGGTACTGAAGAAGTCCAGCATTTCCTTCCCTTACTCATTTTACAAATGAGAAATGGAGGCAAATAGGGTTAAATTACTTGTTCAGGATCACACAGCTAGTAAGTTTATAAGAGTCTGATTTGAACTCAGGTCTTCCTGACTTCAGGCCTGGCACTGTATCCACTGAGTCCCCTAGTTGCCTATATGTCAACATATATAGATCTATTTTTATATAACTATTTTTTATTCCTTAATTGGAGGTGTGACACAAGGCAAGTTACTTAACATTTCTTTGTTTAAATTTCCCAGTTTGTAAAATGGAGATAAAAATAACATCTTTCTCACAGAATTTTTGAAAGAATCAAGTGAGTTAACAGGTAAAATGCTTAGCAAACCTTAATGCAGGATATGAATGCTAGCTACTCTTATCATCATCATCATCATCATCATCATCATCATCATCATCCATTAATTGTTATAATTACAAGGGATTTCCCCCTTTATCTGCTAGGAACTTTCCTTTTCTCATAAACAGCCTAAGAGCAAAGCTCTTTGGAGAGAGCTACATAACTTTCCAAGTGGAAACAACACATTTGCAGAAAGTCAGTGCTGTGGAAGGATTGTCTCTCAGTTAGACTGCCAAGGCTGCAAAGGCAGTCTTTCCAGGTCAGTGAGAATCTTGTCTTGGTCTCATTCTTTCCAGATTAGAAAAAGTGTATTTGTACTCTTTCCAGGTCAATAAAAATATTTTATGTGTCTGGGAATCTTCCCAAGATTTGGAAAAATAGTTAAGGACAGCTGAAGTCAAGTTCGATCAGGTTCAGTTTATTCAAGTTGAGTTATTTCATTGGGCCTAAGCTTTTACCTGATTTTTAAAGTGCAAATTGTCAAATAATAAAGATAAAATGACATTTCTTCTGAAAGTAACAATCTCATTATAAAAGACAGTTTAGAGGTCTTTGAGACTTTTAAACATTTAGAGTAAACCAATCATTATCAAAGTGTAAGAAGGCACAATTTAAAACAAATTGGACTCCTGAATGTTGCATAGCTCTCATATTGAAATATTCACTGTATGTGCTTCTGGGTTACTTTTTCTGAATCCAGAGATTAATTTTGAAATACTAATTGTTTTATTATAGAAACAGAATTTTAGGATATTTTGTGATGCTTATGTCTACCCATGGTATACAGTAAAATTTGATATTTAGATTTAGATAATAATTCTTGGATAAGGTCCAGACTGTTAAAAATGAGAAAGGATCAAGTATCAATAACAACTTGTGACCAAACTCTAGTCTACTTTATTAGTGAACTTCAGGATTAATCACCTTGCTCTAACATGCTTGGTATTTTATTTTATTTTCCTAATACATGTTATAACAATGTTTAAACTTTGCTTTTTTAAAAATAATTTTGAGTAATTTGATAGAGGTTAATCATGATATCACAACATTTCATTAGCTAATAAATTTTCAAATCCCCAGAAAGTTCTATGAACTCAAACAAATACATGTTTATATGTATATAAACACACATACACACACATATATATATATTCAGTAATACTTAAGCATAAGGAATAATAAAAAAGCCCAATAATTTTTGGAGCAAATAACAAGTTAATTGGAGAAATATGTTAATTGCTACTTTGAGGCCCTATCTGATCCTCTTATTCACAAATTATTTTGCATTTCTTGTGTCCATTTTGCATTTTTGCATGTGTACATATTTTCTCTATTAAATCTAAGCTCCTCAGGATAGGAACCCTTTCATTTATGTCTTTGTATCCCCTTCACATAGAAGTGTGAAATTAATGCTTCTTACTTGATTTCTTTCACAGATTTTGGACAATATATTAAAATCTGTCAAATTTATCAGGTCTTTTAAGAAATAGGAATGGCTTTGGCTCTGTGTTATATGCAACCATTCACTAATATATAGCAATAACTTTTCCATAATTTATAGCATTAGATAAAAACCCAAGGGAGTTGGGGGGATGAATGACATTCCCAAGGTTACCTGGTCAATATAAAATGGGGAAAGGATTTGAACTCAGATCTTTTTGACTGCTCTCTTTCCTTATAGATGCTGCCTCTCATCTTGTTCTTCATCAAAGGCAAAACTGAAACAGAACAGTACTTGTCCTCAAGAAACTTCTAGTCTACTGGGGTGAACAACATGAAAGTAAATAAGTCCATATAAATCTTTTATATATGGTCTTATTTATATACATGCTATTTATCCCAATAGAAATTCTATTATTCATTATAAATATGTATATGATAAATACAAAGTAAATTTGGAAGGGAAGGGAAATAGCAGTTGATGGGACTGAGAAAAGTAATATAGGAGGTGGCATATTGAAGGTAACACTTACATATTTTGGAGAGGCAAAGAAATCATGGGGATAATGTTGAGGAAGGAAGAGTAAATTACAGGAAGAATAGGCAGAACTTTCCTGTTCCCTTGTCAAAAGCATTATTTAACATATCTCTTGTATTTCAATTACTATTATTATTATTATTACTATTTTCAACAATAATAATAGTAATGATTACAATATTTGAACTTAAGTCACACCTTGCACAGAAATGTATATGCATGGTGTAACTGTGAAAATGTGGTTTGCCAAGACTGTGAATTGACAAAACTATAAAGGTTTCAGCCAAACTGTAAAGATAATTGTTAGTGTCTTGATTTAAAATCTAAAATTAAGTGGTTGCCATGGGAAAATTCCCAAATATGAAAATAGCCAAGTCAGCTGGGTTTTATAGAGATTTATGGAGGCCAAATGGCCTAGGCCTGAGACTAAGGGAGAGTGAGTTAGACTTTATCACTCACCACAAGATCGTCTTCAAGCAAGCTCCAAACCTCTGAACTCCAACTCCAACTAACTTCCAATCCAAAAAAACTACAAACTACAAACTGAATTACCTGAACTGCCCTATCCTTTTAAAGAAATTTTCTCTTATGTCACCTCCCCTAAATTTTAACGTCTACCAATCTCAGTTGATGCTTTTTCCCAGGACTGCCCATTCTTAGTTCTCATCTTCTTTTGTTCTTACCTTCTCTGGTTAGATGAAATCTACTGAGTACTTCACACCGCTTTTGTTAAGCTTGCCTTTTGTAAGTTGCTTGATCTTTTAGTTATTAATTTAACCTTCATAGTGTGATATATATATATATATATATATATATATATATGTATCAGTTAGGGACTTTTCATTGTTCAGTCAGGAGTTTTCAACTTTATCTTCCCCTAAGGCATTGTCTGAGTAGGTGGAGTGATTTTAAAAGTTCTCAATACATTACTGATAAAGTACCTCCATTGTTAAAAATGGGGACTAACTTAATCAAGGCTTCTAAAGTAGAGTCTGAGTAGTTTTAAGATTCAAAATCCCCCCTGATGACCATTGGGAGACTAGTCTCCCCATTGATCATTTAACATAAACATCTTGTAGTCCTAAAGCACTTCTAACTACAGATGTATACAATATTCAATTTCTAAGAAGAAATTATAGTAGTGAGGGAGGAATAGAAAAGAAAGAAAGCAAAACCCATGTTTTGCTAGGCGCATTGAAAGAAAGACAAATTAGGGGCAGTCCTCTTGGCATAAAAGTGTACATTTACAAATAAATGTTCAATCAAACTTCAGTTCAATCACCACACCCAAAGTTC
This sequence comes from Monodelphis domestica, assembly GCF_027887165.1. NCBI lineage: Eukaryota > Metazoa > Chordata > Mammalia > Didelphimorphia > Didelphidae > Monodelphis > Monodelphis domestica. The sequence goes on along the minus strand of NC_077233.1, from coordinate 164,607,924 downwards.
ATTCTTGATCTTCTTGATGTAGTGTAGATTTTCTGGCAATAGTTCATTCTCTGGATTTAGGAGTTAGCTTAGTTTAGTTAGAAAGATCCTTGAAGATCTTTCTCGAACAAAAAAATCAAAACTTGTATTTTTATTAAAATACAATCCCCCCCTCCCTTCCCCCTGAAGTGGGTGTTAAAAAAACATACAGTTCAGCTCAGGATGCAATGTTGAGTTATGGGGGTGTATGTAGTAGTAGTAGTAGTAGTAGTAGTAGTAGTAGTAGTAGTAGTAGTAGTAGTAGTCTCTCAGTAACCGAGGATGACGATTGTCTTTGTGAGCTTTCATCTGTATCTGTGATGTAGATGAGTGTGCACAAAGACACTTGTGTGTGAAGGAGATTTAAGTGGAAAAGTCGATGCACAGAGACAGTCCCACTCTCTCAGCATTGGAAGCCTGGGTCCAGTGGCACGAAAAATCTTTACACCTGGAGACTTCCTCAGCTGCATTGGATGGTCGTGTTGTCTTTTGTGCTCCAACATACCCTAAGCACTCCACAGTGCTTTGCTGCATCGCCATCTCAGCCATTGAACCTTCTTATTGGTTTCTTCTTCCATCTGTTTGGCCGAAGCAGTCTTCACATGCTGGGTGAGCAAAGCCTTAGTTCACCAGGGGTCGGCAACCCGATGGCTATCTCACAAGGTTTAGCCGGCCTGTCGAAACTGAGTCAATTATCAAAAGAAGAGAAAAACACAACCAAAAATATAAGGAAAAAAATTCAAAATAGACCCTTATTTGGGTTTAATACATTTCTAACAGGCCCTTGTAAATGTACAATTTAAAGTATTTTCTATGGGACAGAATGCAGTAATATTCCACTTACTGATTTGCATCCAAGATTTCAGGAAGTTTCCATAATATAAAAAGAAAAGGAACTAGAATTCTATTTTGATAGGGAAGTGTCATTCCCTGGTTTGATTTATTTTCATTCTTAAGGATATAGGGAGCCAGGATGATAGTCAAATTTTGTACTTTTATGAATACTTCACAAAGATTGTAGATACAAGGAAGTCCTACAACTTAACATATGTCAAGCATCGCAACCTCAAGTCCACATTAGTATTTCCTGTGTGCTCTTTTGGCACTAATTCAGGTTAAATCTGTGCTCCATGTTTTTATCCCATTTTCTAGAATCATATACAAACATTGATCACAGTCCCATAACATTTTGTCAATAAATGGCAGGTTCCCGTAGTTTAAAGCTTTTGGGTATGCATTGATATTATAGCAAGTATATATATATATATATATATATATATATATATAACATATTACTTCAGAAAAAATATTAATTGTATGTTCCTTTAGTACAAGAAATAAGAAAAAAGGGGAAAAATCAAATATTCTAATTAAAAGAAAAGAAAAACTATAATAAAAATAAGGGGGGGAAAAGAAAAAAATCATGAATTCAATGTGTTCTTGAAAGCAGTATCCATTTGTCTATGGATTATTATCTCCAATGCATGTGATAGGATACAGTCAATCAATCTCAAAAGAAAATGCTTCTTCACATGTGAGCAATGAATCCAAGAGTCCTTCTCTCCAACTTTTATAGATGTTGGAGTAGTTAACAATATTTGGAATGGCCCTTCCCAGGAAGGCTGAGTTGTTCCAGTATGCTTAAAATTCTTAATGTACACTTTATCTCCTGGGTTCAGGTCATGAAGAGAAAAGTCTAGTGGTCTGGCTTGTACTGCAGCTCTTCATGAAGTTCATGCAGTTTGTGCTGTAATTCCTGAATATAGGAAGCAATAGTAGTATCTCCAACTAATAGTGATGCATATGCAGGGGAAAAAGGTTTAGCCTGTATAGGTGGATGTCCAAAAAGCATCTCAAATGGTGAAATATGTAGGTCTCCTCTAGGCCTGCTTCTAAGATAAAATAGGGCCAGAGGGAGAATTTCAAGCCATTTTAAATGGGTCCGAGTGCATAATTTTCCAATCATAGTTTTAAGTTCTTTGTTCATCCTCTCAACTTGGCCTGAGCTCTGGGGATGATATGGAACATGGAATTTGGGAGTTATTCCCAAGCAAGAATATATTTGATTTAAAACAGAATGAGTAAAATGACTTCCTCTATCTGAATCAGTGTGTAATGGCAAGCCAAAGGAAGGAATAATTTCTTTTAAAAGTATCTTAGCAACAAAATCTGATGTGGCTCGGGTTGCAGGAAATGCTTCCAGCCATCTGGTCAGTTGATCTACTTTGGCTAGACAAAATTTATAACATCTAGCCTTTGGCATTGTTATGAAATCTATCTGTAGATGTTCAAAAGGTGTGTAAGCCAGAGGATGCACACCAAAAGCTTTGCCATGAAAGGCGTGTTGGTTATATGCTTGGCAGGTAGAGCAGGCTGAACACATTTTAGAGGCTATAGTAGTTATACCAGGGGCTATCCATACTCTCTTAACAGAGTCTATGATGCCCTAGGTGCCAAAGTGACTATTTTTATGAATAGATTGGCAAATTTGGTGATAGAAACTTCTAGGGAGCAGGGGTTTTCCTTTAGATGACACCCATACTCCATTAATCTGTTTTGCTTTGAATTTTTGTTTCCATTTTTCCACTTCCTTTTCATTATAGGAAAGTGATAAACTTAAGTCATCAGTAGTTGTTAATGTTAAAATTAATTCAGGTCCTTCTATGGCTGCTAGCTTTGCAGAGGCATCTGCTCGATCATTTCCTCTAGATATAGGGTCAGGGCCACCTGTTTGAGCAGAGCAGTAAACTACATCTAGGGTTTCAGGCAGTTTGAGAGGAGAAAGGACTTCATTAATAATTTCTGCATTAGCTATAGATTTTCTAGCTGAGGTTAAAAATCCTCTCTGGAGCCATAGCATTCCGAAAGAGTGACAAATGCCAAAAGCATATCTAGAATCCGTATAAATTGTTGCCTTTTTAGCCTTGGCAATTATACAGGAGTGCTTCAGAGCTATGAGTTCTGCTCCTTGAGCGCTAATATTAGAGAGTAGTGAAGCTGACCACTCAGTGTCAAATTCTGAGACTATGGAAGCTCCATTGTAGCCTATACCATCCCTCCAAAATGAAGAACCATCAGTAAATAAGATCATATCTGGATTGTCTAAGGGAGTGTCCAAGAGATTATCTCGAGGCTTTTCTGCCATGGACACTAATGTTTCACAATTGTGTAATGGTTCTCCTGAAGTTGATAAATATGGAAGCAAGTTGGCAGGGTTAAGGGTTGTACAGCATTTCAAGGTAATGTTTTCACTATTTAACAAGATCATTTCATACTTTGTAATTCTCTGATCTGAGAATGCCTGTGTTCTATGCCTTAGCAACAATGCTTCTACCTCATGTGGGCACATAATTGTTAATGGGCATCCCAATACTAGGTCGACAGTTTTTGTCACTAGTAAGGCTATAGCAGCTACTCCTCTAAGACATGGTGGTGCTCCTGATGCTACTGGGTCCAGTTGGGCAGAATAATAAGAAACTGAGCATTGAGAAGGCCCCAAAGTCTGAGTTAAAACACCTGAAGCTATTCCTCTTCACTCATGTACATACAAAGTAAATGGCTTGTTGTAATCTGGGATGTCTAGAGCAGGGGCAGACAATATAGCCTGTTTTAGATCTGATAGTGATGACAGGTGTTCCGGCTCTAATTTTAGGGGTTCAGGGACGGAATCCTTTGTTAGTGCTATAAGAGGTTTAGTAATTTCCCCATAGCAAGGAATCCATTGTTTGCAAAACCCTGTTGCTCCTAAAATTGCTCTCAACTCCTTCTTAGTGGTAGGAGCATTTAAATTTTGAATGTTTTCAATTTGTTTTGGAGAAATATAACGAGCACCCACAGGCAGGATGAACCCCAAATATTCTACTTTAGGGAGGCACCACTGAAGTTTATCCTTCGAGATTTTATGCCCTCTTTTGTGCAATTCAAAAGAAGGTGTTTACTATCTTCCTGACATGCTTTTGCATCTGTTGAAGACAAGAGTAGATCATCTACATATTTGATTAATTTGCTATTTTTAAATGTTATATTGTCTGTGTCTTGGTTCAAAATTTGTGCAAATAAACTTGGGCTTTCTACATAACCCTGGGGCAGATGACTCCATGTATTTGTGAGCCCTTCCAAGTGAAAGCAAAAATATGCCTGGAGTTCTCATGTATAGATATGGAAAAGAAAGCTGAGCACAAGTATACTACTGTAAAGTATGTAGCTGTGCTAGGAATAGAAGAAATAATAGTATTGATGTTGGAAACTATGGAGTGTCTCTTTATAACATGATTGTTCACTGCCCTCAGATCCTGTACGAATCTATAGAGGTGCTTGCCATCAGGCCTCCTTTTTGGTTTTTTATTGGGCAAGATAGGCGTGTTGTATTCAGATTTACAAGGGATTATTATTCCCTGTGCAATTAATGAGTTAATTAATGGGGTAATACCCTCAATTGCCTCTTTTGAGAGGGGATACTGAGGAATGGAAGGAGGTGGATTAGATTTAGTTTTTATCTGTATAGGAACAGCAGATTTAAGTAGGCCTACATTGGAAGAAGATGTGGCCCAAAGAGACTCCGGTATATCCGTAGGTATTTTAAAAGTGGGAGGCTTGTTTGTCTTCTGGCTCTCTGAAAGAAGTACAGGTAGTAAATTTAAAGATTCCTCTGGTACTTCCAATGACTAGGAACCATCTGGGGAGCAAGTTATTGTGACTCTGATTTTGCATAGAAGGTCCCTCCCCAGCAAACTTAAAGGGGAGTCAGGCATCAAAAGGTAGGAATGTTGTACCTCTAGGGGTCCTACAGACACCATTCTAGGGGAAAGTTTTTTAACTCGTTCTGGTATTCCTGATACTCCCACGACACTTTTTGAGTCAAAGGAATAACAATTTAAATCAGGTATACTCTTTAAGACAGACCTGATAGCTCCAGTGTCTAAAAGAGAATCATAATAGGTGTTACCCACCTTTAAGGCAACATGGGGTTCATTAGTATGGGGAGGGCAGTGGATAGGGACAATGGGTAGTAGGACATCAGGGTCTGGAAAATCAAAAGTTGTATCCTCTGATGCCTGTGCCCCAGCCTCCCCCAGACACCTTCATTGTTTTTGGGACATTCCTTTGGCACCCCCCTGAAGGGCACCCCTCTGAGGGGCATTAGCACCTCAAGTATTTTTTGGACAAGCACCATTTTTTATATATTGTTGTTGGGCATTGTTATAATTTTCTTCATTTGGAACACTGTCATTTTTTTCCCAATTCATATTTCTATAGTTTTGGTTTCTAAAATCCTTATTTCTATAGTCACTATAGTTATTTCTATAATTTTCACTTCTGTAGTTGTTATTAAACTGCATATTCCTTCCAATAATCTTGAGAAAAAGTTCTACATTCTATCATTTTGTGGCCCTTCTTCTCACGGAAGTGGCAAGTTACTGATTTATTTGTGGATTCCTGCAAAGGGGCTATAGTTTCTCTCTTATTTTTCAATTCTCTTGAACATTTCAACTTCTTTCTTTAAGTCTTCCACTGGCATATTATGTTCCCCAGGTCTTTTTTGCATGACCCTTATAAACATAGGTTGCTACTCTCCTCAATTCTTCAAGGTCCATAGAATCCCAGTTAGGACAGCTAGTTTTAAAGTAGTCTTTTACCACTGAACAACAATTCTCAACAAATTGCCTACTTATTTTCCTAATGTCCCTTTTTCTGGATAAATCAAGGTCCAGATATGTATTTCCTACATCAATATGTCTGTCCATAAATTGGGAGGGGGTCTCATTAATTTCTTGTCACATTCTTTCAAATTTTGACCATTTTTCACCCCTATCTGAGCATGCTCTCATGGCTGTCAATAATTCTTCTTTGGCCTGGTTTAGTTTTGTGTGATCTAGTTCAACATTGGGGTTCCAATGTAGATCTTCAGTTGGCCAATAATGTCCTTTCCTACCTTGCTTCTGATTAGCCAGAGAGATGACATTGTTTTTTTCTCTTTTTGTTAAAAATATTTCTAATAAATTTTCAACATCCATCCAAGTGGGGTCAAAAGTTCGAATATGTTCTCCAATCTTTTTATAAATAATATTTGTTCTTCCTCAAATGATGGAAGATCTCCCTTGAATTTATTTAAATCTTCAGTGTTCAAAGGTATATGGTGTCTTACAGATACCAATTTTCCATTTTGATTAAAAGTGGGTACTTCCCTTAAAGGAAATAAATGATTTGAATTATTTGGTACTCTTGTTTCTGATTCTAGGCTTCTTGCTCCATTCTCAATGGGGTAGGTATGAGAAAGGGAAGGGTTGGGAACACTGAGGGAGAGGGTTTGTTGTTGTCCCATAGTGTCAGAAGTATCAGAGGTAGGAAGGGTATGGGAATTGAATTGGGTAGGGTGGGAATGAGGGGTAAAGGAAGAAGGGTCAGTAGCTAGGGTAAAGGATACAGAGGGATTAGGGTAGGAGGAATGAGTAGGTTGTGAACTTAAGTGTGAACTTAGGGTGGAGGGGGTGGGGTAGGAAGCATGGGCAGGGGGTGAACTTAGGGTGGTGGTGGTAGGGTAAGAAGCATGGGTGGGGGGAACTGGGGCTGAGCAGGTTGGGCAGGGGGCATGGGAAGGGGGAGGGGTGGGTTGGTTAGGAAGGTTAGTGTTTTTCATAAAAGCTATGAGCTCCCCCACACTTTTCTCTAAAAACTCAAGCTGAGTATTTAATTCTGCATTTTGTTGAATGTTAGAAGGAGCAATCAGTTGATTTGACTGATAAATTAGTTTTTTAAGGAAATACAATATTACAGCTACAACAATCAAAATCTCAAACAGAAACAGTGTGTAGTATAGCCATTGCCGTAAATAGTCTGGGAGTATGAAATAAACAAAGAACAATAATTGTACTGTAAAAGGAACAATGTATTTAGTGAAAAGCCTGAAAAGCCAGTTGTTAAGTAAGCTATGAACTGGCTGTAGCCACATATTTCTAAAGTAAACACGTGGGGAGCAGGACAAGGACAAAGCTTTCTCCAAATTTCCCTTAAGCCTAATCTAGGCAGTTGTTCCCTAAAGGAAAAGTGATTTAGAAATAGCTCTCCTAGCCAGGACCTTAGTGCCCTGTTGCTAAGATTTAAAACAGCTGTGTTCTATTTAATTTAAGGAGAAATTGAAATTTTTTTTACTCACCCGCTCTTGCAGCTGTGTTTTGGTGCCGAGTTAGCACGTTTAAAAAGACTGACTGATTCGAGCAAGTAATAGACAGAAAGAAAGAGATTTCACAGAAATTTGAGGGTTTTCATCACAGACAGATGTAGTCTGCCAAAACTGTAACCTCGAAAATGTGGTTTGCCAAGACTGTGAAATGCCAAAACTGTACAGGTTTCAACCAAACTGTAAACATAATTGTTAGTGTCTTGATTTAAAATCTAAAATTAAGTGGTCACCATGGCAAAATTCCCAAATATGAAAATACCCAAGTCAGCTGGGTTTTATGGAGATTTTAATTAATACAAATGAAGGATTTTAGGGAAGGAGAGAGAGAGAGAGAAAGAGAAAATAGTAGAAAGGGCCTAGGCCAAATGACCTAGGCCTGAACCTAAAGGAGAGTGAGTCAGTCTTCATCACTTACCACAAGATCATCTTCAAGCAAGCTCCAAACCTCCAAACTCCAACTCCAACTAACTTCCAATCCAGAAAAAAACTACAAACTACAAACTGAATTACCTGGATTGCCCTTTCCTTTTAAATTAATTTTCTCTTATGTCTCCTCCCCTAAATTTTAACATCCAACAATCACAGTATACACTTTTCCCCAGGACTGCCCATTCCTAGTTGTCATCTTCTGTTGTTCTCACCTTCTCTGGTTAGATAAAATCTACTGAGTACTTCACACCTCCTTTGTTAAGCTTGCCTTTTATAAGTTGCTTGACCTTCTAGTGATTAATTTAACCTTTATAGATATTTAGCACCTTTTTGTATTAGATCTAAAAATAGACCACCTAGCTTAAGCTTTTGGCTTCACTATAAGTATGAGTTAGGGAATTTTAATTGTTCAGTCAGGAGTTTTCAACTTTATCTTCCCCTAAGGCACTGTCTGAGTAGGGTGGAGTAATTTTAAAAGTTCTCAATACATTCCTGATCAAGTACCTCCATTGTTAAAAATGAGGAATAGCTTAATTAAATCTTCTAAAGTAGAGTCTGAGTAGTTTTAAGATTCACAATGGTTCCATTTAATTTTCATGTAAGTCCTTTGAGAAAGGTAGACTTAATAGTGGTAGATGAGGAAAATAAAATGCAAAATGTTTCTGAGAGGAAACTAGCTGTGTTTACACCATATTATGAAGGTGTAAGAATTTAGAATTAGGTTTTATGCTAAATATGAGAATCTTAAGTAATATTGTGGTTGCTAATTTAAAAATATTACAGCTTAAGTCAAAATGACTTAGCAGTTTAATTTACAAAGAGGTAAAAAGAGTCAAAGTAGAAAAATGTAGATAAAGAGACAGAAAGTATTGCCTAGCTACCAATACTCTGAATTTAATACTAATGTAACCAGACCACAAATGTGAATCTGAAAGTGAATCTCACCAGAATCAGAAGTCCTAATTAGGAAGCTGAAATCTGATGAACCAGGAGATGCTGAAGAATCTGCTGAGAACCTTCAGTGCACAGGAGGCTAAGACCGCCAACAATATCACCAGAACTCACATTGAAGGGAGTACTCCACCAAAGTGCCAACAAGCAGAGAGGGTCTCTTCACCAAAGAACAAGGGAAGAATCCCTCTACTCACCTCCACAAGATCCAAGGAAAGAGTCTCCTCTTCCAGTCTAGTTCATTGCACAGTGAGTCCAAAGATAAATTCCAAAGGAGACATAGTTCAAAGAAGAACTCCCTTGGACAGGAAGTTCAGGACTTTTTATAATGCTTTTTCAACATCCCTTCCTATTCCTTCCCCACTTTACAGGAACTAATCACAGTCTTTAAACTTGCTTAGCACTGCCCAGGGGCAGGGCAGTGGCCTCTGGAGTTGTCAGACACTATAGCAAGTGACTTGTGAACTTTCATACTTAGTGTCTGGTAATGTACTAAGTAGGGGTACTTAAGTTTTTGATTGATTAACTTAAACGTTGCTGATTGCTAGACAAAGAGAGTTTGATTCACTCTTCACAAAGGACAATAATTGCCACTTAGAATCATAGATTGTTGCCAGTTTAGTCATGTCTAACTTTCCATGATCCCATGTACCATAGCTATCAATGGGGTTTTCTTGGCAAGAATGTTGTAGTGGTTTGCCATTTTCTTATATAGGATGTCTTTTTGTTGGGCAATCAGAAGTTAAATGACTTTTCCATGATCATAAAATTGGGAAGCAGCTGAGTTCAGATTTGAACTCAGGTCTTCCTGACTACTCTATCCACTGAGACCACCTCTGAGGCATACAGAGGTTAAGTGGTTTGCTCAAGGTCACAAAGCTAGAAAATGTTTGAGGCTAGGCTTGAACTCAATTCTTCTTGACTCAAGGCCCAATGATCTTAACCACTGGGCTACAGATGCCTCATGGAAGTATAGGACCTGGGTTCTAATTCCTGATTAGTAGTTCTAAGCTATTCCACAATTTTAGTTTCCGATTCCCAGGAATGAAGGTAGGAAACATTTATGAAGTACCTATTGTGCTTTAGGCACTGTGCTAAGGGATTTATAAATGGGATTTTATTTGATCTTCATAGCAACTCTGAAAGATAGGTAGTATTATGATCCCTATCTTATAGTTGAGGAAAGTGAGTCATTCAGAGGTTAAATCATTTGCCCAAGGTCATTTGCCTAATCAGGAAATGTCTGAGACTGTATTTGAAGTTAGGTCTTACTGGATCCAGTGCCAGAATTCTATCTACTGTGCCACCCAGCTACTAAATGTGGATCAGGATATTTAACACTATCAACCTCCTAGAGCTGTTATGGGGCAAGACATTTACAAAATTTTAAATGATTAATAAATGTGAGTTATTTTGTAACTCACATATATTATATTATCCACAATATAATGAATTATAACTAGATGGGACTGTAGGATGGCAGAATTAAGAGAATGGAAGATAATTTATATTGGAGATTCTTTGATTCTTTTCTTTTATGTATGTTTGTATGTCATAGACTCTTTTTCAGAATAATATTTTTAAATGTAGAATTTTATTTTGCTGGACTATACATCTTTATCTATCTATATGTATGTTAGAAAGTTATCTTTTTGGGAAAAAATTTCCCACTGGAATGAGGCAGAAAGAAGGTAGGAAACAGGCAAAATAAATTATTTTTAATTGGATAAAATGAAAATTCAATTAGTTATGTTTTTAAAACTGAAACTTTGTGGAAGTATTTCATGGGACTTTCTGCTCAATAATAATGCCTATGGCTTATTGATATAGTCCTGAGTTCCCTGGCTTAGAACTCTTTCTGATATCAGCTTTCTATTTTCATCTCTGGCCCTTTGAAGTGTTGTTTTCCTCATTTGAATCCTTATTTAACTTCTACACTTCTCCCCAGAAAAATGATCTTTTCCCCTCAAAAGTCTAGGAGAATGATCCTAAATGCAGCCACTTCTTGATTGTTCCTCTCCTCTGAATTTCTAAATCATAATCTACTATGATACTGTGGAAAAGAATATAGATCACACAATAATCATACTGCAAAGTACACTAACTTTGATGAGATAATCAATGACTTCACAGCCAAGGAAGCAAGAAAAATTGAACTGTAATCACTATTAAATTTTGCAATTGTATCGATTCATGAGCCATAATGATCTTGTTTTTCTGTAACTGTAATACTTCTAATTGAAATAAACTACTTTAAGAAAAAGTAAAAGAGGGAGTGGGGTAGAGGAGGTGATTTTCAACCCTTGCCTAGTGTGCAAAAATCCTATGGCCTGGCTCTTCTTTCAGAATAAATATAAATCCTTTTGTTCGTTCCTAGCTTAGCTGTGAAGTAAAAGCTCCATGCCATACCTCTCTCCAGAAAGAATCTTCCCTACCATATCGTGATGCAATTGAAAGAGATTTGGAATATGATTCATAGGATTTGAGTTCTAATCTTAGCTTTGCTATTTAATACTTTGGTGATATTAGACAAATAATATCACCTTCTGATTATTAATTTCCATATTTGTTTTTTTTTAAAGAAAATGCAGTTATACTAGAAAACTTCTAATTCAAAGGTTCCTAACTTACAGTGTGTGAACTTGTTACATAGATGAAAAGATAGATTTCAATATAATTGGTTTCCTTTATTATCCTAAATTTTTCCCCAAAATATTACTTTCTAACAAACACACACACACACACACAGATATATATATATATATATATATATATATATATATATATATATATATATATATATACACATATATATGTATAGTTCAGCAAAACAAAATCCCAAATTGACCATCCTAAAATATGTTTCATTTTGTTTCCATTTGGAGTTGTATAGCATGGTTTATTATTGTTCCAATAGAATCATAGGATGTCACCATATTGGTTCTTAAATATTTGTCTTTACCATGTTGTTAATGTATGAACTATTCTTCTGGCCCTGATCACTTTGTTCTGCATCCACTCATGCAAGTCTTTCCAGATTTCTCTGAAATCATCCTTTTCATCCATTCATATGCCACAATTTTGTCATAACCCAATTGACATTCTCTTTATCACTATGAGCACCTTTTTCACTATAGTCATTTGTCATTACAGAAAGAGCTGCTATAATATTTTTGCTCATGTCATCCTTTCCTTCTTTCTTTGATGTCTTTGAGGTATGTCTAACTGTAATATTGCTAGGTTAAAGGGTAGGTGGAGTTTGATACCTTCCAGGGTATAATTCCAAATTGTTTTCCTGAATGACTGCATCAAATCACAACTCTATTGACTATAGCTTTTCTATATTTTATTTTCCACTCTTTGATGATGTGTTTGTATGTTCATCAGCTCTTTTTGTTAGTCAATAAACATTTGTTAATATAATACATTCTAGGTATGGTGTTAAGTGCTAGACAATACAAAGAAAGGCAAAACATAATCCTTGCCTTTAAGCAATTCTCTCTAATGGAAGAGACAAAATGCAAAAAACTATGTACAAATGATTTTTTAAAAGGGTAAGTCATAAATAAACAGCAGAGGAAAGATATTATAATTAAGGGTGATTGAGAAAAACTTTCTGTAGAAGGTTTCAGCCAGTGAAAATGGAGTTGGGAAAATGGCATGTCTTATTTGAGGAACAGCAAGGCAGTTAACATTATTAGAAGGTAGAGTAAATGGTGGGATGTGAGCCATAATAAGATTGGAAAGGAATATATCCAATGGGGACAGGCTATGTAGGAATTTTTGTTTTGCCCATTTTTGGTTTAGCCATGCCAGTAAGACTAAGATTCCATGGAGGTTTCAAATTATACTTGTTGAATTAACCAAACAAAGCAAAGGAAAATACTCTATGTCCAGGGGAAAGAGTAATTTTCTTGTTTGAAGTAAACTAAATGGATATGGTCCTGAGTCTATAGACACATTAATGAAGATATGGCATTCATGCCCTGGAAGCATGGGGGGGGGGGCTGTTTAGTTCCTCATATCTACCATGCCTGAGCACTTTTTTTACATGCTGCATTTCTTTGTCCAGCAGCCCAATGGAAACATTTCCTCCCTACACTGTCTGGGGTAATGTGGAGGGGAAGGCGTTCACAGGAGGCTTGAAGATGCCATTTGGGCACATAATATCTAAAAAGTTTGACAATGCTGATCTAGACAATTCATCAAAAGTTATGCAATACACCCAAATCCTGAAATAAGCCACTTTAATGTAAGAAAATAAAATCCTTTTCTCCAAAAATATGTGAAATAGGAGGTTTATTATAAGCCATTTACTGACCTTTCCCCTAGATGGTGAGGTAGAATTGAGGATGAGTTATGTTTATTTTGAAAATATTGTGAAGCTTGTGTTAGCTGTCATAATGTTTCACAAGATTACCATGTATTCCTTATTCTAATTAAATTGTTTTGCTAAAGCAATATCAACATAAAATATTATTTTCATCAAAACTTACCTGCACTATATCTCATTCCCTCAGGGCCTCATTCTTTGATTTCAATATGATGATAGCTAGCTAACTAGCAAACTTATTGATGAGCTAATCAGAACTAAAATATTAAAGGCCAGGGTGCTATTCTCTGAATTTTAACAAAGCATTCCTGTTAATACAATGAAACATGTTAGCATGGCTGAGGAAAAAGATGTTCAGGTGGCAGGGCACTTCCATACCCTTTAAATATTAATATGGCTCCTTTCCTTTTCTTTTTGCATACACATGAGGCTTAGTCTTATTGCAAATGTCACTTTGAATACTTCTAGCAAGATGACATAGTGAGAGAATTTGCATAAGCCCAGTTCACTCTCATCATTTAAAACAATTTGCAAGTTACCAAATAAGCTAATGGATAGTAATAACTGAAATAAGAGGTGAGGGAATAAAGTCCCATCTAAAAAATAGGCAGAGTAAACAAAATATAATGTAGTGAAAGAAATCCTATAGAATAAGGGACTGCTAAGTAAAGCTAGATAAATAAAAACATTCTATAACTTCAGGCAAAATCTTAGAAAAGAGAATGGCAGGCTCTTCAAGATCCCAAATAGTGGTAAAACACATGGGAGCCAGAGACAAGATGGCAGCTTACAGGCAACAAAAGTCCAGACCTCCACAAAACCTTTCCTCACCAATCAGACACAATAATTCAAGGGGACTCACAACAGGATAGAGCTAGGTAACCCTCCTGCTGGAATAAACTTAAAAGGTACACTTGGGTTTAAGGAGAAGGAAGAAGGAAAGTCCCAGGACCCCTTTCCCACCTACAATTCTGAGCCTCCAGCACTGGCTGGAATCTCTGGGCAGGCAAGGGCACTAGTCCGCAGGGAGTATCTTGCAGGGAGGCACAGCTGTGCTAGGCTCAGGACATTGAACACAGGCAGCAGGGAGGTTTCTGGAGGAGAAGCACAGAGAAGGCAGCCTAGCTACAGCCAAGACATTCAATTTTGCCCTCCCCCTTTCTTGAGGTTTTGGCCTCAGGGCATATCTAGCTCTGCAGAGCAACTTCACCCTGGCTTAATTTTATCAGTAGGGCAGATGAGAAGCCTTCAGAGGGCAGAGAAGCTCAATCTCCAACACCCCTTGTTCCTTGGGGATCTTATCACCTTCCCCTCCTGAGTAGCCAAACTAATCCATCATACATTGATCAGAGAGCCTTGCTGACTATGCTCCAAGGGTGAAGGCTACAACCTTGATAACAAGGTGGGAAGCTCAGTTCCATGTTAGCTTCTGCTGCCAGCTGGGGAAGATCTGACCTCAGGGCTCATCAATACCATCAGCCTAATCTAGTCAATCAGCAGAACAGAGAAGAAGCCCCATCAGGGAAGAATAGCCCAAACCCACAGATCCAGCACACAATGAGAGGGGCAAGATTACAGGTAATTACAGGGGAGAATGAAAGGGAAAAATATGAGTAAACAAAAGAAAAAGAAAAAGAAGTTAAAATTTACAAAATCTATCCAGGTAATGAACAGAGAGCAAATGCAACAAAGGGAGACCAATGAACACCAAGGAAAAACACAGAAACTCCAGTGAATTGAACACAGGCTTTGGAAGAATTCAAAATATAATAAAAAAAACAATTAAGAGAGGCTGAAGACAAATGGGAAATGAACTTAAAAAGCAAAATAAGTAATCTGGAAACAGACAATAGTATCTTGAAAGTCAAAATTAAACACTTGAAAATGAGTCAAAGAAGATAAAAGATCAGAAGGAGAAGAATGACCAAAACCCCAGGGATGAAATTCAGTCTATAAAAACTAGAATTCAACAACTAGAAGCAAATGACTTCACAAGGCAGCAAGAATCTATAAAAACAAAATAAAAAGAATGAAAAAAATTGAGGAAAATATGAAACACATCAATTACAAAATGTCAGACCTTGAAAACAGAACTGGGAGAGATAATTTAAGAATTATTGGACTACTGGAAGAGCATGACAAAAGGAAAAGCCTGGACATCATTCTACAGGAAATTATCCAAGAAAACTTCCCAGACATTCTTGAGCAAGAAGAAAAAGTGGAGATTGAAAGAATCCACAGATTACCTCCCATATTTAATTCTGAATTGACAAAGCCCATGAATGTATAACTGAATTCAATAATTATCAGACCAAGGAAAAAATATTACAAGCTGCTAAGAAGAAGTCATTCAGATACCATGGAAACATGGTGAGGTTAACACAGGACCTGACTGCATCTATACTGAAGGACTGGAAGGCATGGAATATCATATTCTGGAAAGCAAAGGAACTAGGTCTACAACCAAGAATCAACTACCCAGCAAAACTGACTATATTCTTGCAGGGGAAAGTATGGTCATTTAATAAAATAGAAGAATTCAAATCATTCATAAAGAAGAGACCAGTCTTAAACAGAAAATTTGATGCCCAAACACAGAACTCAAGAGAATTACCAAAAGGTAATTAAGAAAGGGAAAAAATACTTTTTTAAGGTACCCAATATATTCAAATTATTTGTATTCCTATAAGAAAAGATGATACTGGTAACTCTTAAAATTGTTATCATCACCTGTGTAGCTACAAGAATTATACTTAGAGGGAACAGTGACAAACTGTATAGGATGAAATCTCTCTCTCTCTCTCTCTCTCTCTCTGCATATATATATATATATATATATATATATATATATATATATATATACAAACTAGAGGTAAAAAAGAGAAATGGGAAAAGAGTCAAAATTGGGTAAATTTATATGTCATAAAAAAGCACATGGAGGGAGTGGGGGAGAACACCAATACACTGGAAGGGTAAAGGGGTTGGAGACAGGAAATATTTAATTCTTATGTGCATTGAAATTGACTCTAAGAGGGAAGAACAATCAGATCCATTGGGGCAGATAATTGATTCATGCCCTATGGAGAAGTAGAAGGGTAACAAATGGAGTGGTGGGGAGGGAAACAATAAAAGGGAAGGAGAAGGTGGGGAGTACTTTAAAAAGACTGTAAAGAAAATAAAAGGGTGGGGAATTAAGGAGACTGATTAAAAACAATAACACTGGTGTAGAAGGAAATAGTGAAAGAAGAAAGGGCAGGGCTAGGAGAGGAAATAAAAGTGTTGGGGAATCCACAGGTGCTTATTATAACTCTGAACATGAATGGGATGAATTCACTCATAAAATGCAAGCAAATAGCAGAGTGGATTAAAAACCAAAATTCTACCATATGTTGTCTAAAAGAAACACACATGAGGCAGGTAGATATACACAGGGTAAAAATTAAAGGATGGAGCAAAATCTATTGGGCATCAACTGATAAAAAGAAGGCAGGAGTCACAATCATGATATCTGACAAAACCAAAGTAAAAGTAGATATAGTTAAAAGAGACAGGGATGGTAGTTACATCCTGATAAAAGGCAGTATAGACAATGAGGTAATATCAATACTCAACATATATGCAACACATGGTATAGCATCCAAATTTCTAAAGGAAAAACTACTGGAGCTCAAGGAGGAAATGGATAGTAAAACTATACTAATGGGAGACCTGAATATTCCTCTATCTGATCTAGATAAATCAAACCAAATAATAAACAAGAAAGAGGTAAGAGATGTGAATTAAATCTTAGAAAAACTAGAGTTAATAGATATGTGGAGAAAAATAAATAGAGACAAAAAGGAATACACCTTCTTTTCAACAGCACATGGTATATTCACAAATATTGACCATGTACTAGGGCACACAAACATGGCAAACAAGAGCAAAAGAGCAGAAATAATAAATGAAACCTTTTCAGATCATAATGCAATAAAAATAATAATTAGTAAAGGTACATGGAGAAGCAAACAAAAAAAAACTAATTGGAAACTAAATAATATGATTCTCCAAAATCAGTTAGTTAAAGAACAAATCATGGAAACAATAATTTCATTGAAGAAAATGTCAATAATGAGACATCCTTTCAAAATATGTGGGATGCAGCCAAATCAGTACTTAGGGGGAAATTCATATCTTTGAGTGCATATATCAAAAAATTAGGGAGGGCATAGGTCAATGAATTGGGCATGCAAATTTAAAAAAAAACTTGAAGGTGAACAAATGATAAATCCTCAGATGAAAACTAAATTAGAGATTCTAAAAATTAAAGGAGAAATTAATAAAATTGAAAGTAAAAGAATGATTGAATTAATAAATAAGACTGGAAGCTAGTACTTTGAAAAAAACACAAATAAAATAATGTACTGATCAATCAAATAAAAAAAGAAAGCCAAATTAATAGTATCTAAGATGAAAAGGGAAACCTCACTTCTATTGAAGAGGAAATAAAAGGCAATCTTTAAAAACTATTTTGCCCAATTATATGGCAAAAAATATGGTAATCTAGGTAATATGATTGAATATTTATAAAAATATAAATTGCTTAGATTAATAGAAGAAGAAATAGAATACTTAAATATAATCCCATATCAGAAAAAGAAATTGAACATGCAATCAAAGAACTCTCTAAGAAAAAATCCCCAGGGCCTGCTGGATTCACAAGTGAATTCTATCAAACAATCAAAGAAACAACTAATTGCAATACTATACAAACTATTTGACATAATAAGCAAAGAGGGAGTTCTACCAAACTCCTTTTATGACACAAATATGATAATGATTTCAAAGCCAGGCATGTCAAAAACAGAGAAAGAAAACTATAGACCAATATCCTTTATGAATATAGATGAAAAAATCTTAAATAGGATACTAGCAAAAAGATTCCAGCAAGCGATCACAAGGGTTATTCATTATGATCAGGTGGGATTTATCTCAGAAATGCAAGGATGGTTCAATATTAGGAAAACCATCCACATAATTGACTGTATCAACAAAGAAAACACCAAAATCACATGATTATCTCAATAAATGCAGAAAGGTCTTTGACAAAATACAATACTCATTCCTATTGAAAACACTAGAAAGTATATGAATTGAAGGGCCTTTCCTAAAAATAATAAAAAGTATATATCTAAAACCTTCTGCAAGCATCATCTGAAATGGGGATAAATTAGAAGTCTTCCCAATAAGATCAGGAGTGAAACAAGGATGCCCATTATCAGCTCTATTATTTAACATTGTACTAGAAATACTAGCAGTAGTCATTAGAGAAGAAAAAGAAATTGAAAGTATTAAAATAGGCAAAGATAGACCAAGCTATCACTCTTTGAAGATGATATGATAGTCTGCTTAAAGAATCCTAGATAATCAACTAAAAAGCAAGTAGAAATAATAAAAAACTTTAATAAAATTGCAGGATACAAAATAAACTCACCTAAGTCATCAGCCTTTCCAACACATCTCAGCGGCAAGAGTTAGAAAGAGAAATTCCATTCAAAACCTCCCTAGACTATATAAAATACTTAGGAATGTACCTGTCAAGACAAACACAGGAACTATATGAACACAATTACAATACAGTTTCCTCACAAATAAAATAAGATCTAAATAATTGCAAAAACATTAATTATTCATGTGTAGTTAACATAATAAAAATGACAATCCTACCCAAACTAATTTACTTATTTAGTGCCATACCCATCAAACTACCAAGAAAGTTTTTTACTAAATTAGAAAAAATCATAACAAAGTTCATTTGGAAGAACAAAACATCAAGAATATCAAGGGAAATAATGAAAAAAAAATGAAGTGAAGGAAGGTGCCCTAGAAGTACTAGATTTCAAAATGTCAAAAAAAAAAAAGCAGTGGTTATCAAAACAATATGGTACTCTCTATGAGACAGGAAGGAGAATCAGTGGAATAGACTTGGGGTAAGTGACCTCAGCAAGACAGTCTATAACAAACCCATGGTTCCCAGCTTTTGGGAAATATATCAACTATTTGACAAAAATCTGCTGGGAAAATTGGAAAACAGTATGGGAGAGATTAGGTTTAGATCAACATCTCACATGCTATATAAAAATAAACTCAGAATGGGTGAATGACTTGAATATAAAGAAGGAAACTATAAGCAAATTAGGTGAACACAGAATAGAATACATGTCAGATCTTTGGGAAGGGAAAGACTTTAAAACCAAGCAAGAGCTAGAAAAAAATCACAAAATGTAAAATCAATAATTTTGATTACATCAAATTAAAAGGTTTTTATACAAATAAAACCAATGCAACCAAAATTAGAAGAGAAGCAACACACTGGGAAAAAATCTTTATAACAACCTCTGACAAAGGTCTGATCACTCAAATTTATGAGGAGCTCAACCAGTTGTACAAAAAAATCAAGCCATTCCACAATTGATAACTGGGCAATGGAAATGAAGAGGCAATTTTCAGATGGTGCAATCAAAACTATTAATAAGCACATGAAAAAGTGTTCTAAATCTCTTATAATCAGAGATATGCAAGTTGAAACAACTCTGAGGTACCATCTTACACCTAGCAGATTGGCTAACATGACAGCAAAGGAAAGTAATAAATGTTGGGGGGGATGTACAAAATTGGGACATTAATACATTGCTGGTGGAGTTGTGAATTGATCCAAACATTCTGGAGGGCAATCTGGAACTGTGCCCAAAGAGCACTAAAAGACTTCCTGCCCTTTGATCCAGCCATAGCACTGCTGGGTTTTTATCCCAAAGAGATAATAAGGAAAAAGACCTGTACAAGAATATTCATAGGTGTACTCTTTGTGGTAGCCAGAAAATTGGAAAATGAGGGAATGCCTTCCAATTAGGGAATGGCTGAACAAATTGTGGTATATGTTGGTGATGGAATACTATTGTGCTCAAAGGAATAATGAACTGGAGGAATTCCATGAGAACTGTTACAACCTCCAGGAATTGATGCAGAGTGAAAGGAGCAGAACCAGGAGAACATTGCACACAGAGACTGATATACTGTGGAACAATTGAATGTAATTACTTCTCTATAGGTAGCAATGCAATGATCTAGAACAATTCAGAGGGATTTATGAGATAGAATGCTATTCACATTCAGAGGAAGAACTGTGGGAGTAGAAACACAGAAGAAATACAACTGCTTGATCACATTTTTCAATGGGGATATGATAAGGAATATAGACTCTAGTTGATCATCCTAGTTCAAATACCAATAATATGGAAATAGGTCTTGATCAATGACACACATAAAAGCCAGTGAAATTAAGAATCAGCTATGGGAGGGTATTGGTGATCAGGGAGCAAAAGAATATGAATTTTGTAAACATGGAAAAATATTCTAAATTAACTAATTAAATACATTTTTAAAAAAAGAAAATGTACTCAATAAACCAGAAGCTTTCTGTGAACTCTTTTGATATTTCAAATATATATCTATTTTTGACTTATATATATATATATATATATTTGACTTATATATATATAAGTCAAAAATAGATATATATTTGATTATGTATATATATACATATATATACACACACACATGTAAATATTACTATAACATTTGGGCTTTCCATTTGTTATCCCACATTTATGCATTTATGTTATAATATGTGTTTACCTCCCTTTCTGATACCAGAGACAATATGGTATAGTGGATAGAGAACTGGCCTTGGAGATGAGAAGACTTGGTTTCAAATCCAGTCCTCTGACACAAAGAGGCTCTGTGGCTCAGGGTTAAGACACCCAGCCTCTCAGCCAGATCTCTAAGACTACAGGTTACAAGGGTAAAGATTTATTTTAGTAAACGGAGTTTTCTCATCTGGGAAATACCTATGTTTCTTGTTATGAAAGTTCCTTTTATTATTTATTTTTATAGTATCTCTGCCCATACTCTCCCTGTGTTCTGTTATATGCAAAATAAATAATGATATAAATATTATATAGAAATCTTTCATTTGATTATTTTTTGGGGTACTTGATCAAAGTTGTATAATCTCAAGGTATAGAGTTAGGGGTGTGTATGTGTGTACCTGTGTGTGTGTGTGTGTACATATATTTGATGTCTTGTGAAAAAGGAAAAAAAGTCTCTTCTAGGAAAGTTATTACAAGCTTAGATAGCTTTTTAATTGAAAGAAAGTACTTTCTTATATCAAACAGTTATTCATACATACCTGGCACTGAGCTAAGAGCTGAGCATATAAGAAAGGCTGAAACTCTCCTCTATCCTTCTTTTGTTAAAGAGTATTCATTAATTAAGGTAAATCATACTTATTATGTTTATTATTAGCAGATCAGCGCAATAGAGAGAAAAACTACTTGGTTACTTTGGAGGAAAAAAAGCTTCTAAAATAAATTCCATTACCTAACAAAGCATTTAAGTGAGCTATTTTCACATAGAGTAACATATAGTAAAGCACGAAAGTTATGGATTTGTGATTTAGCAACATAAATCCCAGTGGCCGAGCCTCCCTAGTGCCCAAGTCCCTTCATGGTAGTAAATATTGTAGTTGGGGAGGCATATATGACTCATGAAGATCGCTAGGGGACATTTAGCACTTTACTACTAAGACTCTATTAAATCTCAACTCATTTTTTTTTTCTTGTTTGCTGAGCAGGTTATTTCACTCTTGAATGTGCCCACCTTGCTATCTTGGAAAATCTTGGGAACTCTTGGAAACTTCATACTGGAACTGAGAGAACCCATTTGTCTCTTTTGAATTATGTGATGTGAAACCTACTCGTTTTGGTTCCTCTAATTAAGCATTTAATATTTTATAAAGAACAGAAAGAATAATGGGGTGAAGAATTTAATGAGTGATGTAGGCTATATAAATCTAATGGTTGCCAAGGAACTAGTGTGTTCTATTTATCTTCCTAGTTTCTTTCATAGTTATATATATATATATATATATATATGTATATATATATATATATATTTATTTATTTATTCTAGGTGTTCATGTATGGAACACTCTTATTTCTAAATAAAGTAAGCAATGTATACTAAGACAGCCTTAACAACTCAGCACAGTTGGATAAAATCAATACCATCTTCATTAAATACAGTGGAGATCATGAAGGAAAAAGGGAATTAAAGGGGAAATATCTGATCCATTTTAGGGAAGTGCTTTTTCATTTTGGGAATGATAAAACCTTTAGGTGATCAATGAGTTAGTTTCTGATGCTGGATCCCTGAGGTCATTTGGGAAGCAATTAAATATGTTTCTCTGGAGGCAGGAGAGAGAAACAAGCCAAATCATTATCTTTTCTCATCCGAAGTGCTTATTGAACCAGTCAGATTGATAACATACAGAAAGAAGTTGGAACTTATTCAGTTGGAACTAATCCTTGTCCTTCTCTGCATTATATAGGCATATCTAATTTATTGTGTTTCATTTTATTGCACTTCACAGATATTGCATTATATTTTTACAAATGGAAGGTCTTATAGCAACCCTACCTTTAATAAAGTCAATTGATGCTATTTTTTTTCCAAAAGCATGTATTAATATCATTGTTTTTGTACCATATTTGGGTAATTCTTGCAATATTTCAAACTTTTTCATGATTATTATATTTGTAATGGTAATCTGTGATTACTAATCTTTGATGTTACTCTTGCAATTGTTTGGGGGTACTACAAATTGTGCCCATAGAAGATGGTGAAGTTAATTGATAAATGTTGTGTGTATTCCTATTGCTCCACTCACTTCCTTTCTCCTGTTTCTCTTCCTTTCCTTTGGCTTTTCTATTCCCTGAGATACAACAATATTGAAATTAGGCCAGTTAATAACTCTAAATGCTCTCTAAGGGTTTCAGTAAAAGGAAGGATCAATTAATGCTACAAATTTCATTGTTGTATTATTTTGAGAAATTGCCACAACCACCCCAACCTTTATCAACTATCAAGTTCAGTAGCTATCAACAGTGAAGCTAGATCTTCTACTAGCAAAATTATTCAGACTCACTGAAGACTCAAATGATGGTTAGTATTATTTTTAGCAATAAAAATATTCTAATTGAGGTATATCTATTTTAGACATACTATTACACACTTGAAAAACTATGGCATGATGTAAATCTATTTTTTATATATAGGGAAACAAAAAAATCATGTAACTCACTTCGATCTCTTATTTGTTTTATTGTGGTAGTCAGAACAGAACATGCAATATCACTCCAAGATATTCCTGTATTACAAATCTTAACTTGTTATACAACCAACAATGCAAATTCAAGTCAACGTATATTCATTAAGTACTTCCCATGTTCCAGACTCTGCTGGATGTTGGGAATACAAAAACAAAATGAAATGGTATCTGTCCTAAAAGATATTTCTTTTCACTGGGACGATAACTTCAAGTAAATCATTATTGTAACAATGCTTAGGTAAATATATTTTTGCTGATACAAATATATCCATTTTTCTTGTCTCCCACAGAATACAATATGCCCATGTTGTACTATACAGCACACCCATAAAATTTACCCAACAGTAATTATATCTTGGTGTGTAAATGAACAATGGACAGGACTAAAAATTGGACTGGAGGTGGAGGATAAAGGTAGACTTGATTGTTTTTGAGAAATTTCACAAGTTTTTTATGACCTTAAACTTCTGAAAGATTCCTTTGTCTTTAACATTGGTTTTCTTCTAGTGATGCTCTTTGGCTATAGGGCATTGAATGAGATGGTCTTTAATAAAACAACAACTTTACCTTTCATCTAAGAATCAATATTGTGTATTGGTTCCAAGGCAGAACAGCAATAAGAATTAGGCAATGGGAGTTAAGTGACTTGCCCAGGGCCACATATCTAGGAAGTGCCTAAGGCCAAGTTAGAACTCCCATCTCTTGGCTTGGCTCTCAAATCACTGAGCCATCTAGCTGCACCTAAATAAAATGATCTTTGAAGAATGATGTTGAGGCTCATTCAAAGGGTATCTGATGGGCATGATCAGGTTGTGATGTGGAACAAAGGAGTAGTCATACAGAAGAAGAAAATAAATATCAGGTAAAAACATATATAGTAGGTACAAATAGCAGAACACAAAACCAGCATGATGTTTTGTTCTCTTTTTCTATATATTATGTCAAGGAAATGAAAGGTAGGTCCCTAGAATTGTCCCTTCACGATTTTGTGATGAATTTTTGAAAGAATATGAGAGTTTCAGAAGATAAACATATAGGCTGTCAATATGATTGGAAAAGGGATCCAAATTAATGAGATCAGACACCATTGACATACTCTGACTTTCCATTGGTGGTACTGGTATATATGATGTCTTGTATAGTAAAGAAATAATTCTTGCCCTCCTGTGGTAGAAATTCTAAAATCAAAACAAATACAGTCAGGACTAAGCATAGAAAAGGAGTCTATTTTTACTTGGGTTGTTTTGTGGAAAATCAGAAACCAGGTGAATATAGCAAAGCAAAGGTGGTAAAAGATAAAGAATGTACCCCAGGATTAATCCATTTCCTAAAAGTCAAGAGAAAAAGAATGGAAAGAATGTTGAAATTCTGAAAAAAAAAAAACCCTCAACTACTCGGGATTTCTGTTGTAGTAACTCATTTTGCATTTCTCATGAATAATCTTAATTCATGCAGGCTGTCTTCTATGTTATCTTAGCTGTCTTATGTTTACCAAGCTGTTTTATATTTATACTTAGCACCATTTGATTTCCAAGATAAAATCTTAGTCCCTTTGTAGTCTTCTAAGTCCTATTTCTTTTAAACACTAAAGTCATGTTATAGCCCAAATGGAACTTTAAACATCAAAGTCAAAATTGTTCTTCTCAGCTTGAAATGACCTAAGTTCTAAATTTGGTAAAGTCATTTATGCTGTCAGTATTTAATGAAGGGCCATTGGATGGTTATCCCCCATGCTGTTTTCAAGTTGCTGTGGTTTGCACTAAAGAACAGTTGAGAAGTCCTCAAAACCACTGTTCAGAGAAGGTTCAATGATTCACATGGTCTTTTCTTGCTACTTCAGACTTTGGTCAGCCAATGGAGACCAGACAAATAAATATTCCTTGTCATCCTCTGCTCTCAAGAAGCACTTGAGAAGAATGATTGCTGATCTGACTACTTTTAACTTATGCCCCTCCATGTTAGTGTGCAGTCAACAGGTCATTTTTTTTTTACAAAGCTTCCAGAGATATAAGACTCTGAGTATACTCTAAGGATCATAACAGCAAATTGCCTTGGGCACGGTTCTAGCTAATTTGTTCAGTAAATCTCCATTCTTAACTCTCTGTTGCCAGTGTACACTCTTTGCTAGCTGTGTAAAAAGCAGAGAAATATCAGAGTGATGCTGATCTGACAGTTTGTAGCTGACCAGGAATGATTCTAATACCTGAGCAGATCAAAGATAGTAGTAATCTACTAAGTTTGGCAGGAAGTATTATTAGCCAATGGAATTGTAGTTTTTCTTTAACTGGTTCTTCTTCTCTGTTTGCCGCACAGTATTCTGAGTTGTTTTTAGTAGAAGTGTGATAAGCATGTAGGACACTCCCTGATGCTTGCAACTATTTAATATTTGTCTCTACCTATTCTAGATCGGTGTTTTTTTCAAGTCTGATGGCTACAAACCACTAGCTTTAGACAGAACTCTTTCATCTGTGTTTTCCAGAGAGTGGAGAATTATTAATCAATGGGTCAAATAACAAGGATACCTGTATACTTGCTATGCCCCACTTCTCTGTCCACCTGCAGAAAAGATAATATCCATTTTCATTAGATTTTTAGTTCAGGATCTCTTAATCTGGGGTCCACAGACTCTGACAATAGGTCACAGATTTCAAGATATCAAAAAAAAAAACAACCAAAACCCTCTACATTTTATCTTAATATAAGCAATTTTCTTGGAAAATCTATTTTGTTGTATATAATTGAAAATATTTATCTGATTAAGAGTCTATAGGTTTCACCAGAGTACCAGTGAGATCTGTGACACACAAAAAATTGTTAAGGAATCTTGCTTTATTCAAATTAACAAATTGAGTGCTTGGTGATGAAATTCATTCGTTGAAATTCATTATTTCATTGTGGATGGATTTTCTGAGATTGCATATGACAAACTTATGATATACTGAAATGGGAGCTATGATACCTAGTTCTTTTGTTTTAAGACCCATTTATTAAGTTGCTTCAATTCAAATTGAGAAACATTTATTAAGCTCTTACTAAGTGCAAGACAAAACAAAACAAACAAACAAACAAAAAAACCCACCCAAAACCAACAACAAATTCTCACCAAATAAACAACAGAACTTAACTTGTCTCTACCTATTCTAGATCAGTATTTTTTTTCAGTCTCTGACCTTAAGGAATTTACATTACTTGGTAAAATGTCAAGAAAATTGATTGAGTGGGGACCTAAGACAAAATGAATTTCATTGAAAATAAGGAAAAGGGCCAATTTCTGATTCCCTTAAAAATATGGATCTAGGTAAAATGTTCAGCTTAATCAGTGAAATAGGATGTAACATTGTTATAACAGTTGGAATTGGTCTAACCCCAATTGTAGTGATGCTGTTGAAATTCCCCACTCCGCCCATAATAGCTTGGGGAAGCTCTGACAACAATGATTGGGTTATTGGCCTATAAGAATTCAGGGCAATCTTGATGAAAGATGGAAAGTGAAATAGATAAAAATTAGGTCTCTTTGCTTCCATTATATTTTGCTCTTCACCTTTTGCTTAGTTATACTTGGATGAGTTTTCATGACACTGTGCTGTTCTCACTCTCATTCTCCATATCCCACATTCTATTCTTGAATGTTTAAAGCTTTGTCCTGGACTCTCATCTCTCTTTGTTGAATATATCTGTTTTCTCAAGTAACATATTTAATTCTTATATCTATTCAGGTGAGTACCAAATTTATATAATAAGTTGTAACTTCTTTCATCATTTCCAGTCCTACATAATTTGTTACCTGTTGAGTATTTCATTTGTATCTTCTTCTTATCTGGCACTCCACTTCTTTCTGAAATCATCTATGCTTACAACCTCACTAGTCAATGACATTAGAAATTTCAATCAGTCCATATATATTTACTAAGTGCTTACTATGTGTCAGGCACTTAGCCAGGTGCCAAGGATATGAAGACTAAAGTGAAACAGTGTCTGTCTTAAAAAAACTCACTATCTGGCAAAAAATGCAAAGTAGCTTGGCAGAAACTAGGTACAGACTATTCACTAAGATAAGATCACAATGGACATATAACATTTCAGTATATCATAAGTTTGTCAGATGCCATCTCAGAATTATTACAAATAAATTAGAATAAAAGGGACTATGCTATCTATTAGATTTAAGGATAAAAGGGAATTTATGAATAAATAAAAAAGAGCAATATAAGATATAAATGGATAATTTTGATTACATTAAATTAAAAAGGTTTTGTACAAATAAAATGAATATGGCCAAGATTAGAAGGAAAGCATAAAATTGGGGAAAAATTTTATACAGTTTCTCAGATGGGGTTTCAGATATGAAATATAGAGAGATAATTTTCAAATTTACAGTAATAATATTTCATAGAGCTAGAAAAAATAATAAAATTCATGTGGAAGAACAAGAGGTCAAGAATATTTGAGGGAATTAATTAAAAAATATAAAGGAAGGTAATTTAGCTGTACCAGATTTCAATCTGTATTATAAAGTGGCTACCATCAAAATAATCTGGTACTAGCTAAGAAATAAAGTAGTGGATCAATGAACTAAATTAGACATGCAATTAACTACTCTGTAGTAAGTGACCATAGTAACCTTGTGCATGACAAAAGCAAAGATCCAAGCTTTTCGAAGGATGTATTATTCCAAAAATTGCTAGGGAAACTGCAAAATAATACATTAGAAATTAAAAACAAACCAATAACTCATATCACATACCAAGGAAAAGTCAAAGTGGATATGTGATAGAAATAAAGTATGATACTATAAACATATTTGAGAGGTATAGAATAATTTCTCTGCCATGTCTATGGATAAAGGAAAAATCTGTGTCCAAACAAGAGATAGAAACATTATGAGATGTAACATAGAGAACATTGATTTCAATAAATTAAAAACAGTTTCTGCAAAAACAAAATCAATGCAACCAAGATAAGAAGGGAAATAAATGGGGAAAAATTTTAATGTCTCTAACAAAGGCCTCATTTCTCAAATATATAGAGAATTGGGTCAAACTTAGAATAATACAAAGCATTCTCCAATTGACAAATAGACAAAGAATGTAAACAGGTAATTCTCAGATGAAGAAATCAAAACTATATTTAGTCATATGAAAAAGTAGCTTCTTATACAAAAATATTTATAACAGCTCTTTTTGTGGTGGCAAAGAACCAGAAAGTTAAGGAATATCTATGAATTGGGGAATGGCTAACCAAGTAGTAGTATATGATTTTAATAAAATACTGTTGCCCCATCAAAAACAACAAAGGTGATGGTCACAAAAAAATTGGAAAGACTTTTATGAAGTGATGTAAAGTGAAGTGAATAGAACCAGGAGAATGTTGTACATGATAATAGTAATAACGTACAATGATTAACTGTGAATGACAACTTTTAGTAATGCAAGGATCCAGGACAATTACAAAGAACTTATGAAGAAAAAAGTCTATTTACTGCCATAAGGAACTGACAGATTCTAAATGCAGATTGAAGCATGCCATTCTTCACTTTATTTTCTTCATGAATTTTTCTCTAGTGTAAGTGATACATATCTTGTATCACAGCATGACATACATCAAAATATTTATTGTATGATATAGCACATGTATAACTTATATCATATTACCTGCTGCCTTAGGGAACATGAAAGCGATGAGAGGATGGTGATCTCTTTGTTGGTATTGGGGTCCTTGCTGCGGGAAAGTCCTAATTGTTGCTAAATTTTTTACTTCTACTTCTTTTTGTTTCAATGTCTCTTTTGTTTCCTCTAACTTTTGCTTTAAGTCCCTGATTTGCTCATCCTTCTCCTTCTGTTGTTTGTGTTTGCAAGAGACATACTCTGTCTCTTGCAAGTATGTTGCAGAATCATGCAATTCTTGCAAAGAGAGTGATTCAAATTGTGGGCAGTAATGTTTGTAAAAAGTTCTTGAGTGTGTTACTACATCCCTGTAAAAACTGCCACTTGACATGAGGAATCACCTGTTCACTATCCTGGGGGTACCCCAAAATTGCCTCTGCATTCTCCAGGAGCCTATCAAGGTAAATAAAAGGATGCTCTTTAGGGTCCTGCCTAATTCTTTAAAATTTCCCCCATGTATTGGGACACACACAGAATGATTAGATTGCTTCCAGGAAGCCTTCACTAGTTTTTCTTAAATATGTTAAATTTTTGGCCTACAATATTCCACATCTCCTTGAAATTCTGACCAGCTGGTCAAATTTGCATCCTTTCTCCTCTTTTTAAGGAATTGGGCCTGTTCCTAGGGGCTAAATAATTCTTCTAATAAAAGTTCTACATCCTCAAAACTGGACTCAAAGTGCCTGAAAGCACATTTCAGCTCCTTTAGGCATGGGTAAGGTTTGCTACAGAAATGAGGCATTCGCTTGCAAAGTGCCTCCGAATCCTCGGCTGAGAAAGCTCTGTGAACTTTCATATGAACGATGCCAGAATTTGGTGTAATCTTTGCAAAGTCCCTGAGAGACAAAATCTTTTGTGCCTCTGCAGCCCCCTTAGCTTGTGTTGCTTCTGTATTAGTTTACCTATTCACCAGTACTTTCTCTGTGTATAACCCTAAAGACAAAGCTGTTGATGTCATTGCCTCATTATCCTTGTCCTTGTTTTTGCTAGTGTCAATGTTTGTATCTGTCATAGTGTCTTTCCCCATCCCCAGTTTCTCCATCTTTGTCATAAAATCCTGGTACATGTCTGTCATGGCTGCCATCTGAGAGAATACATGTCTAATTTGCTGTCCATTTTGTTGCAGTCATCCTTGCCCAAGATCACTTTGAGTCTCTTCCATATTGTTGAATACAGTTGCCATGTCATCATGACAGATGCATAGACTGCTGGGAACATTGCCCATAAAGCTATCATTTTAAGTTTCAACTGCCACTCCATCCCTTCTTTCCCCCCACCCAAGACCTGGGGTTTTCCTCAGCTTAAGAGAGAGGATTGCTCCTTGAGTCTGGTTGTTTAGATCCCTAGGATCCTGAGCTAGATCTCCCTCTTTGGGGGAAGGTATGGTTCTCCCCAAATCTTCAGCCCCTTTTCCTAGAATTAGGAACTAGCCAGACCTGACTCGAAGTAGTATACACTGTATACACATTATTTGGGTTCACACAGGAAAGGGAGAGGTAGGGGTGTCAGGTGAGGAAAGTGAGTAAACAGGAAGCCCTATTGACTGGCAGACTGACCCTCCCCAAACTTTCAGGGTTCAGGCTCCTAGGCCTTGCCCCATCTTCCTGTCAGTTGCTGGGTTGGTCCCTGCTCCTGAGCTAATTAGTTTGAGTATTGGAGTCCAGGACAAGTTATGGAGAGAGATGGGGAATAAATCTTTGGAGAGAAGATTTCTCTGTAGACGGCTTTCTTCAAAGACCCACAATATCTTAAGCTGAGTGAGAAATATTCAGAGGTTCACTGGGAAAGTAGTTGATCTCCAGAGAGATCCAAGCTTCCTCCCAGCATTGGAGATCTGCTTCTCAGGCTCCCAGTTGAAAAAAAAAAGTAGTGAGGTGGCAGTTTGTGAGATCTCTAAGCTTCTGTTTTCTCACTGGAATCTTGGGTTTTTTCTCTTCTTGTACCACCCCCACATGAGCTGCTCCTTGCATGATTTCATTTTATTTCTCTCTTACAGAAGAGAACATGGATGGAAAAATGTCAAAAAATAATCATTAAAAATTGTATCTATGTATAATATTGGAAAATAAAAAAATAAAATAAAAATTATAAGAATAAAAGCCATCCCTCAATTGATAAATGGTCAAAAGATATGAGCAAACATTTTTTTTTGGATAAAGAAATCAAAGCCACCTTTAGGCATATGAAAAAATGCCCTTAAAGTACTGATTAGAGAAATTGCATATCAACAAAATTCTGAAATACTATCTCACACCTATTAGATTGGCTAAAGTGATAAAAGAGAAAAATTACAAATGTTGGAGAGGATATGGGAAAATGAAGAGGATTCAATTATTTTGGAGAGTAATTTGTAATTATACCAAGACTGTTATAAAACTGTTCATACCACTACATCCATCAATACCATTGTTGTGTCAGTTTCCCAAGGAGATCAGGGAAAAAGAACAACAACAACAACAACAAACCAATATGTTCCTAAATATTTACAACAGCTCTCATTGCTGTGTAAAAGATCTGGAATTTGAGGAATGGCTGAACAGGTAGTGATAAGATATGGTTGTGATGGAATAGTACTGTGCCATAAGAAATGATGAGTAGATCAATTAAAAAAAAAACTTGGAAAGACCCATAGGAAATTATGAAGAACAAAATGAATAGAACCAAGGGAACATATAGAGCTACAGAATTAATATCTGAAGAACAATTAGTGAATGTTCACTCCTAGAAGAAGAACTGAAAAATAGAAACACAAAAGACCTAATAATTTATATATACATATTTTTGTCAGGTGAAGCCTTCTATGATGTGGGGCACATGTGATACCTGGGAATTTTACTGTAACCAACAAACAAATGAATTCTATTTGGAGAGGCAACACATACATATATTTGTAGACTTTATCTACCATGTATTGATTGCCTAATCTGTTCCATTGATCCACCACACTTTTTCTTAGTCATTACCAGATTGCTTTGATAATTACTCCTTTATCCTTTAGTTTGAGATCTGGTATGACCAGGTCTTCCTTTTTATAATTGAACAAAGAGATGGAATAAGATGGCATAATAAATAAATAAATAATAAATAAGATGGCATAATAAAAAGAAACCTAAATTTCTGCATAGCGTTTACCTTTCTTATAATCCCTCAGTTTTTCTAGACAGATATTTTAAGGACTATGCTCTCAAAGTCACTAAATTACACATGAACCTTTTTTCCCCAATATATTTTTTTCATTTTTTCAGTTACATGTAGAAACAATTTTTTACAATTGCTATTTGACATTTTAGAATTTTTTCTTTCTCCATACCTTTTCTCTGCTCCCAAAGTGATGAATAGTCTGATAATAGGCTATATCTATACTTTCCTATAACACATAATTCAATATCCCTTATATCATGATAGAAGCCACATATCACACATATAATAGAAATCTCTTGAAGGAAATATAGTGAAAGATGATAGTTTAATCTGTACTCAGACTCCAAAAGTTTTTTCTTTGGCTATTATGTGAATTTGATATGAATTGTACCTCTCTCTCTCTCTCTCTCATACTGGAGAGTTTTCCTGGCACAGTCACTTTGGGCTAGGGAATGTAGACAAGCCTGCAAATTCAGATGAGTTAGGCTCATCCAGGTGATTATGTGACTGTCTCTCTCTTACTCCAGATTTTACTAATAAATAATTATAAATTAATATACAGTCTTCAGGAATTTTATTCATAATACTATGAATAGCATTTTCACCATGAGTCTCTTGTGGTTATCTTGGGAATTTGCTCTGCTGATAATGGTTTAGCATGGTTAATGCTCATTGTATAATATTTCTGTTTCCATATACATTGTTATCCTGGTTCTGTTCACTTTACTTTGCATCAGTTCATATTAATCTTTCTAGGTGTTTAACTCTGCCTGTTCATTGTTCTTAATAGCACAATAGTATTTCTTTTATGACCATATATTACAACTAGTTTATCTGTTCACTTAGTGATGGATTCTCTTCAGTAGCCAATTCTTTGCCACTCCAAAAAGAGCCACTAAAAATATTTTGGTACAGTTAGATATTTTCCCTTTTCCTTTGATCTCTTTGGGATTCAGACCCAGTAGTAGTATTGTTGGGTCAAAGGGTATTCATATTTTTGTGGCCAGTTAAGCCTGGTCCTACATTGCTCTCCAGAATGGTTATATATATTTGCAGTTCTACTAGCAATGTATTAGTGTCTCAATTTTCCCAAACCCCCTCCAACATTTATCATTTTCTTTTTATGTCAAGTTTGTCAATCTGGAAGATATGAGGAGGTATCTCAGACTTGTTTTAATTTGTCTTTCTCTAATCAATAGTGATTTGGAACATTTTTTTCATATGACTATACATAATTTTAATTTTTCTCTGTGAATTGCATATTTATATCCTTTGACCATTTTTTTTGATTGTGGAGTGGTTTATGTTCTTATAAATTTGACTCAGTTCTCTATATATTTGAGAGATGAGTATTTTATCAGAGATACTTGCTATAAGATTTTTTTCTCTCTCATATATTTGAATGTATAAGAATACAAGTCATCCCCCACTTGATAAATGGTCAAAGTATAAGAATAAGTAATTCTCCGACAAAATAAAAGCTCTCTACAGTCATGCAAAAATGTGATTTAAATCACTATTAATCAGAGAAATACAAATTAAAACATCTCTGAGATACCACCTCATACTTGATATATTGACAATTATGATAGAAAATGACAAAACCTGGAAGGGATGTAGGAAAGCTGGGACACGAATGTATTTTTGGGGAGTTGGGCACTGATTCAGCCATTCTGTAGAGTAATTTGGATCTGTGCCCAAAGGGATATAAAAATTACATATCCTTTGACCCAGCAATACTATTATTAGGTTTGTATTCCAAAGAGATAAAAAAAATTAAGAGGAGAAGGACCTACATGTACAAAATATTTAAAGCAACTTTTATGTGGTGGCAAAGAAATGTAAACTTAGGGAATACCCATCAACTGGAGAATGACTGAGTAAGTTATATGATTGTAATAGAATACTATTGTGGTGTAATAAATGACAACCAGGAGGAGCTCAGAAAAACCCAGAACTGAACTGAACAGGTGTGAAATAAGCTAAACCAGGAGATTGTTGTACACTGTGACAGTAATATTGTAAGATGAACAACTGTGAATAACTTAGCTATTCTCAGTAACACAATGACCAAAAATAATTCCAAAGAATTCATAATAAAACATGCCATCTACTTCCAGAGGAAGAACTGATGGATTCCGAATCCAGATCAAAGCAAACTTGTTTTCACTTTCTTATCTTTTTGTTTCCTTTCACAAAAGGATTAATATAATTTTTTTACAAGATTGCACGTGTAGAATCTATATCCATTTGCTTATCATCTTAGCAGAGGAGGGGAGGAAGAGAGGAAAAGAGAATTAAAGACTCAATTCTTTTTAAAAATTTGGAAACTTTTTTTCATATCATTGCGGGAAATTAAGTTAAATATAAAAATAAATTATAGTACATGAATGTAATGGGATGTTACCATCCTATATGAAATGATGAACATAAAAATAGGAAGGAATGGAAAATACTGTTTGAAATGATAATAATTGAAGTAAGCCAATCCATGAAATACAAATATTCATTCAATATTTACCACACATATTCATGCAATGTTTATAACATAGTAAATGGAAAGAATATCTACCACAAAAAACTAAAACTATTACAAAATAGTAAAAAACTAAGCTTGGTTACAAAGAAGAGATATGAGAAGATGCCTATACCTGTTCCTTTTTAGAGATAAGAATCCATTAATATGTGGCATTATAATGTCAAATTTTTTTTCATATGTTGATTTTGCTAAATTTTCCCCTTTATCTTTAAAAAGTTATGAAATATATCTTTTGGGGGAGGGGTAGTAGAAATGACTGATTTAGGGGGAAATGCAGGCAATGTAAAACCAAATAATATTAATAAGAATCTTTAAGAAATTAATTGCCCTAATTAATAGAAGTAAATGCTGGGTAGTACTATACTAGAATCTGGAATATCTTTTAGCTAATATTATTAGTGACAAATGAAGATTAAAGGCATGGGCCAACAACTCATCTGAGTTTATGTACTTTATATGAGATTCTGAAGTTCCACTCAGACCTATCCAACTTCCAGAAAGAAGAATCCAAGCTATATTCAGTACAGATATGATTATTTAACTGGTCTACCTTTTGTGTTCCTGGAGCAATGAATTTGTAAATTGGGAAGTAAATGTCCAGTCAAGATTCTGGAAAGCTTATGATTACTCTGGGTTTCATGCTTTCCTTTTGTGATTGTTCTGTGTTGCTCTGACTGTGGAAACTTTGCAGATGAGAATCAAGGGTTTGTGAAGTAAATCTTATTTTTCCATAACAATAACAATAGATGACATTTATATATTGGTTTTTAGGGGTAGCTAAGTGATGCTCTGGATACATTTGTAAGTCTGAAGTCAGGAAAACCTCAGTTCAAATCTGACCTTAGATAATTACTGGCTCTGTGACCCTGGTTTGCCTCAATTTCTTCATCTGTAAAATGATCTGGAGAAGGAAATGGCACACTACTCTGACAAAATCCCCAAAGAGATCAACAACTGTCACACAGTATAGTAAATGACTAAACTGCAACAATATACAGTGCTGTAAGTTATGTAAGATGCTTTTATCTTTCTTTTCCCTAGATATCTGCTTATGGTATGTGGCCAATTTTTTTTTTGTCTCCCTTCTCTAATTTGTTCTTCTTATGTCTTCTGAAATAATATTCCTAAAACATAGGCTTGACCATTTTATTCCCCTGCTAAGGAACTATGGGATTACTCATTCCCTTTAGGATGAAATACTAACTCTTCAATCTGGCATTTAAAGTCTTTGACAATTTGGCTCCCATATATCTTTTAAGAGAGTTCAAATTATGCTCCCTTCATAGTAGCCTCTTTAGGAGATCCCTGAATTCTATGTTACATTTATGATCCTTGAATACAGAATTTCCTATCCTTGGAATGAGCTTTGTCCTCAGTTCCACTTATTAGAATTTCTAGTCTTCTTTGTCTCAAGTGCAACCTCCTATTCAAAGCC
This sequence comes from Monodelphis domestica, assembly GCF_027887165.1. Lineage (NCBI taxonomy): Eukaryota > Metazoa > Chordata > Mammalia > Didelphimorphia > Didelphidae > Monodelphis > Monodelphis domestica. Next base: position 164,572,028 of record NC_077233.1, on the reverse strand, counting down.
TATTCTGACGATGTCAGTTGATTATACTCTCTTCTGCCTAAAATTATTATATATTTATTTATATTTGTACAGTTGATAGTCCTATGGAAGTTCTTTGAGGCAGCCAGGGACTGTTTTCTGGTTTTATTTTTCTATTCCCATAACTTAGCATAGTATCTTGCATATAACATATAACCAATGTTTGATGAGTTAATTGAATTGAACTCACAGAAGGTATTGTATCTTATAATATATATTCATAATGATGGCATACTTGATCAAATCAGGCCAAATTCCATGCATCTATTCCTCTAAGATTGTGCTCAAACCCTTTTGTTCAGTGGTGGGTATCTTCTATCAAAAAAGTTTGTTTTCAAGTAGTTTGTATCAATTATGCAAAGTTAAAACCTGTTACTGCTTGGTAAATGTTTGTTGTTCAATGAATTAATGAGTTTAAATATAAATAAAATATGCATTCTAAAACCAATATTTGAGTTATTCACTCTTCTAAAATATGAATAGTGGTAGTCTCTTGCTGACCGAGAATGACGATTGTCTTTGTGCATTATCATCTATTGATGTACCCTCATGTGGCTGTGAAGTCCAAAGGCTGAGGCGCAGAGTTTGTGGCACACGGGGCCTGGGACGCCAGTTGTTACGGGAGGTGCGGTTGTGGCCTGGTGTCGGCGTTCACGTGCAGCGGCGAGACGTCGACGTCGCTCATCTTCAAAGGTGGTGGCGGCACGGTGAATGTGGGTTCGCAGCTGCTTCTGACAGAGGCAGCGAGTTCTAGTTGCTTCAAGTTGGACTTTAGCTGATCCTTGAATCTTCTCATTGGTCGGCCTTGTTTCCTGAGTCCAGCTGACAGTTCACCATAGAATACCTGTCTTGGTATTCGCTGTGGGTCCATGCGGATGACGTGTCCAGACCATCGTAGCTGGGTTTTGAGGACCAGGACTTCGATGCTGGTGGAGTTGGCTCTGTCGAGGACTTCCTGGTTGGTGATTTGTTCCTGCCATCGGATCCTCATTATTGACCAGAGAGAGCATTGGTGGAATTGCTCCAGCTGTTTCATGTGCTTCCGGTACAGTGTCCATGTCTCACAGCCGTACAGGAGCGAGCTGAGGACCACTGCGTTGTACACTTTGAGCTTTGTCGCAGTGCTTACACCTCTGTGTTGGAGGACTTTGCAGCGCAGCCGCCCGAGTGCCTGGCTGGCCTTTTGGATAATGGTATTGATCTTGTGGTCTAGGGACCCGTCATTGGCGATGGTGCTGCCCAGGTACTTGAAAGTGTTGATGTTAGAAAGCTGTGGGCCGTCGATTGTAATGCACGGCTGGTTCGTTGGCCTCCCTGGTGCAGGTTGGAACAGCACCTCTGTTTTGCTGAGGCTGATAGTCAGGCCAAACAGTTTTGTTGCAGTGGAGAACCTGTCCACAATGGTTTGAAGATGATTTTCTTGGTGGGCCATGAGAGCACAGTCATATTCCTCTAATATAGACAATAGACAATAGTTGCTGATTGATCAATTCTTGCATTATTCAGGTTAAATCACAGCGTGCAGTCATTACTGCAGTGCATTTTTTACAATGTATTGGATTACATTATTAACATGTATTTCATTTTCATAATGTTTTTTGGAAAATGTCCATTTCTATTATACTTCCATCTTTAGCATGATGAAATGCTTTCAGGTATACTCCCCAAGGCATACATATGAAACTTCCATCATTATTCATAGGAAAGGTTCTAGTTGTTTACAAGAAAATAAATGCCACCATTATTATTGTTTATTTGCAATTGATATTAATATTTTAAAATGTCAAAAGTAAATGAAGAAAAGGATTAGCTCTCCCAGAATACCCCTCTACATATTCTGCTGATAGTTGACCTATGGGTCACCCTCTTTTCAACATGGAAATTACATTTCTATTGAAAGGAAGTATTGCTTGGTAAGAAATGGAAACCAATCAAAGTACTGTTGTTAGAAGTGGCACAGCAATAAATTAACATGTCAAGCTTTTTAGTTGTTTAGTTGAAAGACTTAAAATCTTCTGAGTTTGTTGGAACTGACGGCATTACTTTAATACCCACTTTTAAAGATCATTTTGAAGCATGAGTTATTTGTCAGGTGTGATTTATTTAAGACAATAAACTTGGATTATTGAGTTGAGCAAATAACTGTTTGGATTCAAGCCAAGCATTTAGAGGGAATGACTGAATCTAATGAGACTGGATCACTCATAGGGATGAATAATCCAAAAGCTTTGGAATGAAATTAACATTATTCAAATGATACCCTTTTTTGTCTTTGACTTTGTGTGTTATGGGCAACAGGGACCTGAAAAGCTCCTTGGGAAATAGGGCCCTTGGAAAATGCTTCACTAAAATCATGTCAAAATGGTGATATATAACTCCAGATTAATTTCATAACATGTTAGGAACTTCTGTTTTCCTGAATTTTGTCAAGTCAACAAGAATGTGATAAGAGCCTCTGTAATGGATTTAAAAACACTATCATCCAAGGTCCCTTTCTTTAATGAGTATTCAGTCTAGTTGGAGAAATAAGCTAGACCTTCATAAGCCATTTTGAGAAAATAAGAGTATATATTAATTAGACTTTGACTGAGTGATATTGACTACAGTGGGAAGAATAACAGAGAAAAGCGAAAATTCTTATGGGTTAGAGGTAAGGAAAGTTACATGGAGAAGATTAGATCTAAATTCATCCTTGAAATAAAGGTATGATTAATAATGATATGCCTAATAAAGAAGAATGGACAGACATGAGCAAATGCTCAGGCTTATTTTGAGTATGTAATGTGTTGGGGGTCAAATCCAAGTTCCTCAAAATAGAGTTTATTGAGGAGTGAGAAATAGAATAGGATAGATCAAGTAAATTAAAGATTATTGCATGTAATTATGCTATTACTACTTTTATAGTTTACTTATTTTAATTTTAGTTTACTTATCTAACTCCCTTTCTCCATGTTCTCTTTGATTATGCATTTTTCTCTTTGTAGATTTTTTTCTCCCAACCTTTCTCTCTCTTTTCTTTTCCCATTTTTCTATTCTCTCTTCTTTCCATTCATTATTCACATTCCTAAAGTCAACATTTTTAAACCTTAGATAGACTGATTTCCCTTTGATATTATTCTTCCTGGCATGGTAGAGGCTCTGAATATTGATTTTAAAAATTTATTTGCCCATGCTTTAAAGCAATGACCGTAGTAGGAAATGTTATCCAAAATACATATTTTTATTTAAATGCTACATGGAATGTTTTAACACATAGGGACCAAAAGAATATCTCATTACTAGAAATGGTTAAAATTACATTTGAATTTTATTATGATAAAAATACTCTAGAAATAATCATTTTTGGTAAATTAATTATTTTTAAAGTATCATTCCAATTATATGTTCAACAGTTTTTATATTTGCTTTTTAAATTTTGTGTTTCAGAAATTTTCCCTCCTTTCTCTTCCCTGAATTGATAAGGTAAACAATTTGACATAGGTTATACATGCACAGTCATGCAAAATATTTTTCCATATTGGTCATATTATAAAAGTAAATACAGAACAAAAATACCCCACAAAAATAAAGAAAAAAGTATCTTTGATCTTTATTCAGACTCTGTTAGTTCTTTCCTTGAAGGTAGATAATATTTTTCATTACAAGTCCTTTGGAATTGCCTTAGATCACTGTATTATTGGGAATAGCAACTTCATTCATAGTTGATCATTGAAAAATACTGTTGTTACTGCCTATAACATTCTCCTGGTTCTGCTCACTTCTTTGTATCAGTTCATGTAAGGCTTTCTAGATTTTTCTGAAATCAGTCTGTTCATTAAGGCATCATTTATTGTTAATTAAAGTAGATGATACCATAATAGCTATCCTTTCCTTTAGATGGCAACCAAGAAGACTTTCTTGAGAATTTGGGGCACAAATATTATACTTTTTTCTTTAAAAGCATCAGAGGACACTATTATAGAGAAAAATGCATATCATTCTCTTGATGATAATCCTCAACATGGGAAACAAGTGCTGTGTTTGACTTTCTGTGGCAGTGTTAGGCACAGTACTGGCCTTTTAGGAATTAGCTATGCTTAGTCCATAATCGTAATTCTTTAAGTATAGACCATTACTAAAAATGTGATGGTCCTTTGTGAGTCAAACCTTCCATTGCTCAAATTCTTCATCAAATGGAGAGCCTTCTGACATTTGGTGGTATAAGTGAAGATTCTAATTTTAAACATTCCAAATGTGAAGCAACTCATAAAGTATGGAGATTGTCTGATAGTAATTATGTATAATTAGAATTTTGATCCCCAGAACTCTCTTTCCCAGCTTCCTAAGTTCATTCTCATGTTTCATACTAATGCAGGGAGATATAAGTTTTGTGTAGCTCCACCCTCACACTTTCTTTCCCCCTAATCGCATTTGGGAAAGCTCAGGTGTTTTTTACTCAGGTTTTTTGTTACTTTTGTTCTTTTTATTTTCTTCTACTTCAAGTGATTAGTAGTAAATACTTCAAAATATAATACTTGGAGTTATTGGATATTAATTTTAATCTTACAATTATTAACACTTTGCTCAATAGACTATGATTGTTTCTTTTCCCAGGAGAAGAATTGTAAGCTATAAAAATGAACACATTGAACACTAGAGACCTGTGTTCAATTATATATGACCAAAAGGCAGATTATTTGAGCCTTAGTTACTTCATCATTAAAATGGGATAATAATTTTTCTTTTACCCAAATTATAGGATTACATTAGAGAAAACATTTTGTAAGCCTTAAAATGTTAAATTAGTCATCATCATCATCATTATTACAATGATAATAATATCAAGAAGAGTACAGTCCATTAACCTGAGAATCTGTTATTTCCCTACTCATAAGAGATTGATTGCTTTCTCTTATGTACATAATTATAAGTATTTCTTAGATCACTTCTACTCCTTTAAGTGTGTAAGGTAGGAAAAGTGTATTCAGAATAAAATTAACTTCTGAGTGTTTTGTGGGTCCTACTAGTTGGCAGCATTGCCCATTTAAGAAGCATCTGTCAATCAGTTCGTGGATTTTGGCAAAAGCTAACAGTATGTTATAAAAGTATAAAAGTAACAGAAATGCTTGGCTTTAGGTTGCTTTATGTTGCTTGACTTCTGATCTCTCAGCTGATTTTAATGCCTTGTATGTCACCCTGTCCCCACATCTTCAGGACTCCTTTCTTCCCATCAGAACAACCGAACTTATACTTGATTACTTCTGATTGCTTATCCCTACATGTGGTAACACTGTCATACTGACTGACTCAAACCCTTAACTTTCTGTTTGATTGCTGGCAGTCAGCTTGCTTTCTCTTACTGGTCACTATGGCAATAGAACTATTTCCTTACCAGGGACCATATACAGTTCATTCTACTATTTCAGATCTTTGAAATTATACACATTCTTCTTAGGTTCATTTGTCTGCTTTATGCCCATGGGATGTGCACATGACAAGCCATTTCTCAATTCCAAGATCAGTGTTAAATTATAAATTTGCGTACTATATCCAACAGGGTCATTCAGAGAATTGTCTCATCATCTGGAATATTTTTCATAGGGTAAATATGACAATTCTATCATTCAACCAGAAACACTCAATGGAGACAGAGAGGGTTTTTTTTTTCTCATCTTGATCCTTTCCTCACATTGGGAATGTATAGGAAAAGAAATAGACATAAGATCTATATATACACCACATATGTGTTATATAACATTGAATTAAATAGAAATTGACTGAGAGTAGTTTTCACATCTCTTAGGATGGCAAGAAGTGATAGTCGGAAGCAATTGATTACTTTGTATTCTAAGACTTAACTTTTGATGCAAAGTTCATTGTACTTATTTAAGAAATAAGGAATATTATACCTAGAAAAGATTAAACCAATAGTTCTACTTTCTTTCAAAATAGCATGGGTAGAGGACTTAACTTCTTAAAAATTTTTAAAAGTTTTCCTTCGACATGAATGTCTTTTGGATTTATACTTATAAATGACACATCCCTGAAATTGTGTATTTTAATTTACTGAACTATTTGTGTAGATAAGTTTGCAAATGAAAATGTTAAGTGCAGAGGGACTTTTCTTCTCTTAATAGCTTTAGAATTTACACATAGAACACTCTGATTGTAGCAGGAAGATGGCTTTTTATTTTTAAATGCAGTTCATATCACAAGCAAATGTTTAGAGTGGGGATGGAGCAACCAATAAAATTGAATGGTTGAATCAATTCAGTGCATTAAAAAAAATAAACCACAGTTATTCCAGTTCCAGAAAATGTTAGCTATTATAATAGATAATAGCTGCCAGACCATATTAGAATCCGGATTCTAAAAACACATATCAGTTTTGATCTGATTGCAATTTGGCATCAATGTACTGAAGGTTTTTCATTAACGTAGCAATACCCAACTAATTCCTAAGATAACTGACATTGGTCTATGGATAGTATTTTCTTTAGAAGTTCTTCAGCATTTAGTTTTCCTGGACTATGGTGACAACTCTGAAGTTATATCACTGTGTCCTGTTGTACATATTTTATCAAATTAGTGGAGGGTTTATAAGGTTCCACCAAAAAGGTTTGATGACTTGAAGTATCATTTTTCTGGAATCAAAAAAATAAGAGATTGTATGAAGATAAATAATTATCAGGATGTTGAAAAGCAATGCTGTAAGTACATAACATTCCATCTCCTATATTTATGCATTTTGATAAGTTATCCCTTTATCATTATCATAGATTCTCTAACTTTCTTCAAAGGAGAATTCCGTTTCCATCTCTTGCATCTTCCTAATTCAGTTATTAGAACTCTTTCATATTAGGTTTGTAATTGACTTTTCTGTGTACATGTTGAATGGAAGTTCTAGAGAAAAGGGAGGGAATTTTTTTTCTTTTGGCACATACAAGGCACATTATAATATGTAGTAATTATTAGGTACTTAATAAATGCTGATTTAATTGATTATTTTGTAGCACAGAAGTTATAGAGATGACAAAAAAAAGAGAAACTGACCGAGTTGGCAAATACAGTGACTCCCTATAAAAGGAGTAGCTTCCCAGTATATAATGATGTAATTTCAGGAATGTTTCTAGTATGATTATGTGGGTTTTAAAATTAATATTCTATAACTAAATATTATATTTTATGAAGTTTTATTAATAATAACGAAAGTAAAAGAACTACCTGAACTCAGCATGGTTGTGAGTAAAAGGGGGCATGGGAGAAGTCACAGCCAACTTAAATACAATCAGTGAGGACTCAGGAAAAGGGAAATGGATTCTAGGTAATACAGAAAGGAATTTTGGGTAATATAGTTTTAGAGGTTCAAGAATTTCTAACTATACAATTAAAAAGATTTGCAGAATTCAATGGTTTTCATTCTCAGTACAATGCTCACTGACATATAAAACTATGAAATCCACTCTTTTTCTAACCCATTAAGGAGAAAGTGCTGCCTACCTGGATTTATTTGAGGCACATGGCAAGGCCTCCCTTGATCATAGTTATCTTTGTCATTAACTTATTACAGCACTCCTTTCTATTATTTAGTTAATAGAAACTGCAATCAGAGATTATATTTAGTCCAAAATTGTAGCCTTCTTCCTTTCCATCAGATTTTGGCTAGTGCCTATAAACCTTACTCCTCTTTCTTCTCCTTAAGGAGCAAAGCAAAACTTTTTGACTTTTTTTTTTTATTAAAAAAATTATTGCCATGTCATTTTATTTTCCCTTCCATATTGGTCATTGTTGTAAGAGCAATGTCATACATAACCAGAACTCCAAAATAAAACCAAAAATACACTGATGTGAAAAATGGCTCAAACTCTTCTTTCTCTGGAGATAGATGGCATTCCCTATCATCAGTCTTTCAGAATTATTCCAGATCATGGCATTGCTGAGAGGAGCCAAACTTCTTTCAAACATAATCATCATCTGATGATGCTGTTGTCATGTGCAATATTCTCCCAGTCTTGGTTATATCACTCTGCATGAATTCCTTCAGATTTTTCCTGATTTTTCTGAAATTATCTTGCTTATCATTTCTAATAACATATCCCATTACCACCTAAGGTCATTTACCCCTATATATTGCATATCTAATCTACTCCAATTATCTACCATTATATTTCTTAGCCAGGACCAGATTGTTTTGATGATTGCTACTTTATAGTACAGTTTGAAATCTGGTACTGCTAGTTGGCCTTCTCCTGTCCCTTTAGGTTTTCCCCTCCCATAATGCTATATTATCTCCTCACCTAGGAAAAACAAAATTATTTCTTAACAGTTTCCTTGACAGTAAGAGGCTATATAATTATATACAGATGGCGAGGTGTCATATTGGATAGAGCTCTAGATCTGGAATCAAGAAGCCCTTGTAAGAGAGGAATTAGTTCAGTTTGTGCAAAGAGCAATCTCTGGCAGAAATCAGCTGCAGAGAGAGAGTGGGGGAGCTGCAAGAAGGAAAAAAACCCTGAAAGTTCCAGAAGGGAACCTGAAGCTTGGAGAACTCCAACTGGAGACTTCACCTCACTTCCAGCTGGGAGCCAGAGAAAAGAAGCAGGTCTCTCAGACTAGGAAGAAGCTTAGGTCTCTCTGGATATTTATTGATTGTTTCCCTGTGAATCCCTAGATATCTCTCACTCAGTTCTCAACAACAGCACAGAGCCATTAGTGAATATTGTGGACTGGTACTTGAAGAAAGTCATCCACTCAGATCCCCTTTTCAAAGATCTCATTCTCCATCTCTCTCCCTAATTTGCTCCAGGACTCCAGTATTCAAACTAGTTAGCTTAGGAGTAGGGACCAACCAGCAGCTGGCCGTAAGAGGGATCAAGGCTGAGAGCTTTGAACTGCTAGACCATGTGGGGGGCAGTCTGCTAGAGGGGACAAGTCAATAGGGCTTCCTGCTCACCCATTTCCTTTGCCTGACACTCTTACCTCTCCTTCCCTGCGTGAACCCCAAATAAATTATTTACTACTTTAGAGTTAGGTCTGGCTAGTTTCTTGTACTAGAAGAGGGGCCTAAAGATTTGGGGGAGGGTCACACCACTCCCAAAAAAGGGGAGTTAGCCCAGGATGCCAGTGATCCAAACTACCAGACTCAAGGAGCAACCATTTCTCCTTTGCTGTGGAGTAACCCAAGGTCCTGGGGGAGAGGGGGAAGTGGCACATGGCATCCCTGAGGGATTCAGAGGCAGAAGAGTTCATCCTGTCTCTCAAGTTTAGCTGGGACCAATGAGTCAAGATAACTGCATAGAGGCAGTGAAAGTTCAGATCTCTGAAAACTTTTCCTTACCAATTACAAACTAAATGCTCCTAGGAGACTGAAAATCAAACCTAACAACAAGACAGAGCCAAGGAACCCTCCTGCTGGACTCAACTTAAAAAGTACGTCCCCCAAAACCCTGAATTTGAGAACACTCCAGTTTAAGGGAAAGGAAGAAGGAAGGTCCCAGGATCCCTGCCCCCACCTAGAGCACTAAGCATCCAGCTGCAGCTGGAAACTCTGGGCAGGAAAAGATGCTGGGCTGGAGGTAGTAACTTGTGGGCAAAGCTGAGCCAGGCTCAGAGCGTCCAACAGAGGCAGTGGGGAAGCAGAGAAGAAAAGCAGAGCACAGATCAGTCAGCCTAGTTGCAACAGCTTGAGACACTCCATATTCCTCCCACCTCCATCCCTTCCAGAGATTTTGGACTCAGGGCGCATCCAGCAACCCAACTGGACTTAATCCCATCAAATATTCCAGAGGGCTGGGAAGCTCAAGCTCCAACACCCCTCCCCCACAGACTGAGCTGAGAGATTTGCTGATAAAACTTCAAGGTTGAAGGCTGAAAGAAAAGCCCAAAACTAAAAAAAAAAATGAGAGGAGAAAGACCTCAAACAACTGCAGGGAGTAAAGAAGGGGTAATATGATTAACCAACAGAAAAAGAAAAAAAGAAATTATAATGGACAGCTTCTATACAAGCAATGAACAAAGAGCAAAAGGAACATGGAAGGAAGAGGGAACACCAAGCAAAAAACAGATACAGAAAAAGCCTTTGACAAAATACAACACTCATTCCTATTGAAAACACTAGAAAACACAGGAATAGAAGGACCTTTCCTAAAAACAAACACTATATATATATATATATCTCAAAAACCATCAACAAACACCATCTGCAATGGGGATAATCCAGAAGCCTTCGCAATAAGATCAGTAGTGAAACAAGGATGCCCATTATCACCTCTATTATTTAACATTGTACTAGAAACACTAGCTGTAGCAATTAGAGAAGAAAAAGAAATTGAATGTATTAAAAGGCAATGAGGAGATCAAGCAATCACTCTTTGCAAATGATATGATGGTCTACTTAAAGAATCCTAGAAAATCAACCAAAAAGCTAGTCAAAATAATGAACAATTTTAGCAAAGTTGCAGGATACAAAATAAACCAATATAAGTCATCAGCATTTCTATATATCTCCAACATATCTCAGCAGCAAGAATTAGAAAGAGAAATTCCACTTAAAGTCAACCTGGACAATATAAAATACTTAGGAATCTGTCTGCCAAGACAAACACAGGAACTATATGAACACAACTACAAAACACTCTCCACACAATTAAAACTAGATCTAAACAATTGGGAAAATATTGATTACTCATGGGTAGGACAAGCTAACATAATAAAAATGGCAATCCTATCCAAATTAATTTATTAGGGGCCATGCCTATTGAACTGCCAAAAACTTTTTCAGTGAATTAGAAAAAAAACATAACAAAGTTCATTTGGAAGAAGAAAATATCAAGGATATTCAAAGAAATCATGAAAAAATGCGAAGGAAGGAGGACTTGCCGAACCTGATCTCAAACTATACTATAAAGCAGTGGTCATCAAAACAATATGGTATTGGCTAAGAGACAGAAAGAAGGATCAGTGGAATAGACTTGGGGTATGTGACCTCAATAAGACAGTCTATGACAAACCCAAAGACCCCAGCTTTTGAGACCAAAATCCACTATCTGATAAAAAGTGCTGGGAAAATTGGAAGACAGTATGGGAGACATTATGTTTGGATCAATATCTCACACCCTACACCACAATAAACTCAGAATGGGTTAATGACTTGAATATAAAGAAGGAAACTATAAGTAAATTAGGTGAACACAGAATAATATATATGCCAGCTCTTTGGGAAAGGAAAGTCTTTAAAACCAAGCAAGAGCTAGAAAAAAAATCACAAAATATAAAATCAATAATTTTGATTACATCATATTAAAGTTTTTGTACAAACAAAACCAATCCAACCAAAATTAGAAGGGAAGCAATACATTGGGAAACAATCTTCATAACAGAAACCTCTGACAAAGTTCTAATTACTCAAATTAATAAAGAACTAAACCAATGGTAGAAAAAATCAAGCCAATTTCTAAATGATAAATGGGCAAGGGTTATGAATAGGCAATTTTAAGTTAAAGAAATCTGAACTATTAATAAGCACATGAAAAAGTGTTCTAAATCTCTTATAATCAGAGAGATGCAAATCAAAACAACTCTGAGGTATCACCTCATACCTAGCAGATTGGCTAACATGACAGCAAAGGAAAACAATGATGTGGCAAAGTAGGACATTAATTCATTGCTGGTGGAGTTGTGAATTAATCCAACCATTCTGGAGGGCAATTTGTAACTATGCCCAAAGGGCACTAAAAGACTGTCTGTCCTTTGATCCAGCCATAGCACTGCTGGGTTTGTATCCCAAAGAGATAATAAGGAAAATGACATGTACAAGAATATTCATGGCTGTGCTATTTGTGGTGGGAAAAAAATTTGGAAAATGAGGGGATGCCCTTCAATTGGGGAATGGCTGAACAAATTATGGTATATGTTGGTGATGGAATACTATTTTGCTGAAAGGAATAATAAACTGGAGGAATTCCATGGGAACTAGAACAACTTCCAGGAATTGATGCAGAGTGAGAGGAGCAGAACCAGGAAAACATTGTACACAGAGACTGATATACCATGGTACAATTGAATTTAATGGACTTCTCCATTAGTGGCAATGCAGTGATCCATAACAACTTGGAGGGATCTATGAGAAAATACACTATCCACATTCAGAGGAAAAACTGTGAGAGTAGAAACAGAGAAGAAAAACAACTGCATGAATACATGGGTCGAGGGGATATGGCTGGGGATGTAGCCTCTAAATGAACATCCTAATGCAAACACCAACAACATGGAAATAGGTTCTGATCAAGGACACATATAATACCCAGTGAAATTGTGTGTCCATTAAGGGAAGGGTTGGGGGAGAGTAGGGAGGGAAATAATATGATTCTTGTAACCAAGGAATAATGTTCTAAATAGACTAAATATATATATGTATATATACATATATATATATATATTTTAAAGAAAACTGGGACCAAAAAGGGGGGGGGCAGTATATCATCTTACTAAAGCTTTTCCCTCTAGATCTTGTCCTCCTTCTCTCAGAACCATTCTTTGAGGAAACATGCTCCCTCTCTCAGGGAGACAAGACTTGGTTATCTTCTCCCAAATGAAAGAGAGAAGACGAACAATCTCTCACCCCCTCAATCCTCTTCCCCTCCATTATCCCCGTGTTCCCTTTAGGACTTACATTACAATTGTCATCCTGTGTTCAAATCTCCACTTGTAAGTTCAAAATTTATTAGTTGTGTGATTCTGGGTAAATCACTTCACAGCTATTTGCCTCATTTCCTAATATGTAAAATGGATATCGTAATACCACTTACTTTTAAGGGTTGTTTTAAGAATCAAATGACATATTTTTAAAGTGTTTAACACATCTCAAAAAGCTAGGTAAATGCTGCTATAATAATATATGAAAATTATATGTAAATAATTTATCAGTACAACATGATTTAATATGTAAGCTATATAAATATAATAGTATATAATAATACAGTATATTAATAAAGTATACTATATACATCATTTCAAAATGACATCATATTGATTTTGTATGTATTTTGTTAAAATAATAAACTATTTTATCATCAAGTATGAGGAAATAATAAAGATTATTTAAATTAATATGTATCCAAATAAAAATTAAGACATTTACATTTTATTATTATTTAGGGAAGATCTGCAACATTTATGCAATATTATTTTGTAAAGTAAGACACTTATAGTTGAGATAAACAGGAAGGATTTCATTTATGAAGTGGCTGCTCAATTGTGTGAAGGAAACTAGTGATTCTAGCAGAAATAAGTGAAAAAGCAGACATTCTATGCTTGATCTTAGCCAGAATACTGAGAAGTGATAAAGGCAAACATTATAAACATGGAAGACAGCCAGATTCAAGTTATGGGATGGGTAAATCAGGTGTTCTAATGCAAAACAGCAAATGAGCCAGAATGTCTGGACTATAGAATACATGGGGGCAGGGAGATAAGAGATAATAATTTACATTGGTTTTCTTTGTTTTCTGGTTTGTGAAATAATATTTTAGGAAAGGGCTTATTATTTTAGTCATAGATTTTTAAGGCTACAAGAAACCTTGAGAGAAGAATATTGAGTCTATTTTCCTCTCAAAAGATGGTTTATACTTATACCATTCCAATAAATAAAAGTTTCATATTTTTAAAGATGTCCAAATTCACTTAATCACCTTCTGCCTCAGTTTCCTCATTGATAAAATGAGGATCATAATAGCATTTACTTTTAAGGGTTGTTTTGATTGTAGGTTTGTATGTTAATAAGAAATCTTAATCCATATGAATAACAGTGAGATCAACAGAAGCTCCTTTGAAGACATTTTTGTAGAAAAAAGCACAAAATGCCTGTTCCCTTGGAGACATACCCACACACATGTGGATGCATGCCAAAGCATTTGATTTATATGGGGACACCAGGAAAATCTGATGCCTGATTTTATTCTCTCAATTTTCTGGATATTATCAAAATATCCCTGAACCTAAGTATGCCTTACTTTCAAGGGCCTTAACTAAGTGTACTTTGTATATCTTTACCTAAGGGAAGTAAAATGAGAGAAAAAAGATCTTCAGAAAAATGACTTCTTTAATGTTTAATGATCTCTCATTTTTATCTAACCTAAATTCTTAATATTGAAAATTACATTTGTTTTCTTTTATCCTATAGTCTATGAGGAGATGCTGAATAACTAGTTGCTATCATCTATTGAATGATGGAGTCTCATGAAATGTAACTAATGAAGCTTTACTTTGTTAAGCTGTTTTGAGTTAGAAAAGCAATGTGTACATTTTCTGGGCGACTATTCCAATTTATACTGGCACTCAAGGGTTAAATGTTTAAGAGGGCAGCTACTTTCAGAACCTGAGGGTATAACTTTTGGCAACACCCCATTTCATGAATCTTTACCTTTAACTGTCATGCCAGAAGTCATAAACAGCCCTTAGCAATAACATCAACTAAGATGTTTTAAAATTGTCTGTAAAACACAAACTCCTACATTTTCCATAATTTTGATTGGCTTTGACTCCTTAATCTTAGTGTGGCATTTTGTGAGAACTTACTGAGCAGACTTGTTTGAGACCCCCGACCTTGCTATGCTTTAGTTTCTTTTCAAAAGGGTAATACAAATAATAAACTGTCTTCCTGGAATAGAAGAGAGATGATGGGACTAATGCAATAATATTTATAATGTGATTATGATTTCTTGGATGAAGATGCAAAGTACTCTCAATTAAGGTCCTTGAAAGTAAGGCATACTTGGCTCCAGGGATATTTTGATAATGTCCAGAAAACCAAGAGAATAAAATTAGGCATCAGATTTTCCTGATATCCCTATATAAATCAAATGCTTTTGTATGCATCCACATGTGTGCGTGTGTGCGTGTGTGTGTCTCCAAGGGAACAGGCAAATTTGTCTTTCTTTTTCTATGAAAATGTTAAATCTTCAAAGGAGCTTCTGTTGGTCTCACTGGCATTCACATTGATTAAGATTTCTTATTAACATACAATCATCTCCAAATGTTTCCACCTAATTGCTTTTTATTTTAGTTAAGTACCAATGTTCTTTATTCTCACATGCAGTTTAATTAGCATGGAAGGTCACAGAGAGGTACTAAGGCACAAAGTTGCCCAGAGGAAGAGACTAATGCCTCACTAGCTTCTAATTATAGAGCATCCCAGAATTGCCCAGTGAGAGGGGACTTGGAGAGGCAGTATGGAAGGAAGGCCAACAATGGAGCTGCTATAAAAAAAGAAAAACAGAGAGAAACTTCATAGTCCTATGAGGGAAGGGGGAAGAAATACAATAAAACTGTGCATGCTCTTTTCAATTTCTAATCTAGGTTGGCCCCAAAATCTCAGTTCTTTAGTTGCTAAGGCTTTTGGGACACCCTGTATATGACTATCAGAGAAATAGAAGATGGTGCTATTTCACTGGGATTGGAAACTTCCAGGTGAGTTAACTCCTTCCCTACTAATGCAAGTAGCCATTTACCCAACTCATAATCTTAGAAAGCTGCCAGAAACCTGAGCGATTAAGAGACATGCTTGGCATCATACAGCCAGTATGTGTCAGAGTACAGTCCAGGTCCTGACATTTAGTGTGCTCTGAATGGATATGTATTGATTGATTAAGGTAGGATTTGAACTTCATGGTCTGAGGTCAGCTCTCTGTAATACCATGTTTCCTTTCAACAATAACAATGACTTTTTTTTTTTTTGAGATTTTGCAAAGTATTTTCTTTGCAACATCCTCGCAAATGAGTAGAGTCAAAACTATCTATCTGATTTTATATGTAAATTCACTACTCTGGCCCCCCAATTCCTGAAGGTTAGATTTTACTATTTCACTTCCAGTACACTTTAAGAAGTTTGAGTGGAGTCTAGGTTCTCTGTTATTAGCTCCAGATACTACTGATGTTTTTTTTTCTCATTTGTAGGGGTTTTCTGCCTGTACCTTATTCCACTTAGCCAATAACAATTGGATTTACTTTTAAATAGAAATATTAATTTCAGACATTATATGCAAAAACACATAAATTTACGCTTCTAGCTCATAGGGATTTCTCTTTCCCCTTTATAGGACCTT